>NC_053490.1:413319042-413645292 GCF_905171775.1 Rana temporaria
ATGAGGCGTGACCCCATGCAAATGATGGGCCGAGTGCCAGACAGATACATATAACGAACGGCGCATGCGCCGTCCCGTGGCGGCATCCCAGTGCGCATGCTCAGAATCACGTCAAAACAACTGCCTAAGATACATTGAATCACTGCCTACGGCGTGAACGTAACCTACGCCCAGCCATATTCACATCCAACGTAAAATACGACGGCTTATGTTCCCTGGTCCATACCTTTGCATGGGGTGCGCCTCATATATGGGGAATAACTTTACGCGGGACGTACGACTTACGCAAACCGCGTATATTATCCGCTGGGCGCAAGTATGTTCGTGAATCGCCGTATTTCCCTCATTTGCATATGTGAATCGAAAATCAATGGGAGCGCCACATGCGTCCAGCGTAAATATGCGCCCACGATACGCCGGCGTAGGCAAGTTACGTTGGTCGGATGAAGCCTATTTTTAGGCGTATCTTGGTTTCTGGTTCGGCGCACAGATACGACGGCGCACATTTGTACTTATGACGACGTATCTGGAGATACGTCGGCGTAAGTGCTTTGTGAATCCGGGCCTTAGTTTCTTGGAGTTTGTTATTTCATTTCAGCTTTCTCCAACATATTTTTCTTTGGAATCACTCATTATGTTTTATTATTTTACATTTTGTCAGGCTGAATTGTGGGGAGTTTGGAATAGACAAAGTGCTGATGAGTTGTTGCAGGCTTGGTTGGCTTGGATTGGTACTAATTGGTCAGTAGCCAGGGGATCCTCTGACCTACGATAGAGATGACCGAGGACCGCAATGTCCACGATCATCTTTATGAAACCAGAAGCGACAAGTATTTGCGACTCATATGTGAACCGAGCCTCACAAAAGGTACAATGTTGCAGCCTGATCCATGGAGGAAAGGAAACTGAGGAAATGCTCTTTATGTCTGCAGCTGACTGATGGTGTCATCAACATCTCTGCAAAGTCTCTTGAATAAAGTCTATGACAGATTTTTAATGATGAAAGGTGGAACTTTTGTGAAATGGTTGCTGTTGCTGTATATTGAGACATGTCAGGAATTAATTAATTAATACAATTAAATGCAAAACTGTACAGTTTCTTAGAGCCCGTTCACACAGATGGTGGCTGGTGAGAATCTGCAACAGCCGCAGACCCTGTACAAATCAATGGCTGATATTATTGCATCCAAGTGGTATTATTGTGATTAGGGATTCTAAGTATCCCTCAGCTGGACACACACATGGAACAATTATGCATAAAAGGGGATTTCCATACCTGGAATTATAGGTTCATACAGTGCGGCAACGTATCAGAAGACAGAAAGGAGGCTACGGTAGTTTAAAGCGCTTGTTAACCCCAAAAAAATATATACAGATCCTGTCTCCTAAAGCCTGTTATATAGCACAGTGCTTGTGCTGTGTCATTTGGACCATCGTATCACCTGACATACCTGGCTGATCCTGCCTAGCTATGCCCAGCCCTCTGCAAACAGACCACGATAATCATGGCTGCTGAGCCCTGACATTGTGGTCTGTTTGTGTGATTCCGTTAGCCCCAGCCCTGCTATCTGTTTCCTGAGTCCTTCTCCCCCTCCCCTCTCTGCTCGTACAATGTGCCCGCCCCCCCTTCGCTCCTCTATGTGCTCTCATATCTTCTATTACATCATCCCATCCTCTCTGCCCCATTATCAGAGGTTTCCCTGTGCCTTTGTTTTGTAAATATACTTCACAATTCTACCTGTACAAGCTCCGCTCCCACTGCTCAGCTGATTGTCGGCGGCTCGGCGCTCTGTTTCTCCTCCCCAGCTGATGTCAGCAGGAGGGCTCGGCCCCACCCACTGAAGCTGTGAGCCAGATACAGAACAGAGAACACACTTGAACATCTAAAATGATTTATCCTAGAAAGTCCTCAGCTAACCAACATTAAGGGCTCATTCACACCAGCCTCTGCATTGCAACGCAGAAGCTCAGTGATGATATGCTGAGCTTGATTACATGTACTTTGTCCCATAAGGGACTGTATAGCGCCACCCCCTAAATAGCCACTTGGTAATTTGGGCTCTATGTTCTGTGCATCGACATCAAGAACAACCTCAGCCTCTATGATAAACTTGGTTAAATGAAAGTCACTGCAAGCACTTATAAGAACACGAGCATAGATCCCTTAAACATGGCTATGAGCTAGTACCAGGAAATAAACACAAGACCATTTAGGGGTATATTAACCTAATGTATTGATACAGGTTACAATAAATGGTGCTTTGAGCATAAATCATCACATAGAAATTAGATTCAGACAATATCTGCTAGACAGAATAATGACAAGGTAACTTAGAATAGAGTTGTGTACCACTAGACTGGGATTAACTCATGAATCAGCAAAGTCAGTAATACACAGCCCAAATAAGCTTTAACTGCAATGTGAATAATATTATAATAACTAGTCTAGAGGGCACTCTAGGAGAATGGCTAGGATATGGTGCAATGTCCACTAAGTGGTATCTCTTAGCATAAGCAATAGGTGAATGTCTGCCTGTAGCAGTTGTAAAGGGACAGTCTTTAGTCCTAATTCTTCAGCTGGCTAGCATTGGGGCCCAGCTTTATCATTGGTGCACATGAGAATAGCCCCAGTCAAGCCTACAGGCAGTGATAAGGCTACTAGATGACTGTATGGTCAGTCCTAAAGGGATCAGTCTATTTAGCAGCAGATATTAAATCAGCACAGCAACAGCTCACTAGTCCCAACAATAATGCAGCTCACCATCCAGTCACACACAGCAGTTAGTCCACTCTCCGCTCTGCACTTAGGTGACTCTGGCTGTCAGCACACCTGGACTCAGCACTCTGAATCCTGCTCAAGCTGTCGTTATGCAGCAGGTGTAGTGCACACTGGATAGGGATGTGCACTCTCAAGGCTTCCTTATAGCAAGAAGAAGCTGTGTCCTGTCCTCCTCCTGTCAATCTCTTTCTGGGAAATGTAATTCAAAAGCTCTTAATTACAGTAGAATTGCTCTTCTCTGGACTACAGTTCCCACAGTTCAGTGCCGCCCAACTCAGTCTATTGAATGTTTCCTGCTCAGCAGCTCCCTCCTCTTGCTGATATAGCTGTTAACCAGTTCAGCACCGCAGGGCAGCAGCTACAGAGAGCAGCTGCAGCCATCGTTTCTCTTGCTCTCCATTCTTAGCCAAGCACCTGGCTACAACTGTAAAATAAAAATGATTATGATCGATTTTCATTAAATCCCTGGTTCTATAACATCTTTATTTACCTTGTACTTAAAGTGGACCTGAACTCAAAAAGTGAATATCTGTTATAAATGTGTTCATGCAAGAAAAAAATTCAATCCTGCTACTTTGAGCTTTCTTGATACTGCTGCCACAAACGAATGCCAATTTGACCCCACTGACAAGTAGAAAAGTTTCAAATTTGAAGAAAAGTTGTAAATGAAATTCTACTAGTGTATGGCCATCTTTAGTTTGTAATAGGATGAAGATCCCCTGCAGGGAGCCCACTGGCATTACTGGTGACTAGTCCACAGGAACAGCTTCTACATTAAATACTTATAGGTAGATTCACGTACAGAGGACTAACTTTAGGTTGGCCTAGCCTAGTGTTTTTAGGCTACACCGCCGTAAATTAACTAGGCTAGTAGTGATTTTCAAAACCACTTACCTGCTAATCTACGGTGGCGTAGCCTAAACCGAACGGGCGTAAGGGCGCCTAATTCAAATTACTAGGAGGGGGGCGTGTAGTATGGAAATGAGGCTTGACCTCAAGTTTTTTGACGTTTTTGCGTACTGCGCCTACATTTCCCAGGGCGCATTGCGGCTGAGTACGCCGTACGGGCCTATTGATTTTGACGCGGACGTAAACGACGTAAATCCCGATTCGCGGACGACTTGCGCAAACAACGTAAAAAATTCTAACCTCGCGGCGGGAACGGCGGCCATACTTAACATTGTTATTCCACCTCATAGGTGGAATAACTTTAGGCTGCCTATCCCTTACGGAAACAACGTAATGCGACGGTGTAGGCCTAGCGTTCGTTCGTGAATCGGCGTATCCCCTCATTTACATAATCTACGCCGGCCGCAATGGAAGCGACATCTAGCGGCCAACAGAAACATTGCAAGCTAAGATAGAACGGCGCAAGCCGGCCTATCTTAGCTTTGTTTAAGTGTATCTCTGTTTGAGAATACACTTAAACAAACGCCGGCGTAGATTCAGAGTTAGGTCGGCTTATCTACTGATAAGCCAGGCTAACTCTTTGTGAATCTACCTATCACTACGTTAAATACTTTAAATAATTTCCTTTTTTTTTTGGCTAAAGTATGTAAGGGTTAGAACTTCTGTCAAGTTTTTATTACTATAAGAGCCGGTTCACACACAGGCGACCCGACTTTGGAGGCGATTCGGCAAGGCGATCTCAAGGCGTCTTGAGAGGCAACTTGCAAAATTACTTCAGTATTGAAGTCAATGCAAGTCGCCCCGAATCGCCCCCAAAGTAGTACAGGAACCTTTTTCTAAGTCGGAGCGACTTGCGTCGCTCCTATTAGAACGGTTCCATTCACTACAATGGGACGCGACTTGTCAGGCGGCTGTGTCGCCTGACGAGTCGCCCCAGTGTGAACCGGGTCTAAAATAAAAATGAAATTTGTAATAGTATATGAAAACCATTATACAAATATAACACAATTTACTGTATCTAGATACAAAAGCAGCATGCAGAAGGCCCGATATATAAAGTCTTTTATACATGTATATATAACAACTGCAGCAATTAAATGAGATTCTCTTGCTGTATGCTTACAATATATCCTCCACCACAGTATAAATCGTATATTAAAATGTCCCATATAGAAACCTAAATTGTCTATCCAACTAGATGAACACTGTAATGTGGATAAACTGCTGTGTTTAATACTGCAATCTAATATAACAAGTCTTTGTCCTGGATTGACATCTGATCTAATTGCCACGCCTAAAGGAAATCATGTGAAACGGGTGGTTAAGTTGGTGGCTTCAGATTTAAAGGAACTTGCTCAAAAATGCTCTTTATCCTACGAGGAACTTGTATTGATTAGACATGTGCTGCTTCCCTATTACTCTGCATTCCCCTCAAATAGTGCAGACTTGTATGAGGAGCTGAAGGTTTCCACAGCAATCCTTCCCACGGGCAACAGCAAGAGTGTTGGTTAGTTAATTGCTGAAGAAATGACTGCTGGCTTTTGCAAAGCCTGTATAGGGATTTTGCACTGACTATTCTCAGGGTTCCATCCCCCTAGTAAGTCTTCTGGCTATAGTTGGTGGCAGTAGTTGAATTCAGCACAAAGTCTCATTTATATTGTTGCATTTCACACAAAATAGGATGGACAATTTAAATGTAGCGCACCCCCTAATGAGCCGGCCTGCAAGTAGACTGGGATCCCCCACCCTGCACAGCCAGGACAACCAAATTGCCACAGGCACTCCAGAGTTGGAGAACAGTCCGTGACTGTTTTTTTTTGTTTATTGTGGAATAATAACTTGGACAGGGATGGAAGATTATGGGATGCCCACTTGACTTCAAGATAAACCATAGGGACAATTCTTCCTATACAGTCTCTATATACAGCTCCTCTTCTTCCTCCAGCACTCACTTGCTTGCAGAACCCAGCTGGTACACTGTGAATGTCTGACAATCACTCAGTCAGATTGAAGAAATAGCCGATTATATGCAGGAACCCGAGGCCCCTTGGCTGTGTAGCAAAATTTCAGTGTCCAGCTTGCATTACTCCTGTGGCTACTGGTCCCAGCACCACCTGTTCAGGCACTGCCAACCCTCCAGGCTAACTTCTCCCCACAGTCTTCCAGACTGACTCTCAGGAGATATCCCAGACGTGCTGACCTGCTCCTGCTGTCCTCCCTCCTTGTTCCCGTGCCTCCAGGAAGGGCTTCCTCCATCTGTTTTATTGGGAATCTTCCAGCACACGAGCCCCAGGCCCAAGGTCACCCCCCCCCACCCAGACTGGGGTGCACCCTCAAGGGACACTGACAGGCACTCCATCTCCATCTTCCACCCAACTGCCCTGCTAACAATGCTCATGTCTATTTATGAGGTAAGCTCTGCCCCCTGCCGGCCCAAAGCTGGGGACTGGCTGAGGGCTCGAATATGCATGGCAGTGCCTCCTTACTCTCACCCTCCAGCTCTGAAAGTTTCTACAAACTTCCAGACCAGGGGGAAGAGCCAAACAGAGCTGCCAGTTGAGGCATTTCGCCCCTACGTTACTGAACCCTGACCCAGACTCACAGCCCCAAGCTTGGCCCTCAGCCAAGCTTAAATCTTCCTACATTAACAACTGCACTAACACAAGAGGGTGCTACATAAAGTATATGTAAATCATCTCCTTGTAAAACAACCCATTCAGTTTAAAATAGAAATGGAAGGCAAAACATTTGCGCTATAAATACCCTTTTGTAAAGTAGTGTGTACAGCTTGTATAACAGTGTAAATTTGCTGTCTCTTCAAAATAACTCAACACACAGCCATTAATGTCTAAACTGCTGGCAACAAAGGTGAGTACACCCCTAAGTGAAAATGTCCAAATTGGGCCCATTTAGCAATTTTCCCTCCCCAATGTCATGTGACTCGTTAGTGTTACAAGGTCTCAGGTATGAATGGGGAGCAGGTGTGTTAAATTTGGTTTTATCGCTCTCACTCTCTCATACTGGTCACTGGAAATTCAACATGGCACCTCATGGCAAAGAACTCTTTGAGGATCTGAAAAAAATTATTGTTGCTCTACATAAATATGGCCTAGGCTATAAGAAGATAGCTAAGACCCTGAAACTGAGCTGCAGCATGGACAATGGCCAAGTCCATGCATCAGTTTAACAGGACAGGTTCCACTCAGAACAGGCCTCGCCATGGTCGAGCAAAGAAGTTGAGTGCACGTGCTTAGCGTCATATACAGAGGTTGTCTTTGGGAAATAGACATATGAGTGCTGCCAGCATTGCTGCAGATGTTGGAGGGGCCAGCCTGTCAGTGCGCAGACCATACGCCGCACACTGCATCAAATTGGTCTGCATGTTTGTCGTCCCAGAAGGAAGCCTCTTCCAAAGATGATGCACAAGAAAGCCCACAGTTTCCTGAAGACAAGCAGACTAAGGACATGGATTACTGGAAAAGTGGCAGGGGTATATTGTCTCCTCAATCAAACAAAATTGGCACATACCCTCGCCAACATTGATTAAATGTGACTAGTTACCCAACAACAGGGACGATTCCCTGGGACAGGGACAATTCTGGCGGCATATCACCATTTCCACCAGGTTGATCAGATTCCTGCTATGGACCTGAATAATGAATTCTTAGTTTTGCTAGAATGGGACATTCTCAGAGGACAAAAGGACATTTCCAGAATACAAATACTGCTGACTTTTAATATAAAGACATTTGCCTGCCACTGGATCCAGCGCTGTCCTCACTCAAGCTTATTCTTCAATAGGCTTTGGGTTCAGGCGCTGACATGTTGACTAAGGAAAACTGTCAGCTGGCTTCCAACTGCTCTGCGCTTTTTGAAGGCTGCGGGGGAACCTCTGCTGAGATCTCCATGGCAATCTCGCCAGAAGTGGGGGGAGCGCCACCCCCCATCCCCAAAAAAGTGCCAAATGGAAAGAAAGAGGGGGGGGGAGAGCAGAACTTCCCTCAGCTTTAGTCTGAGCATACAATTCCTAGGCTTGAACTTTGTGGGACTGTGCTAGCTGTATTCAAATAGATGCTATCAAGTTCTACACAGACATTATAGTTGTTCTGGGCTACATATATAATCAGACACAATGTTTCTACATCTTTGTCATCAATAAAGATAATAGAAAATATTAGAAAATGGTATAATGTTCCTTTGTATGAGGTCATTTCCTACTTCCGCACTGGTGAGGCTGCACTGATGAGCACTGGTGAGGCTACACTGATGTGCACTAATTGGCTGCACTGATGGGCACTGGTGAGACTGCACTAATGGAAACTGATAAAGTTATTAATTTTTGTAATTTATTTCTGCACGAAACAGTTAAGTGTCATTTCAAGAGATCATTTATGAGGTTGTGTTTAAGGGTGGGAATAGGGGCAGGGCATGGTAAGGGTTGGGTTTGGCAACTGGTGGCAAGTAAGCCCTAAGGCCTGGCTACTAGCTCAAGACTTGAAATTTTTAGCCCTGGTATAGCGTGTCAGTATAGTGTTAGTACAGTATATTGTGTCAGTATAGTGTAATGTGTCAGTATAGTGTGTTAGTGTAGTGCAGTCTTTACCACAGCATTACATAACATTTAGTGCTGTATACAGTGCTGTGTACCCTTTTTTTCTTTTTTTTGGTTGCAGTGGGGGTTTTTTTTTTGGGGGGGGGGGGTTTCTTGTCTTTTTTTTGTATTTCAGCTGCAGTTTTTTCTGACTGTGACGCTGGTGTTCCTCCTTTCTTTCTTTATAGTTTTTAAATTTTTGTCAGTGTCAGCCCTCAATTTAAAGTGCACCAAACACCACTCTTCATTTAATAAAGTACATCCAAGCACACATTGTCCAGTTTCTATTAAATTTGGGTAATAAGCCCCCCCCCCCATTATGTCCGGAGGCCAGCAAGGAGGGGCAGATGTTCCCATGCCACTATGAGGGAACCAGCAGCGTCTGTGTCCACAGGCAAAGGTGGATGTGGTCCGTCCTCAGGCAGGGCACGTTTGTCTCTGTTTAGTGATGTTGCCCATGCTATCCAGCTACAACATGCAGAGGAGGTGGTGGACTGGCTTACGAAGCCATCCTCATCCTCTATGACCCAAGATGACACTAGTGCGCAGTCCACCGCAGCTGCCAGAGCGGCTTATTCTGCCTCCTTGTCCACAGCAACTCCTGCCATAGCCCTAGCATCATGCATTAAGGAGTCAGCTGAATTATTTAAACAAAGCATCAGCCACTTGCTTCTTGAGGATGCACAGACATTACTTGATTCTGATGTTGGTTCAAAGGTAGAGGAAGGGAGTAACATGAGCCCAAAGAAAGGGGAGAACACTGATGAACAACAAACTGGCAGTCATGTTCCCCAGCCACAGCATATTTCTAACACGCTTCAGTAATGAGGAGGATGGAGGGGATGATGATGATGAGGTCACTGATGAGACTTGGGTGCTGAATAGAGAGGAAAGTGAGGGGGAGAAACAACCCAAACAAGGCAGGATGTCCTCCAGAGGCAGCCATTATGGAAGAGTAGAGAGCAGCCACCCTATTTCCACAGTTTAGCTGTGTGGGCCTTTTTTAGCACATGTTCAGCCAATCACACTGTTGAAATTTGCAATCTATGTCATGGCAAAAGCACCAGCCATTACAATTCTCCTGCTCCTCACTGATGAGATATAGCAAAAGGTATCACAGGTCCTTTCAACATGTCTGCTAGCAACACACCACCAGCTGTAGAGTATAACAGGTAAAATTCTCTGTTCCAGCTGCTGCATCAAAATAAAAACACCCCCTACCACAAGTGACAGTTCATCAATAAAGGGCGCAGGAGCGCCGTCCCCTTATCCATCCCCTAATCTACATGCAGGGCGCTGGACGCATGGATTCCAATGATTTTTTTTCCGTTCAATAAATTTTTATTAATAATTGAAAAACACAACGTTCAACATAACATATAAAATTTCAAGCAAAATTTCAAGCAATGGATACAAGGTGCTACATATTTGCAGATACAACTTAGTAAAACTTGTACTGTTGTACTCTATAGTCAAGTACTTATATATGACATAGCACCAACAAAGAAAGGAAAAGAGAGTAAAATAAAATAAAATAAAATAAATGAGTTCACTAGTACGATCATCACTTAATGTTCGTTACATCCATGTGAAACATATTTAAACTTGTAGCAATAACATATAAGAGGCCTCAGAGCCCCCCAAGAACAAAGACCCAGACCCCCGGCGCCCCCAAGGGATCATACTGCATCCGGGGAGTCGGGTCCTCGACCCACAGGGCCCCGCCAACCCCCTCCAAACTACAATCAGCACACAACCTCTGAACTCATATCATGGGTTAGCAATAAAGGGGAGAGAAGGAAGATTGAGAGAGAAAGAGATAAAAAGAGAAAAGGAGAAAATAGGAAAAAGAGAGAATAGGATGCGACAGATAAGAATACCTCCAATAAAAAAGAAAACCAGTGTCAAGGACTATTTGCATTTTGCGTGTACCATTCCACCCAGGGGTTCCAGACCCGCCACCCACGGTTTAAATTATTTTGAGAGGCCATAAACATGGATTCGTATGTAATATGTAAATTAGTAGTTCTAATCACCTCTTTAAGGGTGGGCAATTCCACAGACCTCCATCGCCTCATCAATTCTAATCTCGCGCTCATCAGTATATGGGCTACAATATATCTATGAGAACGGGGCACAGCCTCAATACCCAGGGAAAGAACCGCTAAACCTAGATCAAAGGGTAACCTGGAGCCCGTCAGTTGACCCACAAGATCAAAGACCTCCCTCCAGAAGAATTCCAATTTAGGGCACCTCCCCAATATATGTATCAATGAACCTCTATCTCCGCATTGTCGCCAGCATAAAGGAGACAACGTCCTCGAAAAACCAGCTAATCTCGTAGGTGTCAGATACCATCTAAGCAGTATTTTTTGAGATAACTCACATAAGTTAGCGCTCCTCGTAGCTTTGTAAGTAGATGTTACAGCGAATTTCCACTGGGGCTTCAAATCTAGTTCCCAAGTTCTCATGGATGGTGTTTTATCAAACATAGTCTTCTGGCCAAATAAATTGTAAAAGAGAGATATTCCCTTAATGGACGAGTTGGCATTTGACAGATAAAGGAACACTCGCCAAGGAACCATAATGGACGATGTAAAGGAAGTTGCTAGTAGATGGGATATCTGGGTATAAGCATAATGATCCCTATTTTCCAATCCGAATTCGATTTGAAGAGACCTGAAGGGCTTGGTCGCCGGGCCTACGCGCAAGTCCTCAACGGTTAAGATTCCCCTAGACTCCCATGTACTAATGTTTAAGTTCGGGATGGCTAAGTAAAGGCCTGAGATAGGGAGATGAATAGCCTTGTGGTTAGATTCCACCAGAGGTTTGTTCAAGAATTTCTTCCATGTTTGTATAGAAGCTAATATAGTGGGCGACAGGTCTGGAGGAACCCTAGGTAGAGTCCTGCAGGAGAGTATCAGGTCGTATAAAGTGTAATGAAAACATTGAGAAGCTTCCAGCTCCAGCCATCTAGTGGTAGTCCCACTTGGAAACCAATGCTTCAGTTGGGCCAATATGGCGGCCATATAGTAATCCTTAAGAGAAACATGTCCCACTCCCCCAGTCATTCTAGATTTTAACAGTTTGTGCGCAGCGCACCTAGCCTTCTGACCTTGCCACAGAAATTTATTAATTTGAGATTCCGCAGTAAGAAAAAATTTATCTGGGACAGGAATAGGGAGATTCCTAAATAGATAAATAAATTGGGGTAAAACCATCATTTTAAACGCAGCTAGGCGTCCAGACCAAGTAGATTCTTTCCAAGAAAGGTCCTGTAGTTTACTACCCAGGCTATGAAGGAATGGGGTGTAGTTGGCCGCGATTAGGTCTTCCACTCGAGCGGTCAATGTAATTGTAACGGCTACCCACTGGTAGTGAGGGTCTCAGCCGTTGGCGACGTCCTTTTCCCTGGCAAGCTGCGATATGCAGGTACCGCTTGTATATCCCATCGAACGCCCTTCCAAGAAACGAGACGTGCTACGTTTGAAGGGTCAAGCAGACTGACTTTATTTGGCATATTTCACCTGCTTATATCTGGTTACAACTGTTACAAGAACAATGACAGTTTCCGCCCTCCCCTTTTCCCAGTAGGGGGCTTCAACACAGACCCCCTGAAACAATGACATCTCCTTGAATTAATCACTTGGCCAGTTTCTAGCCGCTTCGGCACCTCACCCCACTTAACATTTCCTGGCCAGGCACATAGAATTCAATTAATCTTTAAAACAATTATCACTCACACATAATCCCCATCAGCATACACCTCACAGGGGGGCTGTTTACCTACACAAAAGAAGAGTTCATTATCTATGCGAAGGGAACATTAGCATTCAACAATGAAAAGAAACTTGTCCAATTAACCCTTTGAGCTCAGAATACAATGCGGTACATCCACTTGTGACAAGCCATGCAGTTCCTTGTAGTCCCCCTGCACGAAGATTATAACTGTCTCGGCAGCATGCATGTGTCCGTTACAGTAATACCTAAGTACTTTATACCCTTATCAATCCAATTAAACGGATATTGAGATTGAAGTTTAGAGCGAATATCGGAGTCAACCCCCAACCCCAGGATAAAGGATTTACTCTCGTTAACCTTATAATAAGAAACACCGTTAAACAGTTTTAGTGCCTCAGAAGTTGCAGCCAGAGAGGAGCCCACCTCTGTCATGATCATAATAATGTCGTCCGCAAAAAGACTGATTGAATGAGTCTGAGTGCCCACATCGAATCCCGTTATATCAGAATGCGATCTTACGTGTATAGCAAAGGGCTCCATTACCAAATTAAATATTAGGGGGGACAGGGGGCAGCCCTGCCTCGTGCCGTTGGACCAATGATTTTTTTTTCTGAAGCACGTTTTTTTAAGCAATTATTATTCGCTATCTTCTTCCTGATTCTCCTCCCAGCCAATCAGGAAACAGTTCCTGTGACCCGATTGGCCAGGGAGTCTTAGGTTCAAAAACCTTATGCCTGGCTGACCAGGGTGGGTTTGGTGTTAGTTTGCCCCCCCCAATATACAGTTGCAAGAAAAAGTATGTAAAAAGTTTGGAATAATATGGATTTCTGCACAAATTGGTCATAAAATGTGATCTGATCTTCATCTAAGTCACAACAATAGACAATCACAGTCTGCTTAAACTAATAACACAAAGAATTAAATGTTACCATGTTTTTATTAAACACACCATGTAAACATTCACAGTGCAGGTGGAAAAAGTATGTGAACCCATAGACTAATGACATCTCCAAGAGCTAATTGGAGTGAGGTGTCAGCCAACTGGAGTCCAATCAATGAGATGAGATTGGAGATGTTGGTTACAGCTGCCCTGCCCTATAAAAACACACACCAGTTCTGGGTTTGCTTTTCACAAGAAACATTGCCTGATGTGAATGATGCCTCGCACAAAAGAGCTCTCAGAAGACCTACAATAAAGATTTGTTGACTTGCATAAAGCTGGAAAGGGTTATAAAAGTATCTCCAAAAGCCCTGCTGTTCATCAGTCCACGGTAAGACAAATTGTCTATAAATGGAGAAAGTTCAGCACTGCTGCTACTCTCCCTAGGAGTGGTCGTCCTGTAAAGATGACTGCAAGAGTACAGCGCAGACTACTTAATGAGGTGAAGAAGAATCCTAGAGTGTCAGCTAAAGACTTACAAAAGTCTCTGGCATATGCTAAAATTCCTGTTAGCGAATCTACAATACGTAAAACACTAAACAAGATAGGATTTTATGGGAGGATACCACAGAGGAAGCCACTGATGTCCAAAAAAGACATTGCTGCACGTTTACAGTTTGCACAAGAGCACCTAGATATTCCACAGCAGTACTGGCAAAATATTCTGTGGACAGATAAACCAAAGTTGAGTTGTTTGGAAGAAACACACAACACTATGTGTGGAGAAAAAGAGGCACAGCACACCAACATCAAAATCTCATCCCAACTGTGAAGTATGGTGGTTGGGGCATCATGGTTTGGGGCTGCTTTGCTGCATCAGGGCCTGGACGGATTGCTATCCTTGGCGCCCAGGGTTCTCAGCTTCAAGAGGCCATCTGCAGCATCTGCATCATATGGTGGAAGATTATCTAGGGGCAAAACCAGACATGCTTTCCGAATGGGCATTTAGTGCTGCTGGAGGTTTTGTGACAGATAAAAAAGCGTGTCTGTCCACAGACTCCATTGACAGGCTGCCATTTTTCAAAATTAATCAGTCCTGGATTAGCAGCAGCTATCAAGCCCCTTATGCCAATATTGCTGATTAAGTGTTATTGGGATCTCTAATCTCTGCAAGACTGTCTAGGCTGCCTAACTTTGTGGGTGTTGATTTTACTATAATTTGGCTTCTTCACATAAGGCTTGCTCACTGTGGTGCAAAACATTGTTATTTCCATCCAAAGACTGCCGAAGAGACAGCAGAATTTATCCAAAAAAACTCTAATCTTGTTGCACTTCTTGAGTGCACTAAATTGTGGTCTCTTCATACAGACTGGCTCCCCAATCCATTGACAGCTGATAACTCACCCATCCACACGGCAGCCAGCTTGCCAGCCCACTCCTTAACAACCAGCTGTTCACTGGTTGTTAGGGACACCGGTGGTCCTGCTCCTTAACGCTAACGCTGGTAGCTTCCACACTGTGCTATTCCTTCCAAAAGGCAGAAAAAAAATGTGCATGAAGCCTAAATGTTTTCAAATACATGATTGATTGCGTTATTTGCTTCCTTGCTGTCGTACCCTTTAGACTCTACAAGACTCTCTCTAGGGAGAAATGTTATAGTTGATATATTCCACACATGTAAACCTGACATTTCATCTGAAAGGTTATTCCTGCATGTCAACAGAGTCACAACAGTTTACTGGGCATAGGAAAAAGAGCGTTTATTGTCAAATGACAGCATTAGTCATTTCAGATGTCTAACAGAAAATGACACATGACTTGATTTCTGATTCTGCCTTTAAGTAGCAGTCTAAACATAAAAAAAAAGAGAAAAAAAACTGTGACCACTTCTGAAAAAACATTACTAAAAATCAATATTAAAAAAATCAATATTAAAAAAAAATATTAAAGTGACTTTGTTGCTAAAATGTAATTGCCAATAAAAGATGCCCTGCTAAGAAGTTAATACTTACCTCTTCCATCGCCTGCATTGCCAAACACTGCTCCACTCCATAGTAATCATCCCCCATGTTCTTCTTAGAAACCAACCCTTTTGGGAGTGTCAAGGGAACAATTCTTTGGGTTGAAGCATCATTCAGGGGTGCAGAAATGTATTTGATTTACTTATGGCATGGATCTCTGTCATTTAAAATTGTCTCCTTACCCCGTTCTGACGCGTTGCGTTACGGTCCATGAGGAAGGGCGTTCGTACAAGCCGGCCAGCTCACCTTTTAACTTGCTTGAATAACATTTTTTGTAAGTGCATTTTTTTATATTAAATTACAATTATCCTTTACGGTACATCACTATTGTGGGTTCAATTTTTTCCGGTGGTTTACTGTTGCTGTGGAAACTGGGAGAGCCCTGAGCCTGTGAGGTTGGAGACAGTTCCGGTTTAAAGGCCCTGGTTGGGGTTCAGCCGCAAGCCATTAAAGCTTATCTGTCTGGTAAGCGTGCAATTTATATGGTGGTCCCTATCGGTGGTGGTTCTCCTTTTCCCAGTGTGTCATTTATATGGTGAATTTTCAATTTATTACGGTACATCACTATTGTGAGCCTTTTTTCTTTGGGATTTCTATACCATCTTTGCCAATTGAGAGGATCCTCATCCCTGATGTCGATGGCGGTTCCAATGTAAAGACCCTGGCTGGGGTTCAGCCGCAAGCCTATTATGCTTGCCTTCTGGTAAGCACACATCTTATTACGTTTTTCACCGGTGGTGGTTACGTTTTGGCTTCACTGCATTGTTTTTTTACCACTAATATTCCAAGCTAATTGAGGACTTCTGAATCTTTGGACTTTATTGCTTGTTTTTTTCAATATTGAATATCAATTTCAATTTTCACTTTCACATTAGCACAACTATAATCTTTTTCCTATGTACTTTTGTGTGTATATCCAATTTTTTGTTGCAGCTCACTTTTATTTAGATGTTTAATATTTTAGCGCGGTAAAACTTTTTTGTCTATATTGTTTGTACCTCTGTATGGGCTTTCAGTTGCAGAGCCATAGGAAGTGTCAATGGACTATGAGCAGAGTGAGAGTCCATTAGCAACTACAAGTCCACCTGCCACTGTAGTTTATTTATTCACAGATCACTATGAATGAATGATGTGGCTTTGCAGGCCACACTAATTTTAAATGTGATAGCAGGTTCAGGAAGAAAAACTACCATGTGCTGTCACAGAGGATGGGACGCAGAGCGTGGGAGACAGGTGCTTAGGCACATGATACATGTTACATGTATCATCTTACTAAAGGTAAACCAAGCCTTTAAGGTAATTTCTGAAATTATTTTCACAATTTTAAATATACTTGGTGATTATGCCATGAATGTCCATGTTTACACACCTTCTGTTTTCACTCTGAAATATTATATTTTTAGTTGTCTGTTGAAACCTTGGTAATTTTAAAAGGCACATATAGCAAAAAGAGTAGACCTGTTATTATAAGTTTTTCTTGAAATAATTATTGATTTCCGGTTTGAATTTATATACAGGAATCATGGGCTTACAGGTTGCCAGTGATCTAAATAAGAGATGATAATAATTTATAACCTTCTATTAAACTAGGATTAGAAGTGTGTGTACTGGACAAGGCTTTCTTTTTAGCAATCATGCTGTCTCAATACCAGGATTAGGTTTTCAAATGCGTCACCATGATGCCGGCGTTGCATTAAGGCCAATTAACGTAATGAAGTGACTGAGCTATTCCAATATACAGTATTACATATTTGAAGCCCAATGTATTTTGTGTTTTGCTGTGTTTGAATGTTAGTTATTGAGATTTAAGTTAGTGATACACCCTTGCAACGCAGAGCAGAGAAGGTTTTATACATGGTCTGGCACTGAGCCCCCTGGGCAGACGTGGGTAGTAAACTGGACATGTGTGAATGTGTATTAGTAGCCTGTAAAGTCTGCATGGAAACAGTAGAGGACAGGAGGATGCACATATTGGGTTAGTAACCAGGAGAAACAAAGGCCCTTTCATCATTGATCATCTAAGCCCCACTGCAAAGAAATCAGAATCATATAAAGAAATAGGAGCTTTTACTTTTCAAGTGAAAAAACTATGGGGATCAGTGCTGGTAGCACGATATTGATGCCAATGGTGCTGGAAATGGTACAGCTAGACATAAAATGGACTTCAAAGAATACCATTGCTGAGAGATGTATGTCGTCTGCAACTGTTCCAAAGCCGCTAGTGGCTTCCAAGTCATGCAAATCCTATGACTTCAATGATTCTGAGTCACTGGGCAAAAACAACCATGCAGTAAGCCAATTCGAACAATCATCTCAGAGAAACACCAATGCTGTAAGGAAACTGCCATTTTTACGAGGTCAGCAAAGGCAGTCCCCATATTTCCTGCATGTTTCCTTTAAAGAGCATTTCCAAACAGCAAACTAAACCAGTCTGTGAACTAACAGTGTCATCAAAGACTGCAACATTCAGAAAGTTCATTCAATGCACTGAGTTTCTCCAATACACTGCAGGCAGGATTCACAGAACTGGTCTGCTTCTTGAAATCACTAAATTTTTTTTTTTTTTAATCACTAAAGACACTTCGGGCCAGATTAAGGTAGAGCGGCGTATGTTTAAGCGGGCGTAGTGCAGCTCATATGCGCTACGCCGATGTAACATAGAGAGGCAAGTACAGTATTCACAAAGCACTTGCTCCCTAAGTTACTTCGTCGTAGCGTAAATGGGCCGGCGTAAGCCCGCCTAATTCAAAGTAGGCAGGTAGTGGGCGTGTTGTATTTAAATGAATCGTGACCCCATGTAAATGAAGCGCCGATCGAACTGCGATTTCGCGTGCATGCTCAGAATCACGTCGAATTTACGCATTTAACGTCGTGAACGTAACCTACGCCCAGCCCCATTCACGTACGACTTACGTAAACGACGTAAAATCCGACGGCTGTTCCGTCATCCATACCTTTGCATTGACTGCGCCTCCTATTTGGTGGTTTATCTTTACGCCGGACGTACGCCTTACGTAAACGGCGTACACTCATGCGCCAGGCGCTGGGTTGCAAAAAAAAAATGCCACTTCAAAACTGATACCACTCCACTAGATAGTACACATAAAAAGCAGCACTAATTCTAGTATGATGCTCAATTAGTGATAAACATAAATTTAAGTGAAATAACTTTTAAATAGCATGTGAGACAAAAAATTTGTAAATAAATAAAGGAGAAATGTATCCACAAAGAACGATTTAATATACACAAAACAGCATTAATAGATAATAATGAATCAGTGATAAGTGATAAGCATCAATAGAGTGAAATAAACAACAAATACATAAATACCAAGAAATTATACCGTACATTAATAGAAAAATTTAACTTCCGGGTTCACGGGCTCCGGCGCTGTGATTGGCCAGAGCCGCGATGATGTCACTCCCACGCATGCGCGCGGAAGCCACCAGTAACGGCACAGCAGCTGAAGAAACGCCACGTACGAGCCATTTCTTCACGTGCATGTGCTGATGACGTCTACAGTGAATATCTCCTAAACTGTGCAAATTTAGGAGAAATTCATGGTACCTACAAGGAAAGCCTTATTTAAGGCTTACCTGTAGGGAAAAGTGGTTGTAAAGGGTTTACAACCACTTTAAAGTGTGCATCAAATGTTTCTGCAAAAAAGTCCCCCACCAAGTGATAAAATCAAAGTGGCCTCTTACCAGATCTGTGGGACCTTTATATTATAAATGGTCATGTGCGTTTGTTGCTTGCAAATTAAAAGTGATTCCACCTCACCAACAGCTCCCGGCATCCAAGTCACCATTGAATAAAAAACATACAGCAATCCATCGTGAAGTATGCAAAATCATGTGCACCTTTATTTAATACACAGCTTCAAATGGCAAAGAAAGAGAACCTTTCGTTCCATGAAAAAGTATACAACAGGCTGATAGTTTGGGCTTAGTAAAAGGAAAGTGCTGAGACATATGATGGTATCATAGAAAGGCCATTACCAACATGTTTCGTCAGAGTGACGTCTTCCAGGCATAGGCTCAGGCTGAATTGGTGTTTATCGCTTATCACTAATTAAGTACCATAGTATAATTAGCGTTGCTTTTTATGTGTAGTATCTAATGCATAAAATTGCAGACTGCATGTACACAGATTTGTATATACTACAAGATCTAATCAGCTAAACAAAGGGGCTGCAAGGCCCAAGATAAATCATACCAAAATCTGTCAATTAAATAAAAGCTAATGAAACTGAGTAAATACAGAAATAAAGAAAATAAAAAAACAGGTATGCTGACATATTTAACATGTATGCATAATTTGTTTATCAACAGGTATTATTGTGTGATGCATAACTTCTAAGAAGGGAATTAATCTAAAGCAGGTGTAAAGCTGATTGGAGAATATGAGAAAGTTCTTAGTACTGAGGCTTTATTACACCTGGCTATTGTATGTCAAATACAGCCAGGGGCCTGCAGTGTGTTTAGATATATCACTCTTATGCCCCGTACACACGATCGGAAATTCCACCAGCAGAAGTCCGATGTGAGCTTTTGAACGGAAATTCTGACCGTGTGTATGCTCCATCGGACTTCTGCTGTCGGAAATTTCCGCTAGCAAAAGATTAAAAAATGTTTCTCAAATTTTCCGACAGAATAATTCCTATTGGAAAATCCAATCGTTTGTAGCAATTCCGACGCGTAAAATTCTGTTGCATGCTCGGAAACAATTTGACGCATGCTCGGAAGCATTGAACTTAATTTTCTCGGCTCGTTGTAGTGTTGTACGTCACTGCGCTCTTGACAGATGAAAGTTCAGAGAACTTTTGTGTGACCGTGTGTATGTAAGTCAAGCTTGAGCGGAATTCCATCGGAAAAACCATCCAAGGTTTTTCCGACGGAAAATCTGGTCGTGCGTACGTGGCATAACACTGAAAATGTATAAGACAAAAGGGTTCCTAGGTCATCAGATTACTGACAACTGGGGAGGTATGGTGAGATGCATTATGCTGCGATGAAAAACTGAAGCCCTGAGAAAGTAACCTGCATGCTCAATATAAGAATTTTGACTGGAGTGTACCTTTAATTTCCACATTAAGGATAAAAATATAATACAATAATAAATATGCATACATCAATTAAAACAGGAAAGTCCAAAAGTATTCTCAAAGTCAAATAAAACATTCAAGAAGTCGGTAGCACGCATGCAAGAGTAGAAATAAGTTATACAAGTGTATGATTAACAAACAGAGACCATTATTGTCCAGTAGATGGTGCTAGAGCATAGCTGAAGATCCTGATGGCTTATTGAACTGATCTACATTTTCAAAATAGTAAACTGACAAATTTATTAAAGGAGATTATCAATAGGCTGTGTATTTTAAAATCCACGGTATACTATACTATAGTGATATTATTTGTATACTTGTAACAGGTAAACAGTGAAAGTTAAAGTAGAACTAAAGGCAATTTTTTTTTTATTCAATTTGGGTAAAGCAAGGGAGAGTTATAACCTCTGGCCCGGATTCAGGTAGATTTGCCCCTTAGTTACGGAGGCGCAGGGCAGCGTTTTTGCCCTGCGCCCCCGCAAATTTCCTGCGCTACCCGCGATTCACGGAGCAGTATCTCCGTAAATTGCATGTGCGCTGTGTAAACTTGCCCTGCGTAAGGGCGCCTAATGTAAATGATCCCATAGGGGGCGGGAATCATTTAAATTAGGCGCGCTCCCGCGCTGAGCGTAGAGCGCATGCTCCGTCGGAAAAACTTTCCCGACGTGCATTGCGGCAAATGACGTCGCAAGGACGTCATTTGCTTCAAAGTGAACGTGAATGGCGTCCAGCGCCATTCACAAATCACTTACGCAAACGACGTAGATTTCAAATTTCGCGACGCGGGAATGACGGGTATTCTTTAGCATTGGCTGCCCCTGCTTTTTGGATGTGCAACCTTACGCGAAACACTACGTACGTAAACTACGTAAATTGCGTACGCAGGGCTCGGGCAACGTTGTGAATCGGTGTTAGTATGCAATTTGCATTCTATACACTGAGCACAACGGGAACGCCACCTAGCGGCCATCGCAAGAATGCAGCCTAAGATATGCGTGGCATAAGAGCCTTATGCCACGCAGATTTTAGGCTGCAGTCTGCGTTACGATGTTCCTGAATCAGGAGCATTTGTAACGCCGGGGCAAGTAAGCAATTGCGCTGTGTAACCTATGGTTACACAGGCGCAATTGCTTCTTGAATCTGGGCCTCTGTTAGTTTTTTCCCCCATAGGGTAGATTCCCCTTCTGGGTTGTCCCCAGTTCAACCCCTTTCTGCCTCTCTTAACCCCTTCCCTGCCAGTGACATTTATACAGTAATCAGTGGCTATTTTTAGCTCTGATCGCTGTATAAATGTCAATGGTCCGAAAAAAGTGTCAAAAGTGTCCGATCTGACTGCCACAATGTCGCAGTCCCGCTAAAAATGCTCTATTCTACTGGGGAATGTAGTATCATTTTAATATGGTTCCTTATATGGATGTACAGTAAGTTGAAGAAGGAAATACCATAAAGTACTTGTATTTTGAACAATGAGCAAAACCACAATGAGCCAACATTGCAGTCTAAGGTGGTGGCTCTCTTCCCACATCCTGGGATTCATACATAGGGCGTCTTAGTCACTAGACATGCATAATACAACATAAAACAAATTAAAACATATAAAACATAAATAATATATAATAAAATGCAAAACAATATACTATAGTATACTGTGGGGGAGATTTACTAAAACTGCAGCACTCAGAATTTGGTGCAGCTGTGCATGGTAGCCAATCAGCTTCTAACTTCAGCTTGTTCGCTTGTTCAATTAAGCTTTGACAATAAGCCCTGGTTCACACTGATGCTACTTTGAAATCGTGCCACTTTACTTCAAGTAGCGCGATTTCAAAGTAGCAAGGTCAGCGCGATTTCAGGTGCTACTTGATAGACATTTGTGTGGCTTCATACACAGATGTCTATAGAAATCGCACCTGAAATCGGCAAAAGTAGTGCAGGAACTACTTTTAAAAATCGGTGCAGCGCCGCAAAATCGGTGTCGCACCGATTGGAACAGTGCCATTGCTGCCAATAGGCCGCGACTTGTCATGCGATTTGAGAGATCAAGTCGCGATTTGAGAGATCAAATCGCATGACAAATCGCTCCAATGTGAACCTAGGCTAAAACCTGGAAGCAGATTGGTTTCAATGCACAGCTGCACCAGACTATGCGCTCTCCAGTTTTAGTATATCTTCCGCAATATCTCCCACACTTCAAAGACATGCCGGTAGGTTAATTGGCTCTATTCTAAATTGGCCCTTGTATGTGTATGTATGAATGTGAGTTAGGGACCTTAAAGCGCAGGTCCCACTACAAAAAAAAAATATTAAAAGCCAGCAGCTACAAATACAGCAGCTGCTGACTTTTATTAAATGGACACTTACCTGTTCAGGGTGCCTGCGATGTCGGCAGACGAAACCGATCTGTTCCTCGAGGAGTGGCGGCTGCCACCGCCATCCTCGTTAAGGGAATGGAGCACACAAGCTCATCTCTAATTATCAGACACCTGAACACAGGTTTGGAATAAGAACCCTACCTGTTTGAATGTTAAAGTAGAACTGAAGGCAAAACTCTTTTTTCATTTTGGATAGAAAATCAGGAATTTATTGCGCCAATTGTGTTTCATTGAGGAGAGTTCCTTTCACTTTCTGCCCCATAGTCACAACAGGAAGTGAGAGAAATTCCTTCCAAAGTGAGGGTAACCCTAGTTGTCACCAGGATCACCAGAACTAGTGTCACAATTGGAAGATTTCCTCTCCATTCCTGTTGTTGTGACCATTCAAATTTGGGATTTTCATTCACTTTTACTCTTTGCGATAATCGTAAGAGCAAAGGAGAGAGTGTGAATCTCCCTATACGGGGCACAGACAGTAATAGGAACCTTACAGGTATTCCAATCTCTCTCCACTCTAACCAAATCTACTTGAAAACCCCTTGGCGCTGATGTAACACAAATATGCAGCCCCACTGGACTGGGCTTTTTTCTGTGGGGCCGCTTATTTGCGTATCTCCCAACACAGAGACCGGAGTCTCACCGAGAGCTCTGGGCCACGATTGGGAACCGGAACATCTGATTCTGGGTCGTCTTGATCGCTGTGACAGCCTCTGATTGGCTATCACAGTGATCAATCACTGTGAAGCCCATCCCCATGTTTCATGTCTCTCTGAATGGACTAGAGCGATACATTACTCTTTCTTTCTCTGCCACAAAAAAGAATTACGCCCATGAAACTTTAAATGAGATGAACACAAAATGGTAAAGGTAAACATAGTTTAGAAATTTATTACAATTTTATAACATTCATCAATATAAGAAATGCATAAAGCATCATAAAACTCAACATGTTTTGCATGTCACTGCTCGCTTCTTCAGGACTAGGGGCCAGATTCTCGTACCTGCGGCGCAGAGTAACGTAACCCGTTTACGCTACACCGCCGCAAGTTTTCAGTCTAAGTGCCCGATCTACAAAGCACTTACCTGTAAACTTGTGGCGGTGTATCGTAAACACGTCCGGCGCAAGGCGGCCCAATTCAAATGGGCGGGTACCATTTAAATTAGGCGCGCTCCCACGCCGGACGTACTGCGCATGCTCCGTTCGCAAATTTCCCGACGTGCTTTGCGCGAAATTACGACGCACCGACGTGTTGAGAATCGCGCCGTGCGTAACGTACTTATGCCGTGAAAACAAAAAAATTCAAAATAGACGCGGGAAAGACGGGCATACTTTAACATGGTGGAGTAATTTTACACCATGTTAAAGTACCCCTATCTTTGCAACGGGAATCTAAAACTTGCGACGACGTAACGACGGGAAAAACCTTTGTGGATCGCCGCAACTGCTAATTTGCATACCCGACGCTGGTTTACGACGCAAACTCCCCCCAGCGGCGGCCGAAGTATTGCATCCTAGGATCCGACGGTGTAATTCAATTACACCTGTCGGATCTTAGGGCTAGCTATGCGTAACTCATTCTATGAATCAGTCGCATAGTTAGAACGGCCCTAAAACAGAGATACGACGGCGTATCAGGAGATACGCCGTCGTATCTCTTTTGTAAATCTGGCCCTAGATGTATATACAGTGTATATGTAGCGGCCCCATTGGATTTGAGTAAATAACAAAAGGAGAGCTTCTGACAGGTGCAGTACTTTCTTTTGCCTCAAAGGTGTGCAGTAGGGTTGAACACCACAAGGGTTAATCGTTTTTAACTCCTTAAGCATCTTAAGCACTATAAGCACCATAAGCACATTAAGCACCTTGAAAACAGTAAAATGACATACAATACATTTGTTTACAGAGATCACCAAAAAGGGGTTACAACAAAATTACAAATGTGGAGTTCCGTTATCTACACAGATTATCTAAATTAACATTAAACATCTAAGGAAACATGACAATGGGCCAGATTCAGAAACGACTTACGACGGTGTATCTCCAGATACGCCGTCGTAAGTCTGAGTGTGTGCAGTCGTATCTTGGCGCCTGATTCAAAGAATCAGATACGCCTCACGGTTGCCAAGATACGAGCGGCGTAAGTCTCCTACGCCGTCGTATCTTGGGGTGCATATTTACGCTGGCCGCTAGGTGGCGCTTCCGTTGATTTCTGCGTAGAATATGCAAATGACCTAGATACGCCGATTCACAAACGTAGCGCATTTATATACGCCGTTTACGTAAGGCGTCGGTCCGGCGTAACTTTACCCCTCATTAAGGAGGGTAATACATGTTAGGTGTGGACGTCGGAAACATCGGAACAGCGTCGTATTTTATGTCGTTTGCGTAAGTCGTCCGTGAATGGGGATGGGCGTAGGTTACGTTCACGTCGCCTAAACTTTGAGCCAACGTATCTTAGGGAGAAAATTTGACGTGATACTGGGCATGCGCGTGCATGCGCCGTTCGTAAAGCGCGTCATTTACGTGGGGTCACGAATCATTTACATACAACACGCCCACTACCAGCCTAGTTTGAATTAGGCGGGCTTACGCCGGCCCATATACGATACGCCGTCGTAACTAAGGACGCAAATTGTTTCTGAATACGGTAATCGCCTGACTTAGTTACGGCGGCGTAGCGCATATGAGATGCGCTACGCAAGCAGAAAGATACGCAATTCTTTCTGAATCCGGCCCAATATGTTCAAAAGTTTGGGCTGTCTACAGTATATTTTTTAACTAACAGCATGGACTCAATTTATGCCTAAAAACATATATACTCTTATAGACAATGCACCTTCACTGCATACCTTGTCCGCTTGCCAAGGGGTGCAACTTTAAACTTTAGAAAACTTCAATAAACAATCTCCTTCCCATGAGGTACTGCTGGCTTGCTTGCCTCTGGATGCTGAATAAATAAGAACCCCCTTTCTCCAAAACTAGAGGAAGGCAATAAAACATTCCCCAGGGAAACAAGAGGAAGGCAATAAAGGTTCCACCTGTTAGTCAGTGCTGAACAAAGGTTTAGCCTAGGTTCACATTGGAGCGGTTTGTCATGCGATTTGATCTCACAAGTCGCAGCCCATTGGAGGCAATGGCACTGTTGCAATCGGTGCGACACCAATTTTGCGGCGCTGCACCGATTTGCAAAAGTAGTTCCTGCACTACTTTTGATGATTTCAGGTGCGATTTCAATAGACATCTGTGGATGAAGCCACACAGATGCCTATTAAGTAGCACCTGAAATCGCAAGTGAAGTAGCGTGATTTCAAAGTAGCAGCAATGTGAACCAGGGCTTAAAGTGACAAGCGGACAGTTAGGACCAGTTCACACCAGACGCACCGGAAACTGACTGCATGGTGTGAACTAGAGCCAACTAGAGCCATTGGAATACATGGAAAACACTGTGCATGCATTTTTAGTGCAGAAAATGCACACAAAACTGTACGGAACTGCGTCTGGTTTGAACTGGCCCTTACAGTATATATGGACTGAGCTAACATCTCAAAAGCCACTTAAAGTGGAGTTCCACCCATTTTTTTATGTTTGTCTGTGCTGCATGCCCTAATCTCATAGTGTTCAGAATGGACAATTTTTTTTTATTTTGTTGCTTGTAAATACCTTTATTTTGTAGTCCTTCATTACTTCCTCCTCCTTATTAGCCTAGGCTATTAAGTCACAAGGCTATTTGCAAGGACTACTGGGATAGGCATCATGTATCCCAGTAGTCCTTGCAAATAGCCTATTTGCATAGAGAAGGGGCGGCAACTTCCTCTGACACTCCCGTTGCTATGGAAACCTGACTGAAACCTATTACATCGCTTGTGCAGCACTGAGCATGTGCAAGATCTGCAAGGCTGAAATCCAGGAAGTCATACAGTCTGGCTTAATGATGCCCACACGTAAGATGGCCACGGTCTATTTTATAAACTAACTAAATGCTCTAACAACCTAACAAAACAGACCTTAGTTTACAGACTAACTTTACTAGACTACATTAAGCTTGTGTATTACAGGGGTATTTATATTTAAAAAGTGAAATTGTGGGTGGAACTCCCCTTTAACCAACAGGTGGCGGCAAGGTGTGTCTGTCCCGGGAGCTGAAGGACCCCCCAGGGGACAAATGGAGGGCAGGTATAACATGGGAGCCAGAAAGTGTAACTTTTAATGTCCCTTAATGTCCAACATGATTGGCAGCATGATACGTGTGTCCTCAACATGTGGAGTGTGTGAAAAAGGAAAAAGAAGGTGTGTGTGTGTGTGTAGGAAAATAAATAAATAATTGTAATTAAAAAAATTTAATAATAATAATAAAAAGGTTTGATCTAGTGTTAGTGTTTGGGTCAAGGGCAGGGTCAGTATTTTTAGGACACATTTTTTTTTTTAAATGATTTTCAGTGTCAGTGGGGCAGATCCACAGACAGAGTACTACTGATACGCCGGCGTACTTTCAAATTATCCGCGTTGTATCTTTTGTTTGAATCCTCAAACCAAGATACAACGGCATCTGGGTTAGATCCGACAGGTGTACGTCCTCGTACGCCTTCGGATCTAAGATGCAATACTTCGGCGTCCGCTGGGTGGCGTTCACATCGTTTTCCACGTCGGGTATGCAAATTAGCTATTTCCAACGATCCACGAACATACGTGCGGCCGTCGCATTCTCTTACGTCGTCTCTAGTCGGCTTTTTCCGGCGTATAGTTAAAGCTGCTATTTTTCGGCGTATAGTTAGACTTGCCATGTTAAGTATGGCCGTCGTTCCAGCGTCGAAATTTGAATTTTTTTTTTCGTCGTCCGTGAATCGGGATGGACGTAAATCACATCTAAGTTAAAAAAAATGACGTCGTTGCGACTTCATTTAGTGCAATGCACGGCTGGAAATTTAGAAACGGAGCATGCGCAGTTTATTCGGCGCGGGGATGCGCTTCATTTAAATGAATCACGCACCCTAATCGCCGATTTGAATTCTGCCGCCAGAGATACACTCTGCCGCCATAACTTACGGCGCAAATTCTTCCAGGATTCGATTTAAAGCCAGGTAAGATACGGCGGTGTGGATCTGCCCCAGTGTGTTTTAGGTAGGATAAAAAGAGAAAAATGCACACTATTGTTTCTGTGCCCTACTACATGTAGAAACAACTAACATATCATATGTGATAGCGCTGCGATCGTCAGGAGCTGGAAAATTTATTTTGGGTGGTTCTTTGGTGGTAGGTTATGGTAGTAACAAGAAATATACATCTAAATTTTTAAATATTTTTTTTTTTTACTATTTTGGGACAGTTTTCCTTTGATAAAAAAAATCAGGTGATATCCAGTGCTTTAACTGGGCCGGAACGCGGCGGTACTCAGTACCGCCACTTCCAAAAATGGCCCTGGAGAGTACCAGCACCTCTCCGTGCGCCCAGTACGTGGGTTTCCCGTACCAGAACGCAGCCCCAGGCCAGGAATATGATGATACGGCCCGACGGACCTTTTAATCCGGCCCCCGGGCGGAGAGCTAGCTACAGCATTGTAGTGGCTGGCCGCTGGGCGAATTACATCGCGCACCGTCTCCTCCATAATAGTCATTGGCTGGGCCGGCCATCAGCTAGTGGAGGGGGGCGGGCCGTGTGCAGAGTACGGCTTGAGCCGTACGTGCAGGCGCAGGCAGGGAGTAGACCTCACGTTAGATGACGTCAACTCCTTTCTGCGCGCCTGTGAGGAGCGATCAGTGCTGCGCGGTGGATGTGAGCGGGTGACTGGCCCTCCTAGGACGGTGCAGCAAAGTGAAAAATCAGTCATCGGACTTTGCTTTGTATCTGAAGTACAGATTCTGTACTAATGGTGAGTGATGTTTTGTTGCTATGGCTGCTCACAGACTGATATGTATATTCTATACTTCTCCTATCTATTTTCGGTGGTGTCTGTCCCTTGTCATGCTTTGTGCTTATTGTATCTTCTCTTTTTTTAGTTTCTGACATCATCAGCTGGTTTATGTAATTTTAGCAGCAAAATCAAATGTTAGGTTTCGTCTAAGAGAGGGTTTGTAAAAAATATATATTTTCATGTTCAGTATTGGGGGGGGGGGGGAGCACCGGCGCCTAATAGAGTACCGGCACCTCTTTTGGCCCACTTAAAGCACTGGTGATATCTATTATTATTATTTACCACCAAATAAAAGCCCAATTTGTCCTAAAAAAACAAGGTATAATTCACCTGGATGCACAAAGTAGTTATGATGATATGTACGGTTTTACTAACACATATCAAAGTTGCAAAATTAGGCTTAGGTATTGAGATTTGTTTTACCCTTGAAATGGAAAAAGAAAGAAGGAATGTCCAAACAGCATTGGTTAAAAAAATTAAAAAAAAGAACTGTTACCCCCGTCACAATACTAAAGCCCTATAAAAGTCTAGAAGCAGACAGGGAGATGAAAACTGTAAAACAATGCTTTATACATTTAGGTTTAGCCCAATCTGAAGGGTATCATTTTGTTTATACTGTGAAATTCTTTTCTCTATGGATTTCATAGTCAGTAAAGGGCAAATAATTTTAGGACATGACGTGTTGGAAGAATGGCTGTCTACTTTTTCTAAGTGCACATTACAACAATAAGACTGATGTAAACACTGAGAGCTTGGGAAAATAATGTCAATAAATATTTGCCATTGGTGAAAATAAATCAAACAAAATAACTATAAAAAGCTAGCAAAAGTGTCAAGACTGGATGTACCATCTCTGAGCTTTTAAATACAAAATTTGTATTGTATATATAATGTAGCTACACATTTATTAAATTGGCAAAGTTATACAAAGTTATGCAAAGTAATAATAACAGTGCATTGTGAGCTGCAATAATAATAGCCTCATAAGAAAAATATGTCTATGCATCAGGAAATCCATCTGGCTCAACAAAACTCCTGATGTATTTAATTGAAAATGGTGGATTATGACTCCAGTCCTAAAGCTAGCATGTTCTAGCAGTGAGATTCCACCTCCAGCACACAGATTGGTCTTTCCCAAGTAGGATTCCACCTCCAACATCCACGTTGGTCTATATGGCCCAGATTCTCAAAGGAGATACGACGGCGTATCTCCAGATACGCCGTCGTATCTCTGAGTCTGAGCCGTCGTATCTAAGCGCCTGATTCTTAGAATCAGTTACGCATAGATTTGTATTAGATCCGACCGGCGTAAGAGATTCTTACGCCGTCGGATCTTAACTGCATATTTACACTGGCCGCTAGGGGCGTGTACGCTGATTTACGCCTAGAAATATGTAAATCAGCTAGATACGCTAATTTACGAACGTACACCCGGCCGACGCAGTACAGATACGCCGTTTACGTTAGGCTTTTCCCGGCGTAAAGTTACCCCTGCTATATGAGGCGTACATGCGGCGTACCAATGTTAAGTATGGCCGTCGTTCCCACGATAAAATTTGAAAATTTTACGTTGTTTGCCTAAGTCGTCCGTGAATGGGGCTGGACGTAATTTACGTTCACGTCGAAACCAATACGTCCTTGCAGCTTACTTTGGAGCAATGCACACTGGGATATTCCACGGACGGCGCATGCGCCGTTCGTTAAAAACGTCCATCACATCGGGTCATGGTTATTTTACATAACACACGCCCACCTCTTCACAATTTGAATTAGGCGGGCTTACGCTGGCCTATTTACGCTACGCCGCCGCAACTTACGGAGCAAGTGCTTTGAGAATACTGCACTTGCCTGTCTAAGTTGCGGAGGTGTAACATAAATAGGATACGTTACGCCCGCTCAAAGATACGCGGCTGTACGTGAATCTGGGCCTATGTATTCTTCCTGATGTCTCAACTTCCTCATCAGGCTCTGCCCACTGTCAGCATCATTGGTGTATAGGAAGCTGTTGGCTGTGAAGCCATACCAGTGACAGGTAGGGAAGGGCACCAAACTGCTGTCTTCTGCACAGTGTACAGAGATAGGAACTCTGCCTGTTTCTGTACACATACTTAAGTTTTGGTCTTATTTTCTCACGTTTCATTATCTACGTGCTGTAGGTAATTATTTTTGAATTTGATGCAGTAATAGCACCACTTTGTAAAACCGGCTTATTAAGAACTACCTGAATCTGTTTTGGTACAGCTACAGAAACTGGCGGAAGGGTATTTTGAACTTGGTGCAAATTTTTTTAGGGGTCATACCACCGGAAAAAGAGTGCATATGCTTTTATGAGTTCCCCAAAAGAGTAAAGCTTACTAGACAGTGGCCTCTACTCCCCACCCTGCATAATGAAAGTTTCAGTACTGGTGTTGTAAATTAAAGCAAAGTTGTTTTGAATATTAGAGTCTGTAGTGCTGGATTGTGTGTGCACATACACCTCACTTCCCAGTATCCAGGCCAGCAGGAAGGCCGCGTACACACGGCCGGTCCAAACCGATGAAAACGGACTGAAGTTCAGTTTCATCTGTCCAAACCGACCGTGTGTACGGCCCATCGGTCCGTTGTCCTTCAGACAAAAATTAGAGAACTTGCTTTAAAAACGAACCGATGGACGGCTGACCGATAGGTCAAAACCGATGGTTAGTACACAAAAGCATCGGTTCAAAACCCGCGCATGCTCAGAATCAAGTCGACGCATGCTTGGAAGCATTGAACTTCGTTTTTTTGAGCACGCCGTGTGTTTTACGTCACTGCGTTCTAACCCGATCGGTTTTTGAACTGATGGTGTGTACGCACATCAGACCATCAGTCTGCTTCAGCGGTGAATCAATGAAAACGGTCCGTCGGACCATTCTCATCGGATGGATCGGTCGTGTGTACGCGGCCTAAGACAATCCCTCCAGTACACAGGACGATCTAGCCAGTTGTTACACCAGCAGGGTCTCTGCATTAATCCATTAGTGACCGGTCTGCTGTGTATTTACATTAACACCCCAGCGTCTATAACCAGCTTAATTCTTGAACATAATGGGGCTCATAAGTTTATTTGGTTCTATAGTCAGGGTCCAGGCAAGGGTATGTCTTGTTGTAGGTGTCTGCCTAGCTGCTGCTGGGGAAAAGAAGCTGGAGAGTTAATGCTAAAACTTTCAAGAGACAGGGAACATACAATGGTAGGAAATGTTTTTTTCCTACACCTGAAGGTTTTTGGCACATGCAACTTTTGCCATCTGCAATGCAAACAGTCAAACACAGATCTCCGCAAAAATTCTGACTAGCTGCTTAAGGGCAAGCGAATCTCAATGATGGAAATTTGATGGGGAATGAGTACTGTAGGCCAGTGGTTCTCAACCTCAGGCCTCAGGTACCCCCAACAGGCCATGTTTGCAGGTTTTCCTTTATCTTGCACAGGTGTTTTAAATCAGAGTCAATGGCTTAGTATTTTGGACAGCTGTTTTATCTAAGAGAAATTCCCAAAACATGGCCTGTTGGGGGTACCTGAGGACTGAGATTGAGAACCACTGCTGTAGGCAATGTGCCTTGCAGCTTCTGTACAATGAATATTACCATAAGATGAGATCCCTCTCCATATTTATATGCCATTCACCTCTCAATTTCCTCGTCACTGCTGTCTCTGATCACTTCTTCTACATATGTACAATCCACAGAAAACTTTTATGTTTGTGCGATTGAAGTTACTCTGATTAAATAACTGTCTGTCTCCAAGCAACAAACCTAGCAAAATTAACTGCTTGTTTTGTACTTAATCAGGCTTGTTTTTTTGTTTTTTGGAGAAAGGTTTTTAATTTTATTAAAGTGAAGCATTAAAAAAAATGATCATTGATTAACTTTTCTGTATTCCTTTGGCTGGTCCCAGGAAAGGATACTGTATGTTGTGCCCTCCTAGTTAAGCTGCTAAGTTTCTTTGGATTTGCTGGAATCACAGGAGCAGTAATTGTTTGGTCTGGTCTGGTCTGTTCAGAGCTTCACATTCTGAGCATTTGATTGCTCCCGCCTGCCTCTGGAAGAAGTTTCTAGAGCATAGGGAGGGAGAATTCAAATCTTCAGCCAGATTATTAATCAGGGCTTATGCCTTGTACACACGATCAGGCTTTTGCCCCAGCCAAATCACATCAGAATTCCGATGGAATTGCATCAGAGTAAAATAGAACATGTTCTATATCTAAACTCTGACGGAATTTCTCTGAATATCCGATGAAAAAACTCAGATAGGGCTACACACGATCGGAATATCCGATGCAAAAAGTCAGCCGGACTTTTTCCATCGGAAATTCCGATCATGTGTACAAGACATTAGCCAGTTCCTGGGGTTAGTAAATTAACCCCATTGTCTTTTCCCCCCTGTTGGGATGGATCAGCAAGCTTAGAGGAATAGGGGTCTGCTTGCTCCTGGACACCTTTGCACTAAGTATGGGACTACTTTGCTAGAGGATGTACCTATGGACTGTCTGTATACCAGGATCCAATGAGTAGGGCCTCTTTACTGGGTTGAAACCATTTCATGGTCCCCAGCTGTGAACTGTGGACTTTTCCATGTCTGCTGTTATCTGTGTTCATACTTATTCATGGTCCCCAGCCATGAAACGTGGCCTGTTCCAGTCTACCTACAGTCTTCCAGTCTACCTACATTAGTCCTACTGCTGATAAGTAAGTAGTGTCCTCTACAAAATTGTGCTCAAGTATTTTGGAATATTCCATTCCCCATTTTTCTCTTCTGTTATGATTTTCTAAAAGCAATAAATATTGAAAAGACAACCCCTAGGCTGTTTAATGAGCAGGAGTGAATGCGCTTCCATCTACCTATGTACAACCTTTTTGGGCAAGTTGCCTTGCAATCGTCCACTGACAAACAACCTTCTACCTCGAAACTGACAGCCACCTACCTGCTCTTTATTTTCTCTTTTAACTCTTCCCTGAATTGAAAAATATGATTGGCAGTGTATTATGGTGGCCCACAGTAACCTTTTTACATATTATACACTGGGTGATTACAACTACATCATGCCCAGTAATCTAAGTTGAATGGGTTATCCTCCAAAAAGCAACACGATCCCTCCTGTGCTTGAGAGGCCACACATTTACAAGTCAATTTATATTGTAAACCTCAGATGCTTGGAAAAATTTACGGTATATTCTAAGCCTTAAAATACATCCATACAATGATGGCCTTGAGAGAGTGGGTAACCGCTCAAAGAGAACCAGGTAATCTGATTCCTGTGGTCCGAGCCAAGGGTGCAGGCAGTGCAATCAAAATGCAGGTTAGGATGAAGGAAAAAAGCTGGGACAGCCGCACTCCAAAAAAAACTCCTCCTTTAATTAAAGATCACAAAATACATGCCACAGCAAAAAACAGCACAACAAAAGAAAAGCTGACGTTTCGCACTATGCCTTAGTGCTTCTTCATAGCTACTGATGATGGCCTTAAAAAAAACTGCATCATAGATAATTTTAGTGTTCCTATGGACTAGCTACAGTCTTCATTCATCACTGCTCTGAGTGATCATTTTGGACACATGCTGAAACAATACTAATTATATGGGACAGATACTGACATACTAGCTGAATACATTGTGTGATCTCCGACATGCTGAGCAAATACGGTACATCTGGTAAGCGCTGATTCACTAAACAGTTACCATACATCTGGCAGATTTGCTGAATGGTTACACTGAACTGAAGCTGTTGAGCTTAGCAAGAGTATCAGGCTTATACGGGCCAGTTATGGAAGAGGTGGATACATTCAGAAGTCCCATTAAGCATTTACTGCTTAGTGGTTAAATTAAAGTAGACGTTCAACCTAAAACTAACTAACTCTTATGCCCTGTACACCCATCAGATTATTTCCATCGGAAATTCTGATTAATTCTGTCGGAGTTTAGATAGAGAACATGTTCTCTTTTACTCCAATGGAATTTCGTCGGAATTCCGATGTGATTTTGGTCGGACAAAGGTCCGACCGTGTGTACGGGGCTTACAGGAACACTAAGGCCCCGTACACACGGTCGGACAAAACCGATGAGAATGGTCCAACGGACCGTTTTCACCGGTTCACCGCTGAAGTAGCCTGATGGTCTGATATGTACAAACCATCGTTCCAAAAACCGATCGGGTCAGAACGTGGTGACGTCAAACGCACGACGTGCAGAATAAAACGAAATTCAATGCTTCCACGCATGTGTCGACTTGATTCTGAGCATGCGTGGGTTTTGAACCGATGCTTTCTGTACTAACCATCGGTTTGGTCCGATCGGGCAGCGGTCCATCGGTTTGGTTTTGAAGCATGTTAAAATTTTGGACCGAAGGAAAACAGACCGATGGGCTATACACACCGTCGGTTTGGACCGATGAAACTGAACCTCGGGCCATTCTCATCGGTTTTGTCCGACCGTGTGTACGGGGCCTGAAGGTTCGTATTTTATTAGATCAATTGATTGCTGTAAGCTAGAGCATTTAAATATCACTTACCTCGTTTTTCCTTTTGACCTCCAAAATACAGTAATCTAGATTTGAAAGTGCCATTTCCTGTCACTCCTCTTCTTGCTTTCCACCAGCATCTGAGCCGTTTTGCATGGTGGAAAGCAGAATGTGCTCACCCCCTCCCTATGACTACAGCCCTGCGTGAAGATGCTCTCTTATCCCTCACAGGCATGGATGCTAAGCCTAATGGGAACTGTAGTTCCCATTAGGCCGTGATGTAGCAAGAATGAATGCACACCGCAAACCAGGAAGTCAGTGAGAATAATGATTCAGGAGTGACGGAGGTGAATAAAACAGCTCGATTTCAACAGGTATCAAACTAGTTATAATGCAAAACATTACTTTTTCCTTTATCAGCTACTGTCAGACTTTAATTTAAGAGGAAAATATTTTTGTCTTTACAACCCCTTTAAATCTACTGGCAGCCACATTCTAAGACTATTCTATCTAACCCTATAAATCAAATATCACTATACATACCTTTTCTGCAGCTGGACCGGTCCCACGCTGAGCAGTCAACGGCGGCTTTTCTGTATGGGAGTGTGCAGGAGAGGCAGCTGACAATGGAAGCCCCATAGTAAGTTTATGGGTGGTGTCACTTCCCCGGCATTTCCTAGCCAAAATCGGCTGTCTCTTCCACACAGCATCCATAGCTGGAGACTGGACCGGATCGCTGGCAGAAAGGGTTGTATAGTGATTTTTGCTTTACAGGCTTAGAAAGAATATTCTTAGAATGTGGCTGCCGGTAGATTAACTGCTTGCCGACCGCCACACAACTAAATACGTTGGCAGAATGGCACGACTGTGCAAAAAGACGTATATATACGTCCCCTTTAAGAAGCGGCATTGTGGACGCGCGCCGCAAACTCCGTGACTCTGACCGCGGGTCCCGCGGACTCGATGTCCACAGGCATGCCCGCGGTCATGTCACGGTGAGGAAGAACGGGGAAACAAGCATTTCCCCTGTCTTCCTAGTGACAGGACAGTAATCACAGCTTCCTGTAATCGCAAGCAGTGATCACTGTCTTGTCACACACAGCCCATCCCCCCCTACAGTTAGAAGCACTCCCTAGGGCACACTTAGCCCCTTCAGCGCCACCCAGTGGTTAACCCCTTCACTACCAGTGTCATTTTCACAGTAATCAGTGCATTTTTATAGCACTGTTCGCTGCAAAAATTACAATGGTCCCAAAAATTTGTCAAAAGTGTCCGATGTGCCCGCCATAAAGTTGCAGATTGCCGCCATTACTATAACTTTTGCGCAAACCAATCAATATACGCTTATTACCAAAAATATCTAGAAGAATACGTATCGGCCTAAACTAAACTAAATTGTCGCTCTATTTTTGTTTATAGCGCAGAAAATAAAAACCGCAGATGTGATCAAATACCACCAAAAGAAAGCTCTATTTGTGGGAAAAAAGGGATGTCAGTTCTGTTTGGGAGCCACGTCGCACGACCGCGCAATTGTCAGTTAAATCGACAAAGTGCTGAATCGCAAAAAGTGCTCTAGTCTTTGGCCAGCGAAATGGTCTGGGGCTTAAGTGGTTAAGTTAGTTAGTTTTAGACTGAACTTCTACTTTAAGACCCCTTTCACACTGAGGAGTAGGGATGAGCCAAACACCCCCCCCCCCTCCGTTCGGTTTGCACCAGAACCTTCGAACGGACCGAACGTTCGCGCAAACATTTAGAATCTCATTGAAGTCTATGGGACTCGAACGTTCGAATTCAAAAGTGCTCATTTTAAAGCCTAATATGCAAGTTATTGTTGTAAAACGTCTTTGAAAACCCGGGTCTTGCCCCAGGGAACATCAATGGAAAAAAAGTTTTAAAAACGGTCGTTCTTTCAGGAGCAGTGATTTTAATGATGCTTAACCACTTCCATACAGGGCACTTATACACCTTCCCGCCCAGACCAATTTTTAGCTTTCAGCGCTGTTGCACTTTGAATGACAATTGTGCGGTCATGCTACACTGTACCCAAACGAAATTGTTATCATTTTGTACCCACAAATAGAGCTTTCTTTTGATGGTATTTGATCACCTCTGGGTATTTATTTTTTGCAAAAAAAATAAAAAAATTACAGAAAATTTTGAAAAAAAACTTTTTTTTTGTTTCTGTTATAAAACATTGTAAATAAGTACGTTTTCTCCTTCACTGATGGGCACTGATGGTACTGCACTGACGGGCACTGATAAGGCGGCACTGATGGGCACCGATGAGGTGGCACTGATGTGGCATTGATGGGCACTAATATGCGGCACTGATGGGCGGCACGGATGGGCACTGATAGGCGGCACGGATAGGTGGCATGGATGGGCTTGGATAGGCGGCACGGATGGGCACGGATAGGTGGCACAGATGGGCACAGATAGGTGGCACGGATGGGCATGGATAGGCAGCATGGACGGGCACTGATAGGCGGCATGGATGGGCACTGATAGGTGGCACGGATGGGCATAGATGGGCACTATCGTATGTTTTGTACTAATGGATGTCAATCAGTGCCAAACAATGCCTGCCAATCAGTGATGCCCATTGTGGGCACTGATTGGCATCCATTGCGGCACTGATTGGCATCCATTTTTTGTGTCATTGTCATCCCTGGTGGTCTAGGGTGGCATACCTTTTTTTTTTTTTGCATCCCTGGTGGTCTAGTGGGCATCCCTGGTGGTCTAGTGGGCATCCCTGGTGGTCCAGTGGGCATCCTCGGGGGGGCTGTGCTGATAATCGATCAGCACAAACCCCCCTGTCACAGGAGCAGCCGATCGGCTCGCGTCTGACAGACGCGAGTGAGGAAAAGCTGATTACCAGCTTTTCCTGTTTACATCGTGATCAGCCGTGATTGGACACGGCTGATCACGTGGTAAAGAGTCTCCATGAGAGACTCTTTACCTTGATCGGTGTTGCGGGGCGTCAGACTGACACCCTGCAACCCCGGGGGCGCGCAACGGCTCAAAATCCTGAGGACGTCATATGACGTCCACTCAGGGAATTTACAACCACTTTGCCGACGTCAATTTGTCATTGGCGGGCGGCAAGTGGTTAAATAAAAAAAATGAAAAAAAATGAAAAATTCCTTTAAATATTGTACCTGCTGGGTGTCTATAGTATGCCTGTGAAAACGCCTTTGAGAACCCGGGTCTTGCCCCAGGGAACATGTATCAATGGAAAAAAAGTTTTAAAAACTGGCTTTTTTTTTTCAGGACTCCTGAAAAAACGACAGTTTTTAAAACTTTTTTTCTATTGATACATGTTCCCTCTGGCAAGACCCGGGTTCTCAAAGACGTTTTCACAGGCATACTATAGGCAGCAGGTACAATATTTAAAGGAATTTTTCATTATTTTTTTTTATTATTTAAGCATCATTAAAATCACTGCTCCTGAATCTTTAGGTGCAAACTTCAGAGCACACGGCCAGTACACACCAAGTAGCTTTAGGTGCAAACTGCAGAGGACACAGGCAATAAACCACGTAAGAATACTGCAGCTAGCACAATCACCTGCCTGCCAGTAAATTAGGAAGAACTGATCTAGCTAAACTATACAGTGTATAAATATATGTACAACACCTGGGATGTATATATATCCTCTACACACTGTAAAGGTAAACTGACTGGCCTGCCTGCCTGCTCTATCTACCTGCAAAATATGACACTCTCTCTGTCCTCTCTTAACCACCTCAACACACTACACAAGGCCGACCTGCAGGTGGCCTTTTATAGTGTGGGTCGTGTACTAAACCCCCTGAGCCATAATTGGCCAAAGCCACCCTGGCTTTGGCCAATTATGGCTCTCCGTTTTTTGCAAGCTGTGAATGCATTTGGTGGATGGGATGAACCCAAAAGCGACGTTGCGGTCTCTGATGGAGAATACGTTGCCAAACGTGTATCACAAACAACAACAGCAGCTCATAATACTCCATCTTCTCCTTGTACTATTTCCTTTCTGGAAATACAGGAAGTACCGTACCGCCGCCTGTCTAAGTAGCCCCTCAGCAGGTGATCATGGCCAGCAGTAGCTCCTCTTCCTTCCCTGCTGAGGCGGAGCAGGCTGGCTGCTGCTGGGTTTGTTTACACTGTAATTGGCCGGGACAAGGTCAGGGGGTGTGGTCAGCTCGTCAGCGCAGTGACCCAGCCCTATCAGGTACAGTACAGACCAAAAGTTTGGACACACCTTCTCATTCAAAGAGTTTTCTTTATTTTCATGACTATGAAAATTGTAGATTCACACTGAAGGCATCAAAACTATGAATTAACACATGTGGAATTATACATAACAAAAAAGTGTGAACCAACTGAAAATATATTTCATATTCTAGGTTCTTCAAAGTAGCCACCTTTTGCAGCAGACACATCTCTAGAACTGTTAAGAGGAGACTGTGTGAATCAGGCCTTCATGGTAGAATATCTGCTAGGAAACCACTGCTAAAGAAAGGCAACAAGCAGAAGAGACTTGTTTGGGCTAAAGAACACAAGGAATGGACATTAGACCAGTGGAAATCTGTGCTTTGGTCTGATGAGTCCAAACTTGAGATCTTTGGTTCCAACCCCGTGTCTTTGTGCGACGCAGAAAAGGTGAACGAATGGACTCTACATGCCTGGTTCCCACTGTGAAGCATGGAGGAGGAGGTGTGATGGTGTGGGGGTGCTTTGCTGGTGACACTGTTGGGGATTTATTCAAAATTGAAGGCATACTGAACCAGCATGGCTACCACAGCATCTTGCAGCGGCATGCTATTCCATCCGGTTTGCGTTTAGTTGGACCATCATTTATTTTTCAACAGGACAATGACCCCAAACCCACCTCCAGGCTGTGTAAGGGCTATTTGACCAAGAAGGAGAGTGATGGGGTGCTGCGCCAGGTGACTACCTCTTGAAGCTCATCAAGAGAATGCCAAGAGTGTGCCAAGCAGTAATCAAAGCAAAAGGTGGCTACTTTGAAGAACCTAGAATATGAAATATATTTTCAGTTGTTTCACACTTTTTTGTTATGTATAATTCCACATGTGTTAATTCATAGCTTTGATGCCTTCAGTGTGAATCTACAATTTTCATAGTCATGAAAATAAAGAAAACTCTTTGAATGAGAAGGTGTGTCCAAACTTTTGGTCTGTACTGTACATGCATTGCAGATAGATACCAGAGAGCAGCATTGAGGGTAAGTCACAAAAGTTGTGTGTGTGCTGCTGTGCCCCATGTGCTAACAAGCTGGCATGATTGAGTTGAATTGTTTTTGGGCACATCTTCCACAGTTCAGTTCAGTCCCTTTTTGGACAAAGCTTCCATAGTTAAGTGCCTTTTTAGACATAGTTTCCACAGTTCTAACCATTTTTGGGCACATATTCCATAGTTCAGTCCGTTTTTGGGCACAGCTTCCACAGTTCAGTCCCTTTTTGGGCACTACTTCCGCAGTTCAGTTCAGTCCCTTTTTGGTTGTAACTTCCACAGTTCAGTCACTTTCTGGTTTTAACTTCCAGAGTTCAGTACCTTTTTGGGCACAGCTTCCACAGTTTAGTTTCTGTTTTGGGCACAGCTTCCACAGTTCAGTCCCTTTTTGGTCGTAACTTCCACAGTCTAGTCCCTTTTTGGGCACAACTTCATCAGTCCAGTTCCTGTTCTCAGGGCCTTCAATAGAAATCAAGGGTCCCCGTACAGCCTACCTGATGGGTCCCCCTTCAGCTCCTCCCCTGGTGACGCCCCTGGTCCCTCCTTCAGCCCCACCCCTGGCTCCGCCCCGTGCCCCTCCTAAGGCCCCGTACACACGATAGAATCCATCCGCTGAAAAATCTCAGCGGATCGGTTTCAGCGGATAGATTCTATAGTATGTACATTCCAGCGGATATTTATCCGCGGATATTTCCGAATTCCAGCAGATAAAAATTTGTAGACATGTCTACAAATCTATCCGCTGGAATCGGAACCAGCGGATCGATCCGGTGGTCTGTACAGACTCACCGGATCGATCCGTCCGAAGGGATCCCCCGCATGCGTCGTAATGATTCGACGCATGCGTGGAATTCCTTTTATGACAGCGTCGCGCACGTCGCCGCGTCATCATCGCGGCGACTGCGCGACACGTCATCGCGAGGGGATTTCGGCGCGGATTTCGATCCGATGGTGAGTACACTCCTTCGGATCCAAATCCGTGGAAATCCTCGAGAGGATTTATCCGCGGATACGGTCCGTTGGACCGTATCCGCGGATAAATCCTCTCGTGTGTACTAGGCCTAAGACTTCGCCTTGAAACACAGTGCAGGTTTGTCTACAAGTGGTAATTTATTTTTCTCCAGCCAGTTATAAGTTTGATTATTCAACAGAAATCCTGTTTTCAGATGAGAACGGACCTCTTTAATGTACTGCAGACAGTACCACCCATGCCATGCTGCCAATGCCATATTGTGCTGCAGACAGTGCTAACCATGCCGCCAATGGAATAATGCTATTGGCAGCATCGGTGGAAGTGTCTGCAGAACATTATGCCATTGGCAGCAAAACGCATGTGCTGCCTGCAGAGACAGTGTCACCCATGCCACCAATGCCATAATGTGCTGAAGACAGTGCCACCCATGACACTAATGCCATAACGCATGTACTACCTGCAGACAGTGCCACCCATGGAGCCAATGCTATATTGTGCTGCAGACAGTGCAGCAGACAGCTTGAAGGGAATTCCGTCAGAAAAATCAGTCAGAGTTTATCCCGACGGAAATTCCGATTGTGGGTACGGGGCATTCAAATTTCTAACAGTGTGTCAGCAAAAATTGATTACTCTATCAACTTCTACCAAAGGAGGCGTGCTAAATATTGTAAACAGTGCCTGTGGCCAATCAGGCACTGTCTGGGTATTCTGACAGCCTGGTATCAATAACACAGGCTCTGTATTCTCCCTTGCATCTGATCTAAATACTTTTACTGATTGGTGATTTTTCTTTTCCTGTAGTTATCCTTTTTTATTATTATTATACATAAGATTTTGTTTTCATACAATGTTTTTTTTTTAAATAAAATTTGTAAAACACATGTTTTTAAAGATTGTTACTGTAAATTAATGTTGTAAACACATTAAAAAAAAAGTTCTTGGTTGGAATTGCTGGCTTCAACAGTTTCTGTGACAGAATACGCAACTGAGCATGGCTCCTGTCATTAGATGATTAAGTGGCATAATGAAGCAATAAGTAATTGTGTTCAGCTTTTTGTGCCAGCATGTGGAATAGCTGGTCAGTACAGATGACTAAAGGCTTCTTTCTGTACAATGCTGCAAAGGGTTCCCAGTGATAAGCTCTTCTATTTCTGTCTATGTGATTGCATTACTTATTGGCTCATTAAACTACTTAATCATATGACATTAGGAGGATTCCTACTCTGTTTGTGTGTCTATTAGTGAAAAGTATGCCAATCAGCTAAGAATATAGATTAACCAACATATAACTGTAACAGTAAAGGCATTGAAATTAATTGACGACTAAAGCGCTTGGTCTGTATTTGATACTATAGTTAACATGACACTAAATTCTGTTTAAAAAAAAAAAAATGTATTCAAGTACATTTTCTTAACTAAGCAAAGTACCTTCTATTACTCTCAGTTGCCACCAGATCTCCAAACTAAATTTTTTTTTTTTTTACTGCCATGCTGTGATGTGACTTCCTGTTAGAGGGTGGCTAGGTTTGTTCTCCATGGTCCCACTTTACGTAGGAACATAGCCACCCTCTCTTGCAAGGAGGCAGAAAAAAGTGATTACATGAATAACATATTACAGGGCACATATATCTGCAGTATTTTGTTATCTCTTTTCAATGAGCTAAGTCTTATAGCTCTCTTCTGAACAGTTCCTCTGTTATCACCCTGAAAACTCCAAAATATTTTTTACTTTTTAGACAAAAGCAGCCTGAATCTTTTGTCAAAGGAGGTTTCTAAAATAGAGTAGCAGAGAGCAGCTCCTATTACAAAACAGCTCTGAGAGTCTCTGCCTATGAGGAGAGGGGGTGTGTGCCTTTCCTCCAATCAGCAATTTGAGCTATCTTGGCTGTATGCCAAGACATCACACTCTGTGTTAACCAGGAAGAGAATATCTCCCAACAAAATATGAACTTTCTAAACAGTATATAAATGTGAAGACAGCAGATATACATATAAAACTTATGTAGGGAGATATGGTTAATCTCTGTGTATCATCTGAGGCTGTTCACTTCACTGGGTGTATGGAGGGTTTACATCCACTTTAAGTAGAGGATGTGTATACAATGTAGATTATTTTTGGAGAAAAGGGATATTGTGTCACTTTAAAATTGCAGTAATATATAATTAAGAGAAACAAAATGTTACCCCAGCTCCACTGCCAATATAAAAGTCTACGAACTGTGATCCGGTGCTCTAGCCAGGACGAATAGGCCCCATAAATACAATACTTGAATCAAAAAGGGCTGACAACTCTAATGCTCTTGAATAAAAGTCCTTTATTGGTTACATGATACAGGGGTACAGGCTATACACTGACACGTTTCGGCTAAGAAGCTTTCATCAAAGCTTTGATGAAGGCTTCTTAGTCGAAACGCGTCAACCTATAGCGTCAGCGTATAGCCTGTACTCGTGTACCCATGTAACCAATAAATGACTTTTATTCAAGAGCATCCGAGTTGCCAGCCCTTTTTGATTCAAGAAATATATAATTAACTATACATAATTCCTCTATCAAGTAAAAATAATTGCAAAAATAATAACACACCTCAAAGCAGGTCATAGAAGAAAAAAAATGGAACCCTATTTAAAGTGATATTACACCCAAAAACCTAAATGAACTAAACTGCAGTTTACAAATTCTTGTATGTGGTGGCTGCATTCATTTTTTTCCTTTATTTTCACTTGGTGATCCAGCCAGTAAGACTGTTATTTTTCATCTTACTTTTTTTTCTCTCAAAAAAGATGTTTATTGACACATTATATATATATATATATATTAGGGTTGTCCCGATACTAGTATCGGTATCGGGACCGATTCCGAGTTTTTTCGGCGGTACTCAGACGCCGATACCCCGCCCCGATACACAAATAAAATACTTGCCGCCGACCGCCGCCGACCGCCGCCGACCACCGCCACCGAAGCTGCAATCCGCCGCGATCCGCCGCCATTCGCCGCATCCCCGCTGCCGCCGACTGTGTAATACGGGCGGGAACATTACAGCTTTGAATAGCTGTAATGATTCGCACCACGCATAGACACTCCCCCTCGCTCGGGTGAACTGTCCAATCCCGAGCGAGGGGGAGTGTCTATACGCAGCGCGGCGCCAATCATTACAGTGATTCAAAGTTGTAATGTTCCCGGCGTATTACACAGTCGGCGGCAGCGGGGATGCAGGTAAGCGTGACATGGCTGGATGGGGGGAGACGCTGGATGGGGGGAGACGCTGGATGGGGGGTGACGCTGGATGGGGGGTGACGCTGGCTGGATGGGGGGAGACGCTGGCTGGATGGGGGGAGACGCTGGCTGGATGGGGGGTGACGCTGGCTGGATGGGGGGTGACGCTGGCTGGATGGGGGGTGACGCTGGCTGGATGGGGGGTGACGCTGGCTGCATGGGGGGTGACGCTGGCTGCATGGGGGGTGACAATGGCTGCATGGGGGGAGACAATGGCTGGTTGGGGGGAGACGCTGGCTGGATGGGGGGTGACGCTGGCTGGATGGGGGGTGACGCTGGCTGGATGGGGGGTGACGCTGGCTGGATGGGGGGTGACAATGGCTGCATGGGGGGTGACAATGGCTGCATGGGGGGTGACAATGGCTGGGGGAATACATTGCTGGATGGGGGGTGACAATGGCTGCATGGGGGGAGACATTGCTGCATGGGGGGAGACAATGGCTGGATGGGGGGATACATGGCTGGATGGGGGGATACATGGCTGCATGGGGGGAGACAATGGCTGCATGGGGGGAGACAATGGCTGCATGGGGGGTGACAATGGCTGGGGGAATACATTGCTGGATGGGGGGTGACAATGGCTGGATGGGGGGTGACAATGGCTGGATGGGGGGTGACAATGGCTGGATGGGGGGTGACAATGGCTGCATGGGGGGTGACAATGGCTGCATGGGGGGAGACAATGGCTGCATGGGGGGAGACAATGGCTGCATGGGGGGATACATGGCTGCATCTGTGGGGGGACATCGCTGCATTTGGGGACACATTTTAAAAAAAGTATCGGTATTCGGTATCGGCGACTACTTGAAAAAAAGTATCGGTACTTGTACTCAGTCCTAAAAAAGTGGTATCGGGACAACCCTAATATATATATATATATATATATATATATATATATATATATAAACAAAGAATAGAAAAAAGTAACACACATGTACAGATAAGACTGACATTCCAGTGTAACATTGGGACAAAAGTGAATTAGATTCTCTTACATTCCGTAATCTGATATGCATTAGAAATTTGACCAACCAGGTCTCAACAGTTTTTACCTAAACACATCTGAACATTCATCTTACTTTAAAGCGGTTGTAAACCACTACAGAAAAAAAACAAAAAAAAAAACGCCAACTTTCCCCTGTAAGACAATGGCATAATGTGCTAGTATGCATCACATATGGAGGAGAGTCAGGACGCTCTCTACGTTGCTGATAGAGAAAGGAGCTGTGTTTTAGTGGGCATCCTGACTCTCCTGTAGTTCAAGGGAGGGGGTGAGCATGACACTCCACACCAGGGAGAAAGCCTTGCATTATTGTGTGGAGTTACAGACAGAAGAACAGGAAGTGAGGATTTCTCAGAAGAAATAAGGACATTTAAAAGCAAAATCAAAAGAATGAGGTAAGTGAAGGAGGACTGCACTAAGGCAAAGGAAGCTATTTCGGGAAAAAAATTGTACCTTTACAACCCCTTTAAGCCTCTATGCAGTGGAGCCCAACCTGCCGAATAAGAGATAAGTTGGCGATGTCTACGGCCATTCTTCATCTTGGACCCAGGCACCACAGCATCAGTGTTCGAGGAATGGGCCTCTTAGGCCCCATACACACCATAGAATCCATCCGCAGATAAATCCCAGCAAATGGGTTTCAGCGGATAGATCCTGATTATGACGCGGCGACGGCGCGACACGTCATCGCCAGAGGATTTCGGCGCGGATTTCAATGCGATGGTGAGTACACTCCATCGCATTAAAATCTGCTGAAATCCTCGAGAGGATTTATCCGCGGATACCGTCCGCTGGACCGTATCCGCGGATAAATCCTCCCGTGTGTATGGGGCCTCAGGCTGGCCATAGAAAAGTCTGTTTTCTTCATTCAACCAGTAGGTTGAATGAAAAAAATCAGACCCAATTTCCCCATCCACACATTCAAGGTGTATGGGTGAATATAGGAGCAGCAACCTGTTTGTAAAGAAAAATAGTTTTAGCCTTAGGAACAGGTTCCCGATGAGGAGGGACACATGAGGGATCCTCCTGTACCCTCGTATACTGGTGTCCAGGGAAAGTATGCTTACAGGTGTTCCAGCCATAGGTGTGCGCAGCCTATTGCATTAGGGTGTGCACCCCAAATGTATTAAAACATAGATGGTGATAGTAGGGCAGTGGACCTGTCAGTGGGGCAGTAGACGGTGTCAGTAGTTTTTTTATTTGTATTATTATTATTTATTTATTTTTACATTTTTTTTTAGAAGCTTTGGGGAAATATCAGCAGGGGGAATCTGTGTCACAGGGGGTGATTAGGGTGTGCTCAGGCACACCCGGCACACCCTTTGCGCACGCCTATGGTTCCAGCAAATTGACCTGGCACATTTCTGTACACTGAATAAAAGGTAAGTGGGGGTAGTGGAGCTGCCTAACCGGTGCCCGAATGGTCAGTCCGCCCCTGATTACTGTACAAAAAAAAATATTACATAAACTCGCAAGGGCTTTTTTCACCACTACTATTAATTTAAGTTGGCTTTTGGAATTTACAAATGCAGCAATTTAGAAATTGGATGAAAGGTTTAGCACTGAAAAACACTTTTTGATAGATAATAGTGCATTTTATATACAACTATATAGATGAGACCAAAATTAAGGACAAATGAGGATGAAAGAGGGACAGAGGGACTTTGTTCCAAATCAGGGACAGTCCCTATAAATCAGGGACAGTTGGGAGCTATGGTGTGACATATGTAAAGAAAAAAATTACAACTTATGTACATGGGCGTCTGCTGAAATTTTTTCAGGGAGGGGGGGGGGGATTCGGCAGCGGCTATACACAGTCGCATTTGACTCTTTCTTCAAACGCTAGCGCGGGGTTAAAAGCTCCCCACTAGCGACCGAATAACGCAGCTAAAATGATGGTAAAGCGTTTTACCGATAACACGGCCAGCTGGCAGTGTAAAATAGCTCTTGAGATAATTCAGCTTCACTCCATGCCCATATAAATATAGCCTAGAGAATGCACAGACCCCCCTTCAGCACAGATGGACCCCCCCTTCAGCACAGACCCCCCATTCAACACAAATGGACCCCCCATTCAGCACAGATCTCCCCATTCTGCACAGACCCCTCCCTTCAGCACAGATGGACCCCCTTTAAGCACAGACCTCCCCTTCAGCACAAACGCCCCCTTCCAGCACAGACAAACCCTCCCTCCCCCATCCCATTCAGTACCCCAGATCAGCCATCAGCGCGGCACAGCAGGTTCCCTCCCCCTGTGTACACATAAACACTGGAGGGGGAAGCGGCTTCACTCTGCTCGCTGTGCCTGTGTGACATCCGGCCCGGGACCGCTCAGACAGCCCGCCGCCGGCGAGAGAAGGGGTTGGTTGGTCAGGTGCAGTGGTGTCACCCCTTACCAGACCACCCCCCGCCCCCCCTGCAATGCCACGGCCAGCAGCTCACCTCTCTCTCCCTGTTCTAACCTGCCTGTCACCGCGGCGCTCTTCACTCTTCAACACCTTCTTGATTTTCCAGGGGGGGGGGGTCAATGGCCCCCCCTTGTCCTATGAAGCGGACGCACATGCTTATGTATTATACAGGGGAATGTAAAAAAAAAAACATACTGAGAGTAGGTCAGAAGGATATTTGAGGTCACCTTGTATATTCATACCCTACAGAATAAAGAAAATAAATGCCTGGAGGCCAGCATCTTTTTTTAGTCATATAACTCCTGCAAGATTTCCATGTCTATTACAATGCACAGTAGGAGGTAAGTTATCAAACAACAGGTGCTGCCAATGGATTATTATTGGCACTTATACAGCTTGCCTACTATTGCTGGTACACCCAGAACTGTTACAGGGCAGCCTGCATTTTACTTCTAAGTTGCTTTTCAGTTGCAATCTTCACAAAGCTATTGCCACATATTTTAGCACCAAATTTAACACCTACAGACAATTCCCTGAGAAATGCGTGCAGTAATGTAATTACCGGGGAGAAAAAAACTGTACTGCTCAGAAAGTGCGATGACGGATGACTGTGCATGTAGACTGTATAGGGAAATACAGAAAATGTGTTTGACCTCTCAAGGTTTTCAAGTTCAAGAACATTTTGATTATATAAACTCTGTGCTGCTGACTAATTAAAGGGAACAAGTACTATACACAGTAAGAAAGCTAACAGCTTTACTTTATAGCAGACCCAGTAAGTATGCTGTACTTACCTGTCTGGTGCTTCCCGATGGAGGAGCTCTATGAAATACCCAGTGCAGTAGAACCTTGGATTACAAGCATAATTTGCTCCAGAAGCTTGCTTGTAATCCAAAGCACTCGTATATCAAAGCGAGTTTCCCAATAGGAATCAACAGAAACTCAGATCATTTGTCACAGTGTATGCAGTACCACATGTGGCCAGAGGTGGTGGGCGCCAGACACACTCAGAAACACTTGGAGACGCTCAGAGACACGCAGAGACGCTCGGAGACACCTGAGGACGCTCTGAGACACTCGGAAATTAAGGCCCAGATTCTCGTAGAATGGAGTAAAACTACGGCGGCGTAACGTATCTCATTTACGTTACGCCGCCGCAAGTTTTACGGGCAAGTGCTTGATTCACAAAGCACTTGCCTGTAAAGTTGCGGCGGCGTAGCGTAAATCCCCCGGCGCAAACCCGCCTAATTCAAATGAGCTGAGTAGGGGGCGTGGATCATTTAAATTAGGCGCGTTCCAGCGCCGAACGTACTGCTCATGCGCCGTCCCTAAAATTTCCCAATGTGCATTGCGCGAAATGACGTCGCAAGGACGTCATTGGTTTCGACGTGAACGTAAATGGCGTCCACCCCTATTCACGGACGACTTACGCAAACAACGTAAATTTTTGAATTTCGACGCGGGAACAACGGCCATACTTAACATTGGTTGCCCCTCATATAGCAGGGGCAACTTTACGCGTCGCAAATCTAACGTAAACGTCGTATCTTCACTGCGTCGACCGCGCGTACGTTCGGGAATTCGCGTATTTTGCTAATTTGCATACTCGATCGGGAAAACGACGGAGGCGACACCTAGCGGCGAAAAAAAAAATTGCATTTAAGATCCGACAGCGTAAGAGCCTTACGCCTGTCGGATCTAATGGTTATCTATGCGTAACTGATTCTAAGAATCAGTCGCATAGATACGACGGCCCAGATTAGGACTTACGACGGCGCACATGGCGTTGCGCCGTCGTAAGCCCTTTCAGAATCTGGGCCAAAGTGTTCCCGAGTGCCCCTGAGTGTCTCCGAGCATTACCGACGCCCCCAGAGCATGTCCTGGGGATCTCCAGGGAAAAGACAGCCGGGTGGCTGGTGAGTTAGACAGTTGGGGAGCACTAAGAGGACTAAGGAGTGGAAGTCTTGGATGGCTATAGAGTCAGTCTGTGAAGACTGTGGAAGATTAGCCAGGGGGGCTGGTGAGAGGGGCAGCTGCAGCCAGGTGGGCTGGCAGTGACTTAGGAGGTAGCCACAGGAACATAGCTGGACACTGGGACTTTTCTACACACCAAAGGGGACCCCTAATAAAAATACAACGTTGCAAGGACTGTTTCCTGTCTCAGTGAGCCTGTGAAAATGTGGTGTGCCTGGCTGTGCAGGGTGGGGGATCCCTATTCACCAGCGGCTCCTACACTTTCTTTACTCCCTTTTTAAACCCAATCCTTTTCTCACATTGTTCCTTCTCTCATTTTTTTCCTTTCACATTTTTACTTTCTGTTTTTTTTTTTTTCCTCTTTTCTTTCTTCCCTCCTTTTCTTACTTCATATTTTTTCTATAAATGTATTTTTTCTCATCTTTACCCATTCTGTATTCTTTTAGTCATTTCAATGTTGTTTCTTTTTCTTTCCTTCTTCACTCCTTTTCTGACTCCTGCATTTTCTTTACAGTTATTCCTTTTTGCTCTTTCAATGTTGCTTCTCTCTTCTTCATTTAACTTCTTTCTTTTTACCTCCCTCCTTTTTACTCTTTTTCTTTCTTACCATCTTTCACCCCAATTTTTCTCCATTTTAACAGTGCTTCCTTCGTTCTTTCCTTGCTTTTTCAAGATTCCTTTCCTCTTTCTACAGACCTGATGCTGAAGAACCCAGACTCTGCTACACTCAGAATGCTCCCAGAAGGTGATGCTGACATGTGGAGGGCTTATGAGCTACCTTCCAAAGCCCATGGGGGGCAATGGGTCACCACCTGCCCTCTGGTGAACTAGAGTGTGGGGTTCAACGTGTGCTTTTAATCTAAGGGGACCAGATTTTTAAAATGAAATCCGGGGACATATTTTTTCTTTACTAGTAATGGTGGCAATCAGCGACTCTCTGCCCGTCGCCGCCCATCTCACAGCCTCTCAAGTCTTATTCTTCGGCCCCCGGCTACTACTGGGTGGGGAGCGGAGGAAGACCACTCCACCAGGGAAGGCAAGGAGATAGGCAGGTGGCTGGCCAGGATTTGAGCCAAGGCAGAAGAACATGCGAAGCTGAATGGGCATGTGCCCAAAACTGAAGAAATATTCCGTCTGCTCCGACCAGCACATGATCATCAGAAAGGGACACAGATCATGGGAAAAATACAACCCCCCTATGCTAGTAGGCACAGCGGAGCGGGGGGTGTAATTAAATTTTTTTTATTTTAATTCTGCATTGACTTTCTTTGAAATTGCCCCTGCCCCCTATTAAATCCAATCTGGGGACAAAACCAGGGACAGACTTGGTCCGGGGACAGTGTCCTCAATCAGAGGGCTGTCCCCTGAAACTGGGGATGTCTGGTCACCCTATTTTAACCACTTCCTGCCCGGCCTATGGCAGATTTACGTCCGGGAAGTGGTTTTGAAATCCTGACTGGACGTCAATGGACGTCCTGCAGGATTTCATGCCGCGTGCGCCCGTGGGGGCGTGCAGCGCGGCGATCGGTGATGTGGGGTGTCAGTCTGACACACTGCATCTCCGATCTCGGTAAAGAGCCTCCGGCGGAGACTCTTTACCACGTGATCAGCCGTGTCCAATCACGGCTGATCACGATGTAAACAGGAAGAGCCGTTGATGGCGCTTCCTCACTCGCGTCTGACAGACGCGAGTAGAGGAGAACCGATCGGCGGCTCTCCTGACAGGGGGGGTTCGCGCTGATTGTTTATCAGCGCAGCCCCCCCTCAGGTCGCCACACTGGACCACCAGGGAAGCCCACCCTGGACCACCAGGGAAGGGCAAAAAAAAAAAAGTCTGCAAAAAAAAAGCATTAAAAAAAAAAAAGATGCCAATCAGTGCCCACAAATGGGCACTGACTGGCAACATGAGTAAATCAGTGCTGCCCCACAATGTCCATCAGTGCCACCCCAGTGTCCATCAGTGCCACCCCACAGTGTCCATCAGTGCCACCCCACAGTGCCCATCCATGCCCAGTGCCCACCTATCAGTCTCCATCTGTGCCACCCATAAGTATCCATCAGTGCCACCCATGAGTGCCCATCTGTGCCACCTATGAGTGCCCAGTGCCGCCCATGAGTGCCCATCAGTGCCGCCTATGTGTGCCCATCAGTGCCGCCTATGTGTGCCCATCAGTGCCGCCTATGAGTGCCCATCAGTGCCGCATACCAGCGCCACCAATCAGTGCCACCTCATCTGTGCCCGTCAGTACTACCTCATCGATGTCCATCAGTGCCATCTAATCGGTGCCCATCAGTGCCACCATATCAGTGCCCGTAATTGAAAGAGAAAACTTACTTATTTACAAAAAAATTAACAGAAAAAAATAAAAACGTCATTTTTTTTTCAAAATGTTCAGTCTTTTTTTAGTTGTTGCGCAAAAAAAAAATCCCAGAGGTGATCAAATACCACCAAAAGAAAGCTCTATTTGTGGGGAAAAAAGGACGCCAATTGTGTTTGGGTACAGTGTAGCATGACCACGCAATTGATATTCAAAGTGCGACAGTGCTGAAAGCTGAAAATTGGCTTGGGCGGGAAGGTGCGTAAGTGCCTGGTATGGAAGTGGTTAAACAGTGATTTTTTTTTTTTTTTTATATATGAAATAAAAACATCTACATGTGCAAACTGCCCTTCTGCATTATATGACAGGACAGATTCACTCTAACATTGTATAAAAGACCTTGCGCCATGACACCTTGTCCTGAGAGACATCTAAAAGGAAAGACATATTTACATTGTAAACATTATTTAGCTAGTCAAATTAATAATAGAATTATAGTTAACTGATATTGCTAATCTGGCCTGGGCACCTAAGCTCCAATGACCTCTGGTCGGGAAAGGGTTAACATATGTAAGTAAGCAGCAGAAGTCCCATTAGCAAAAGTGCTTTTTAAAGCTTTGCTTATACATATTCCTCCGTATGCATGACTGTAGATCAGAGTTTCTTTATAATGTTAGCCACTGATCCCGTATATTAGTATCCTTTTAATCACATACATTTTTACATTTTTTTCCAACTACAAAGGAACAACCAGTTGAATATCTTGAGTAATTACCAGATGGAACATTTTACAACAAATTCCCTGCTTCTCTTCTTGTCTCTTTATAGTCTTTCAAGGCTACATCTCTGTGGTATAATATAAAGGTTATGTAGAATACATTTGTAGGATTATGAAATCAACATGAGAACATATTGCTCATTTGCAATGCAGAACCTATTCCCACTGAAATCCAATCATACAAGCATATATTATTCCACAGTCCATGATAGTAGGAATTCAGCTAAATGTCACTTTCATAAACAGGAAACATTCATTTGCACAAGCTAGTCATTTAACCATTTAAAGATATGTTTACAAAACCCATACAGTATGAGCAGTGGCGTCACTAGGGTTGGTGTCACCCGGTGCGGTAAAACATGGTGTCACCCCCCCCCCCCTCTGTCTAGGCTGCCCAGCACCAAGCAGGCAGCGCACCCCAAACCAGCCCCTGTAAATGATAGTATAGGGCAGTATAGTGGCAGGTTAGGGTAGTATAGAGTGGTATAGTGTCAGGTTGGTGTAGTGGGGTGGCATAGGACAGGTTAAGGTGGTATAGGGCATGCTGGGTGATATAGGGTAGTTTGGGGTGGTATAGGGCAAGTTAGGGTTGCATAGGGCAGGTTGGGGTGGTATAGGGCAAGTTAGGGTGGTACAGGGCAGGTTGGGGTGGTATAGTGCAAGTTAGGGTGGCATAGGGCAAGTTGGGATGGCATGGGAAAGGTTGGGGTGGTACAGGGCAAGTTAGGGTGGCATTGGGCAAGTTGGGGTGGTATAGGGCAAGTTATGGTGGCATAGGGCAGATTGGGGTGGTACAGGGCAAGTTAGGGTGGCACAGGGCAAGTTGGGGTGGCATGGGAAAGTTTGGGGTGGTACAGGGCAGGCTGGGGTGGCACAGGGCAGGCTGGGTGGTACAGGGCAGGCTGGGGTGGTACAGGGCAGGCTGGGGTGGTACAGGGCTGTTTGGGGGGTACATGGCAGGCTGGGGTGGTAAAGGGCTGTGTGGGGTGGTACAGGGCAGGCTGGGGTGGTACAGGGCAGGCTGGGTGATACAGGGCAGGCTGGGGTGGTACAGGGCAGGCTGGGGTGGCACAGAGCAGGCTGGGGTGGTACAGGGCAGGCTGGGATTGCACAGGGCAGGCTGGGCATGTCAGCTAAAAAAAAAAATTAATAAAAAAAAAAAACGGGATGGTGTCACACCTCTAGCAGGTGTTACCCGGTGCAGACCGCACTCCCCGCGCCCCCCTAGCAACGCCTCTGAGTATGAGTAAAATCTGATAGCAAAAAAATATATATATTATCTGACATTGGTATGTTTTATACTACACTGATAAAACTCATTGGGGTTGATTTACTAAAACGGCAAAATCTGGTGCAACTCTGCATAGAAACCAATAGGCTTCCAAGTTTTATTGTCAAAGCTTGAGGCCCCTTTCACACGGGGGCCTACCCTAAGCACAGTCCACTTGTTTATTGGATCTCTCCGCTGGTGCCAAATGAGCAGACAGATTACAGGTCTGTGTCCTTTCTGCTATGCAGAGCAGACATGGACACAGTCACGCTCTCCGCTATGAGGCAATCGGATGGAAACGGACTGCTCGCCCCCGACTCCGCGTTGCGTCACGTCACGTGACTTCATCAGAGGTTGACGTGACGCAACGCGTAAGGTGCCAGACGTGACCCGGAAGTGACGCGATACCCTGACCGTCCAACCGTAAGTGCCTGTGTTTCGTGTTTTTATTCGTTTTTTTGCTGTAAGCATATTTTAACTTCATTAAACCGTTGGATTGTTTGATATGTTTCACGATGAGAGTTTTTTTTTTTCCATCCTGCTTATACTAACACTCACGGCTGCTTTTGGTGAGCTGACTTCATTGTACCTGGACCCGGATTGCCATTACTCGCAGAGGACGCCCCCGGACCCCATCTCGGTGTCCTTGAGGAATTTGTTTTTACGCAATACCTACTGGCTAGAAGTAAGCGCTCTGTGAGCACAATCCTTATGAAGATTCGTCTAGATTGTCTACATTGATTATCCATGGACAGGAGTCTTCAATTTTTGGTTACACATCAATTTTTGGTTACACATCGATTTCAGTTATTTTTTGGACTCTAGTTTTAATAGTCCTTCACAGATTGCTGCACTTTATTGCACCTATTTTGGGACTTGTGTTCTATTTCACTATAGCTTTGGTTCACTGTTTTCCTTGATATAGGTAGTTTATGGATTGTTATCAGTTTGACTGATTTATTATTCACTTTTACATTTTCAATGTGCGCTCATCACCTTCACTTTCAAGTTTCTAAGCATGCTTAGAAACTTTTGTCCGCTGGAAAACGGTCCGCTGGAAAAATGTCCGCTGGAAAATGGTCCGATAGGCCGTACACACGGCCGAACATGTCCGATGAAACTGGTCCGCGGACCAGTTTCAGTGGACATGTTCGGTTGTGTGTACGGGGCCTCAGGGAGAGAAATGCTGATCTTCTGTTCATACAATGTATGAACAGAAGATCAGTCATTTCCCCATGTCAGTCCACCCCCCCTACAGTTAGAACACACCCAGGGAACATACTTAACCCCTTCCTCGCCCCCTAGTGTTAACCCCTTTACTGTAATCCAATGCATTTTTATAGCACTGATCGCTATAAAAATGCCAATGGTCCCAAAAATGTGTCAAAAGTGTCCGAAGTGTCAAAAAAATCGCTGATCGCCGCCATTACTAGTAAAAAAAATATTAATAAAAATGCCATAAAAATACCCCCTATTTTGTAAACGCTATAACTTTTGCGCAAACCAATCAATAAACGCTTATTGCGATTTTTTTTTTACGGAAAATATGTAGAAGAATAAGTATCGGCCTAAACTGAGGAATTTTTTTTTTTTTAATATATTTTTGGGGGATAGTTATTATAGCAAAAAGTAAAAAATATTCATTTTTTTCAAAATTGGCGCTCTATTTTTGTTTATAGAGCAAAAACTTAAAACCGCAGAGGTGATAAAATACCACCAAAAGAAAGCTCTATTTGTGGGGAAAAAAGGACGCCAATTTTGTCGCACAACCGCGCAATCATCAGTTAAAGCGACACAGTGCCGAATCGCAAAAAGTGCTCTGGTCTTTGACCAGCAATATGGTCCAGGGATTAAGTGGTTAAAGAAAACAGATATGTAGTAAATATTTACATACATTTGAGTTGTTTTATTTAGTGGTATCTCACGGGTCTTTTTTTATACTTTAAAGAACAGAAAGCAAAGGTTGAACTCAATGAATGTATTTCTTTTTTTAACGTTTGACATTTACACTGTGAGAAATCTGTAGGCTGTCATTGCTGGCTGCCTTCTGAAAATGAAAAATTGTCTGGTTGTCTCCGGGTGTGATACGTTGATGTGTTACTGAGCTGAGGTTAGATATTAACAAATCAAGGCAGAACTCTTGATCTTCACGCTTGTTCCAGGCTGGCAATGATGTCATTGAATCAGTAAGTACAGCCAGGAAATTAGCATTTTCAGAAGGAGGCCACCAATGGTAGCCTTTATATACTTCTCTCCGTTACCTTTAATTCTTTTAGTGCTTGTTATGATAAGATCATCTTGTTTGCACATCATGGGGAGACAAAGGCAGTAGACACAAACCCTCTCAAGTCATTATGGAATCTTGAATTAATGAATGTGGGAATTCATATTCACTAAATTGCAGTAGAAAGATTAATCGGTTGTCAAAAGGAAATGTATAAAACTCCTCAATAAAATCCCACTGCTCTTTCAGAGAAACAACAAGTACCGTGTTTATCGGCGTATACCGTGAGGGCAAAATCTTGGGTGCGCGTTATACGCCGATACCCGCTTTCCCGCGCCGAGTTTGAATACTGCGCCGGCATATACCGAGCGCAGTACACTCGTGTATAGTCGGGCAGTCTCGGCTCCTCTCGCGCTCGCGTCCTGGACGTACAGGACGTGAGCGCGAGAGGAGCCGAACCTGCCCGACTATACACGAGTGTACTGCGCCGGCATATACCGAGCGCAGTACATTCGTGTATAGTCGGGCAGGCTCGGCTCCTCTCGCGCTCACGTCCTAGACGTACAGGACGTCAGCGCGAGAGTAGCCGAGCCTGCCCGACAATACACGAGTGTACTGCGCTCTGTATATGTCGGCGCAGTATTCAAACTCGGCGCGGGAAACGAGCGGGGAGGACGCGAGGACGCCGCAGAAGGACGCCGGACCCGACGAAGAGGACACCTGAAGCCGCAGACGGACGCCGGACCCGACGAGGCCGCCGATGGACGCCGCGCAAGACACCAAAACTGTAAGTACAAAAAAACTTTTTCCACAGGAATTCGGGGCAACTTTAGGGGTGCGCGCTATACGCGGGAGCGCGCTATACCCCGATAAATACGGTAACTTCTTGTCTTCCTCTCCCTAGTGACTGTGAGACTTAGACATTGACAACTATTTTTTTATTTTATTCTAAATGCAAACCGTTTCCATCAGCAGCGGCTGGTCCATAAGGGGCCACATGATTAGAGTCTGATGCCTTGTACACACGAGCGGAATTTCTGACAGGAAAAAGTCAGACGGACGCTTTTCATCGGATATTCCGTCCGTGTGTATGCCCGATCTGACTTTTTCCGTCGGAAATTCCGACGGAATTAGATAGAGAACATGTTCTAAATTTTTCAGATGAAAAAAATTTCCATCTGAATTTCCGTTCGTCTGGATGCAATTCCGACGGACTAAAAACCATGCATGCTCAGAATCAAGTTGACGCATGCCTGGAAGCATTCTTTCAGCAAACTTCATTTTTCTCTGGTCATCGTAGTGTTATACATCACCGTGTTCATGATGGTTGGAATTTGGTGTGACCGTGTGTATGCAAGAAAGCTTGAGCGGAATTCCATCTGGAACTCCGTTGGAAAAACCATCTGAGTTTATTCCGACGGGAAAACTGGTCGTGTGTACAGGGCATGAGGCTCTAATTGGATTCAAAAAGGATGTGCTCGGGATGCAGAATCCACCCACTTGTCTTCTGACTTCTCCTCCCAGCCAATCAGGACAGGAGGAGGATCGGGTTGGCCTGGAGGAGAAGCCAAGGAAGCCGTGGCGCAGCGGCCGTGGAGGGCTGAGTGCGGACCTGGTGTTGGTGGTGGGGGGGGCGGGGTTTGTTTGCCGCTCCCCCAAAAAAGTTTTGCACCATCTCCCACTGGTTTGCACATTTGCCTGGTTTCTTTGCAGTGATAGAGAAGCCTACATGAAGAGAAGAACCTGGCATTCTTTGAAAAATCCCTCTGTCTAGCTTTTTTGCATTGTTAACACCTTCACACCTAAGGGTAAAACAAATCGAAATGCCTAAGCACAACTTTGCAATTTTAACATGTGTTCGTAAAACTATACATATCATCAAAGCTTTGTGTATGCAGGTGGATTATACCTTGTTTTTTCTCAGGACAAATTGGTCTTTCATTTGTTAGTAAATAGTTGTTGTTTTTTTTTTATTAGTAAAATCATTTTTATTTTTTATTTTTTTTAAGTTAGCTGTATATTTCTTGTCACTACCATAGCCTACCACCAAAGAATAACCAAACATAAATTCTCCTGCTATTTGTACTTGTAGTACAGCCCAGAAGCAATAGTGCACATTTAGCTTTTTTTTTTTTTTTTACCCTACCTAAAACACATAGGGGCTTAGGGCCAGATTCAGAGACAATTACGTTACTCCGCGGCGGCGTAACGTATCCCATTTACGTTACACCGCCACAGGTTTACAGCGTAAGTGCCCGATTCACAAAGCTCTTACCTGTAAACTTGCGGCGGTGTAACGTAAATGCGCTCGGCGCAAGCCCGCCTAATTCAAATGGGCCGGGCACCATTTAAATTAGGCGCGTTCCCGCGCCGAACGTTCTGCGCATGCTCCGTTAGGAAATTTCCCGACGTGATTTGCGCGAAATTACGGCGCCCCGACGTTTTTTTTTAAATGCGACGTGCGTTATGACTTTTCGTATTCCCGGACGTCTTACGCAAAAAAAATAAAAAATCAAAATTTGACGCGGGAACGACGGCCATACTTTAACATGGCTGATCTAAAGATAAGCCATGTTAAAGCAGGTGTAACTTTGCGACGGGTAAAAACGACTAGCGACGATGTACGGGATTGCGACGAACGCGCGGATCTTTGTGGATCGCCGTAACTAGTCATTTGCATATTCTAATCGCCACCTAGCGGCCGGCATAGAATTGCATCCTAAGATCCGACAGTGTAAGTCAATTACACCTGTCGGATCTTATGGCTAACTATGCGTAACTGATTCTATGAATCAGTCGCATAGTTAGGACGGGCGGATCACAGAGCTACGACGGCGTATCAGGAGATACGCCGTCGTATCTCTTCTGTGAATCTGGCCCTTAGTTACTAAAGGCAAATCCACTTTGCACTACAAGTGCACTGTACAAGTGCAAAGTACACTTGAAATTGCACTGAAAGTGCAATCGCTGTAGATCCGAGGGGGCAATGCAAGGAAGATAAAACACAGCATTTGAGTGAGTCTGGCCTTGTTCTGGTGTCATTGAATATAGTGGTGTAGTGAAGTAACATCCTGAGCCGACTTTGTGTGCTGGGAGGAGAGCAGAGATATCTTCCAAGAACTTCCTGCTCCCTGAAGTTGCTGTCCCCTACACCTGCACCAACAGAAGGAGGAGACCATTGGAGGAGTCCTATCTGGAGCAAGCACCACTACCGGTGGATAAAAGCCTAGTTGACCCACAACTGCAAGGTGGTTTGGGTCCTCGTCTGCTGCTTCCTCAGTCCAGTGATCAGTAATAGGAGGAACAATCGTGGATCGCAGTGTATAATCTATCTGGGCATCCTAACACCTATATGGTGGAAGATATAACATTGATGTGCCTACATTACTTATTTGTAAGGTGAGAGTTCTGGGAGACTGGTGGAGGAGAGTCACCATGGTTCAATATTACAAATAGGGAATATTTACATCAGGAATTTGGAAACATCAAATATATGGGACATTTTATTCATCTTCTGCATATACCATCATTGCATTATTGAACCATCCACTATTGTGTATATTGGTGCAATTTTGTGGCACTATCTGCACTTTTTATACAGTTTTTTGCACTGAGTTGCAGTTCATTTGCATCATTGAGGCCTCGTACACACCAGCGGATCTGTCCGCTGAAAACGGTACACACCATCAGACAGAAATCCGCGCGGACACGATACGCGTTGACGTGGTCGCGGCGACGATGACGCGGCGACGTGCGCGGCCCTGGAAGGTCAATGCTTCCATGCATGCGTCGAATCACTACGACGCATGCGAGGGCTTTCGGCCGATCGGACATGTCCGGTGAGTCTGTACAGACGACCGAACATGTCCGACGGACAGGCTTCCAGCGGACATGTTTCTTAGCATGCTAAGAAACATTTGTCCGCTGGAAACTGTCCGATCCGCCTGACAATTGTCCGGTCGGCCGTACACACGACCGAACAAGTCTGCTGAAACTGGTCCATCGGACCAGTTTCAGCGGACATGTTCGGTTGTGTGTACGGGGCCTCAGAGTTACTATATTTGCACAGCAGCACTTTATTTATTGATTTTTTAGATCACTTGTATATCACTTGTATATATTTGATCTTTTTTCACGTGTGTATTATAATAGCCGCTTGTTATTTATTATATAGCACTTTATCACCTTATTGCACGGTATTTATTTACTCTAGCGCAAAATCATTTATTTATTTAATCATGATTTATGTGTTTAGTGAACACTATTAGATTTAGCAGCTTTTGTTTTTTAGTTCCCTCACGTTTTATATATACTCACTATTAGCGCGAGAGATCTTCTATATTTATTTCACAGCATTTTAGCTTGCACATGATTGGATGATAAAATCAGCAGAGCTTCCCCTAATTTTAGATCTACCCCTCATATTTACAGCGACTGCACTTCCAAGCGCACTTTCAGTGCAATTTCAGTGCAAAGTGGATTTGCCTTTTGTAAATAACCCCCATGGTGTATTTCTAATAAATTTGCATAGCTACTCATCCATCGAAACAGCATTCAAATTTGTTCTGTAAGAATGGGGCAAAATTGATTGCCCACAGGCTCTATGGCCTGCAGATCAAATGTTTGCATGGGGAAAATACTGCATTATGACCATTGATTGGTGCAGACCAGAGGTGTAGTTTGAAGCTTGGGCCCTGATGCAAAAGTTGACCTGGGCCCCCCCGCCCACTACCACCCACCACTTTCACTGTGCGTGTAGATACACCCACCAAGATACTCAAAGTGGCCTAAGAGTTTTGAGTTCCCAGAGTTCCGCCTTACATCAGAAGACAGGGGTCAGAGGACAGGGATCACCGCTGGAGAATCAGAGGACAGGATCACCCCTGGCAGGTCACTTGGCAGAGCTCCTTTCCCATCCCAGCACTGTATACAGCTCCTTCCCTCCCACACTACACAGGGCTGAAAACACATTCCTTTACACACAGTCTGTCAACCTTCACAGCATAGGCGGGCACAGGGGGTGTTCCTGGGCACACCCTAATTACACTGTTCACAAGAGCCGATAATAAAGCAGTACAGCCTGCCTTCCTATACCGGACCCATGTCCTTGTATTCAAACGGGGGGAGGGGGGGGGCTGAGCACCTGGTGAGCAGGAGGACCAGCTGTGGTGCCTTAATGCAGATACTGATCCTTTTGTTCCTCCCCCTGCAGCGCTGACAGCCTCGCCTCCTCTCGATCCAGCTGTACTCCCCCATCCTGTCCTCAGTCCTTTTCTTAGTCTTAAATGTTTAATATCAGGAGTTTGTTTAGAACCCCAATATTTCAGACCACCAAAAGAGCAGTTAAAACAAATAAAATAAAAAATAAAAGGCTAACAAAACAGCACAAACACTTCCCCATCCAGGGATGTTCTCACCTCGTGCTCCTCTCCATTCAAGAAATGCCTCACAGCTTCTCCCCAGCCAATGAGAACAGAGGGGTGTGGACTGTGGAAGGCATAGTGGAAGTCCAGTACTGGAGTGTGGCTGTGGGGCCCTAGGGAAGATCGAAGCTGGACTTTGTAGAGGATATGATATTATGACAGGGAGGTTGCAGGGGCCCCCTGGGGATAGGGGTGGGGTTGCGATTGTGACCCCTGCAACCCCTTATGCTACGCCCATGGTGCAGACCATTATAGGAAATAAGTATGCTCCTCAGCTCTATCTAGTGGCCAGAGTGCAGTATTTTTACCATCCGTACAGTAAATGTGCAGTCTATATAACCTGAAAACATTTTATTTTGCACAGAACAATCTCACATGCAATTTTGTTGGATGAAGAGCTATGCAATTGTTTTTCATACATATACCCCTTGGCGTGGATATAAGATACTCTATGAAGCATACTGGGTCTAATACTGCAGTCAGTGATTGCTTTTAGTGCCATAGCAAGAGAATGGCAATGTAATACAGCAATATTCATTGCTCAATGACTGTTAGGCCTCGTACACACGACCGATTTTCCTCGACAGAATCCATCAAGAAACCTGGTGGCAGAGCTTTTTTGTCGAGGAAACCGGTCGTGTGTATGTCTCTCCTCGAGGAAACTGTCGAGGAACTCGACGAGAAAAAAAAAGGACAAGTTCTCTTTTTCCTCGACGGGAGTCTCAATTTCCTCGTCGGGCTGGTTTTCGACGAGAAACACATTCGTGTGTATGCTTAGAAACCCGTGCATGCTCAGAATAAAGTATGAGACGGGAGGGCACCTTCGGTAAAAGTAGCGTTTGTAATGGAGATAGTACATTTGTCACGCTGTAAGGCCCCGTACACACGTCCGAGGAACTCGACGGGCAAAACACATAGTTTTGCCCGTCAAGTTCCTTGTGAAGCCGCCGAGGATCTCGGCGAGCCGAAATTTGCCATTGAACAACAAGGAAATAGAGAACATGTTCTCTATTTCCTTGCCGAGGTCCTCGTCGGCTTCCTCGGCCGAAAGTGTACACACGGCCGGGTTTCTCGGCAGAATTCAGCTCCGACCGAGTTTCTGGCTGAATTCTGCCGAGAAACTCGGTCGTGTGTACGGGGCCTAACAGTCTGAAAAGTGCAAATCGTCTCTTACCAAACTTTTACTTAACACGCAGTAACATGAGATTAGCAAAAGCAGCCCCAAGGGTTGTGCCAGTGGAATCAAACTTCCCCTGCCGTTGTATGTGTTCTACGTCACCGCGTTTGAGAACGAGGAGATTTGGTCTTGACAGTGTGTACGCAAAGAAAGCTTGTCGAGTTTCTCGACAAGCCTAACAAGGAACTCGTCGAGGAAAACGATGTGTCTTTTCCGACGAGTTCCTCGGTCGTGTGTACGAGGCCTGAAAGTAAAAAATCTATGGTTATTATCCCTCTTCTCTGGCTCGGAAAATTCTAATAATACTCCCTACCAATATACGTAGTGGGAAGCATTATGAGTGTTCTGCATGCAGGAAAAGTATATCACCACAGGGGCATAAAGGACACCTCCCAACCTTTTCTGTGTGCACCCTGTTTTCTGTTACCTTCAAATTTACAGCCAGCTATGGAAATATGTTGCATATGTGAGGTATAAAGGAACAAAAAGTATAAAGTTTTTTTTTTTCGGAATGTTGTATTTAGTATTCAGCTGCATGGTAGCACATCCTCCCTTGCTTCCCCTGCTTCAAAGCTCTTCCATAGGCACTCAGAGGATTTGACTTGTGAGCTGCGAGATGTAGACGTCAAAGTAAAAGTTGCTTTGATGAGCAGCAGGGGCAAGACCCTCCTCCAAACAGAGAACAAATCAGTTGCTATAAATTCAGTGCACATCTGCGGTATTAAAGTCTGAACACTACAGGTTGTAGTGTATTGGTTATGATGACGTATATCTAGGATGATTAATCCCTTAACACAAACACGCACTTGGTTTCTCACATATTGTGTTTCAGTGGCCTTTCATAGCTATTTAATCTTTACAGTGGAATACAGTGGAATATTAGTGTTTTTTTTTCCTTTTCTGTACAAAGAGTTTTTTTTAAATGACAGATCAAAAGAACGATACAGATACATTGGTGGATACATCAGGGAGGGATAATTATAAAAACGTCAAAAATCAAGAAGATTAGTCCAAGACACATAAATATAAGCAAGTCCTTGGGAGTCCAAGGGCAATCACATGAGGTCTGCAAGAGGTTGTCATCGGCTCCTAAGTCCCGGTAAAGTGACAGCATGCTGGACTAGGTTTAAAGGGGTTGTAAAGGTTTGTTTTTTATTTTCTTAATAGGTTCCTTTAAGCTAGTGCATTGTTGGTTCACTTACCTTTTCCTTTGATTTCTTCTCTAATGGCCAGATTCAGAGAGAGTTAAGTCGGCGTATCAGTAGATACGCCGATGTAACTCTGAATCTGCGCCGTCGTAAATTTAAGCGTATTCTGGAAACCAGATACGCTTAAATTAGGCTAAGATACGAGCGGCGTAAATCTCCTACGCCGTCGTATCTTAGGGTGCAATATTTAGGCTGGCCGCTAGGTGGCGCTTCCGTTGAGTTCAGCGTAGAATATGTAAATGCCTAGATACGCCGATTCACAAACGTACGTGCGCCCGTCGCAGTAAAGATACGCCGTTTACGTAAGGCATTTTCCGGCGTAAAGTTATTCCAACAAATAGCTGGCCTAGACAATGTTAAGTATGGCCGTCGTTCCCGCGTCGAAATTTTAAATTTTTACGTCGTTTGCGTAAGTCGTCCGTGAATAGGGCTGGACATAATTTACGTTCACGTCGAAACCAATACGTCCTTGCGGCGTACTTTGGAGCAATGCACACTGGGATATGTACAAAAAAAAAAACGTCAATCACATCGGGTCACCAATCATTACCATAAAACACGCCCCCCCCAGCCTCATTTGAATTAGGCGCGCTTATGCCGGCCCCATTTACGCTACGCCACCGTAAGTTAGGAGGCAAGTGCTTTGTGAATACAGTACTTGCCTCTCTGACTTAAGGCAGCGTAGCGTAAATACGATACGCTACGCCGCCTTAAAGATGCGGCGGTCTCTCTGAATCCAGCTATAAATGTTTTTTTTTCTCACTTCCTGTTCCTCCTCAGTAAGCTGTTCTGACTGACTAACACCCAGCCAGAACAGCTCGGATGATGGGGGCAAGCTTACTGAGGAGAAACAGTAACTGGGAAATTCAGACAAAGAAAAAAAACATTTAGAAGGGAAATCAAAGGAAAAGGTAAGTGAACCAACAATGCACTAGCTTAAAGGAACCTATTTAGAAAATAAAAAACAAACCTTTACAATCCCTTTATGTGATGGTGGTCTTGCAGAGCCATATATAAAAAGTGTTTTCTCTCCACGTGTCCAATCCCAGCAGGACCAGGCCTGTGGGCCAGAGAGACATGAAAAAAAGATAGGAAGAAGAGGAGAACAGGAGGAGGACCATATAAAAATAGGATAGGTGAGAAGGAAAAGGGGGGTGAGGGAAGGGGGGAGTCCACGGGGTGGGGGGAACAGAGGCATACTAGAAACAAAGAAGTGCTGGATCAAATCGTGAAGGGTAGTTATGGAAAACTAGTGTTTTTAATGTTTGATGTATCGGAGAAACATATCTGATTAGTAGCCTGTTCGCACCAAAACGTGGTTGCGAGACACCTGGGTTCCATGTATGTTTCCCACACTGTATTCAAAACGCACTTCACTTGCGATCTGCAGTGGATGTCAATGCAATGTTAAGGACACCCTAAACACAGTGTGTTTGCCTGCACCGGATCCCATGGTAAAGAAGTACCACACAATCTGGTTGCAGTGCGTTTTTTAAGGTAATGCATACACTACTTTTGGTGTGATACAGCTCTTCGATTAGCAGCTTGTATCTTCTGGGTTTAGCGCACAACGCGGTGACGTCAGAACGTCGTTCCAACCAACGTTTCGTCACTAGAGGGACGTGGTCACGGGTATCCCGTGACCACGTCCCTCTAGTGACGAAACGTTGGGAGGAACGACGTTCTGATGTCACCGTGTTGTGCGCTAGACCCAGAAGATATTTGGTCTATTCCTTTGCCTTCATGATGCTGTTTGTTTACTGAGGTTCTCTAACAAACCTCTGGGGGTTTTACAGAACAGCTGTATTAATACTGAGATTAAATTACACACAGATAGACTCTATTAAATAATTAGGTGACTTCTGAAGGCAATTGGTTCCACTAGGAGCTGAAGAATGGAGAGAGGAGATTGTAAACAAACCTTCCGCGTTCTTCTCTGTGGCTTGTCACTGATCGTCTGTTCCCTGTCATAGGGAACGACGATCAGTGACGTCACACATCCAGCCACGCCCCCTACAGTAAGAAACACACAATAGGACACACTTAACCCCTTTAGCGCACTCTAGTGGTTAACCCCTTCACTGTCATTTTCAAAGTAATCAGTGGCTGTGAAAATGGTCCCAAAAATGTGTCCGATGTGTCCGCCATAATGTTGCAGTCACAAAAAAATTGCTGATCACCGCCTTTACTAGTAAAAAAAAATATATGAATAAAAATGCCATAAAACTATCCCATATTTTTTAAAAGCTATAAACTTTTGTGCAAACTAATCTGAATCATTGCAATTTTCTTTACCAGAAATATGTAGAAGAATACGTATCGGCCTAAACTGAGGAAAAAATATGTTTTTTATATATTTTTTGTGGATATTTATTATAGCAAAAAGTAAAAAATATTGCATTTTTTTTAAATTGTCACTCTATTTTTGTTTATAGCGCAAAAAATAAAAACAGCAGAGGTGATCAAATACCACCAAAAGAAAGCTCTATTTGTGGGAAAAAAAAGGACTGCAATTTTGTTTGGGAGCCACGTCGCCCCGACCGCGCAATTGTCAGTTAAAGCGATGCAGTGCCGAATCGCAAAAAGGGCATGCACCTAGCAAATACAGGTAGTTATCTACTGTATATGATTTTAGCTCCAAAAAATGCTCAAACTTCATTGCAGAGTCATTTAATTAGGTTTGAGAATATTTCTTATAAAAAAAAATTCACTGTTACTTCTAAAGCCAAAATACAAGCTAATTATTCAAATAAGTCTACTGGAACAAAATGGCTGACAAAATCGTCTCAAGGGTAGCTTAATTACAGTATCCTAACTGTTCTATTCATGAAGAATGTGCCTTGTACTAAATTACAAAAGTTATATGAAGAGCTACTTCTTAAATTGAATTTAAGCATAATTAGCATTTCTTTTTTTACTTTTTCAAGCCTCCATTATCAAGTCTCTCTATATTAAAGCCTGAAAAAGAGTATTAAGGAACTCTGACAGATTTTCATGACGCCTAAGGTATGTACTATTTAGGGCTACTGTTTTTTTCTGAACAGTCATATCCTTGAAAGATCAGTTTTAATGATCCCTCTAAAGTCTGTATGACCTTCATGCTAATGCTTATGGCTAGCCAATGCAGGGAAGCGTATGTATAATACTTATTCCTACTTGTTTCTATGTTATTCACTAGCATGAAGCAACTATATATTCAGCACTACAAATCACTGGGGCATGCTTTGCCAATGTCTGATGCAACACAGATATACTATAATAGCAAAAATTATGAAGGGGTTGTACTGCTGCTCAAGTGCCACTGAAAAAAAAATTGTGCACAGTACAGTACTTTTGCTAAATATTAAAATAAGTAAATAAATTGGTACTTAAAGGGAAATGGTGTGGCACTCCAAAGTGCAAAATTTGTATAAAAACTGAAGCTGACTCAGTGCTTACCAAATATGGCTCTGTACCATAGGCGTGCGCACAGGGTGTGCCAGGTGTGCCCAGGCACACCCTAGTCACCCTGTGCACAACAGATTCACCTATGCGCACACCTATGCTCTGTACTCTTTAGGCCTCGTACACACGACCGAACATGTCCGCTGAAACTGGTCCGCGGACCAGTTTCCGCGGACATGTCCGACCATTTGTACGGCCTAGCGGACGGGTTTCCTGGCCTAGCGGACAGGTTTCCAGTGGACAAAAGTTTCTTAGCATGCTAAGAAACTTGTCCGCTGGAACCATGTCCGTCGGACATGTCCGATGGTCAGTATGACTCATCGGACATGTCCGCTGGTTATGACATATAACCAGCGGCCCAAAATCCCGCGCATGCGTCGAATTGATTCGACGCATGCGTGGAAGCATTGAACTTCCGTGTCAGAGAACGTCGGTGTCTTCTACGTCACCGCGTTCTCTGTCCGCGGGGATTTTGGTCTGATGGTGTGTACACACATCAGACCAAAACCTCCCAGCAGACATGTCCGATGAAAACGGTCCGTGGACCGTTTTCATCGGACATTTTCGGTCGTCTGTACAAGGCCTCACTCTTTAGCCCTGTACACACACTTGGTTTTCCCGGTGGTAAAAAGTCCGCAGAGAAAACCGAGGGGAAAGCCGAGAACCCAGCAGGAAAACCACCATGAGAGCTTTGGCCGGAAATCCCAGCCGTGTGTATGCTCCTTCGGCACTGCCTCGCAGTGTTTCCCATAGGAAAGTTCTCTATTTTCCCGCCGGGATTCCAGGCTGTTTACCTGTCGGGAAAACTGCGAGGAAGCATACACACATCCGGTTTTCCCGGCCAAAAGCTCTCTTGGCAGTTTCCTGGCAGGACAACCGGTCGTGTGTACGGGGCTTAAAACAAAAGTTTCAAGGTTATGTCACAACTCACTAAAAGCAATAGAGAATTCCCCTTGCTATCCAGTGTCAGACTGTCCCACAAAATAATGAGCCCTCTATTACTGCCATTGGTTTGTGGGGCAGGGAAGGGGCTGCCAGAGCCCCAGGTTGTTGAAGATGGAGCCTGTGAGGACAGTCGGTCCAGGATTAAAAGACTACATAAACATACTGAATGTGATTTAGAGCTTATCAAAGCTCTACTTGCAGCCAACTTTTGGTGTCTATTCTTCATTTCAATTTGTATGCTAAATAAAATTTGATAGGTTAAATTTATTAAAACCTTTTTTTTATATCTCTAAAAAAAATTTGTAGCCAGTTACTGGTTTAGACATTTTTAAAAATGCTTCTAATTTATCAATGTTCATTGGTTGTCTTGTATTTACTGCATATTAAGATCTATCCACCTATCCAACTATTTTAAATGATCGTGTGTGGGCTACACATCATTTTTCAGGTTCTGAAAAACGACAAATTTTTTTTTCCGAACATGCTGCATTTTTTAACGTCGTTTTAAACTATGTCGTTTTTCGGGTTGTAAGAAATTATCGTGTGTGGGCTAAAACGACGTAAAAAACCCTTGCATGCTCAGAAGCAAGTTATGAGACGGGAGCGCTCGTTCTGGTAAAACTACCGTTCATAATGGAGTAAGCACATTCATCACGCTGTAACAGACAGAAAAGCGCGAATCGTCTTTTACTAACACGGAATCAGCTAAAGCAGCCCAAAGGGTGGCGTCATCCACATGGAACTACCCCTTTATAGTGCCGTCGTACGTGTTGTACGTCACTGCGCTTTGCTAGATCATTTTTTTAAAACGATGGTGTGTGGGCAACGTCGTTTAAATGATGAAGTTGGGAAAACATAGTTTATTGGACATGCTGAAAAACAACGTTTTTTTTCATGCTGAAAAAAATGATCGTGTGTACGCGGCATTAGTCAACAAAAACTATGAAAATTTAACTATTTTGATATTCTTAATCAGCAGTATAGAGCTTTAACCAAAGCCCTGTCTAACTTTTCTAGCTGCTTTTAATGTGAAGTTATTTATTATAAAAGTTATTTGTTAGCATGCTGTTCATACAGACATAAGTGCAACAATTATTCTCATATATTATACTATGGTTAGTCATTTTGCCACTAGGTGGTAGTGTTTGCTGTGGTGTATTGTTCAGTCGAAATACATAGTTGTGGTGTGATTTCCTATCTTTGTGTTCCTGTTGTTTTACCAGTAAAACAAGAAAGGCTCAGCCATGTGTCCAGCAACATTTGAGTGGTAAGCATGGGTCCCAACTGTCCCTGATTTTAAAAAGACAGTTTTGAAGTCCCTCTTTCCTCCTTACATGTCCCTCATTTTTGGTTTGATTTGTATAGTTGTATATAAAATGCACTATTTATCTACCCATTAGCATTTACTCCCATAGCACTATTTTTTCCTCCCTGGAAAAATGCAAAAAAAGTTGCATTTAACATCTGTAGCCTGATAAAATACACATTTTTGGGCTGAAAAATACCTTAAAGTGGATGTAAACCCACTCTCATGCTTTCTAAACTACTGCCATAGTGCTGATCTATAATGATATAGATGCCTTCTGCATATATCCTTTCCTGTCAAATGTCTCTCCTCTGTCTGTTATAAGAACTGAAAAACTGCAGATTCTGTGGGTGGGTCTGTTGTCTGGAGCTCTGTAGGTGGAGTCGTGATGTCAGTAGACTCCCCGCCCTCCTCTACACTCCACTTGTCAACATGCACTTTTTCCTATGTATTTCTTACACTAAATTCTGCTCTGATCCCTAACATCCAGTCAAAATCCAGACAAGTAACCACATGACTTCAGAAAAGGAGTGGGGGTGGGAATGTAAAAATAATGCCTGTCTCCAGGCTAGTGCATGAGATATGTAAATAACCTGTCATTCACAGCAAGGGGGCGGAACGGACTAAGGTTTTTCTCTGTAAGTCCGTTTTATTTCACTGAACAATAAAAGAGGATTGCTCAGAGCTGGGTTAACTCTGTGTGACAAGACTGGGTACAGATGATAGGAAATGTTATACTGTACATTGTGACATCAAATATAAATAAATACATTTTCGGGTTTACATCCACTTTAAGTGGTTGTAAAGGCTAAAGGTTTTTTTTTTTTCTTCATGCATTCTATGTATTAAGGTAAAAAACACCTTCTGTGTGCTGCCCCCCCCCTCCTTACAGCCCCCTAATACTCACTAGAGCCCCATCTCAATCCAGCACAAGAGCCTCATCTGTCCCGGGATTCCCTCTCCTCCTCTGCTGTTAATCACAGCCAGCAAGCCAATGAGGAGAGAGTGGGGGCGGGGCCAAGACACAGCTCTCTGTGTCTTATGGGCGCATAGAGCACAGCTCAGGAGCGAGCATGCATGCATGCATCAATGCCCCTATAGCAAATGACTTGATATTGGGGGTACTGGCCATGGGGGAGGGGACAGGAGTGCAGGTGGAGGACCTCAGAAAAAGAGGATCGGGGATGCTCTGTGCAAAAACCATTGCACAGAGCAGGTAAGTATGGCATGTTTGTTATTTTTTGTTTTAAAAAAAAAAGATGAAACTTTAATACCACTTAGATCCCCAAGCATTACATATTTTGTGAAAGAAAGTGGTCCACATCAGCATTATGATTGCCCTCAAAAGGGCCGGTGGTATCTGTAAGATTAGATGTCCAGCACATCCCCTACCCTTACATTAGATGTCAAGAGCCACCCCACCATCAGAAGTTGAGTCCTCCACTCTCCCTTACATCACAGTGCACCCCCTTTCCTTATGCTGCTGCTGGGAAGATGCATTGCTTGAAAGCAGAAATTAAGGGTCTGGAGTAGGACCAGAGGAGGGCTGGAGCTCTCCTGTAGCGGTGAGGAGAGGTGCGAGGGCCACATGAAATGGCCTGGAGGGCCGGATTCGGCCCGCAGGCCTTATGTTTGACATGTGCTGTAGAATAATGAAAATGGCAGTTGCACATTTATATGCTGCACAATATTTGCGCAACTGTTTTTCAAATATATATTTAAAAAAAAAAAAACACACTTAAATTTATTTTAGTGCACATAAACATAATATAATTCAATTTTTTTGTAAAGTTGAAGACACTAGATTGTGTTGAGTAAATATAAACCATAGATGAAACAGCAAAAAGTTAAGAGACTCAAAATCAGCTATAGGCAACACTTTTTTAAAAAATCTTTAAAGTTCATTAAATTAGAGTTAACCCTGATCAGTGGCCCTGGAAAACCTTGGGGGTTTTCTATAAAACATTTTTTAAATGTATTTAATTACATTTTATTGATTTATTTTACTTTACTTTATTACTATCACAAAGAGGTTGACAGATTATCTTTAGGGAGACACCAGGGGTCTATTAGAGTTAAATGAATGTTCTTACATTTGTGACATAAAGTATTATTCCTTGAAAAGTGCAACGCAATCACAATACAATTAAAAGATACTCAATATTGACACCCAAATTCAGTGCAAAATGACTTAACGGTTTAGAGTAGAATTATATAAATTTGTGTGCAAACAAATAATAATAATAATATATATATATATATATATATATATATATATATATATATATATATATATATATATATATATATATATATATATATATATATATATATATATACAGTGAGGAAAATAAGTATTTGAACACCCTGCTATTTTGCAAGTTCTCCCACTTGGAAATCATGGAGGGGTCTGAAATTGTCATCGTAGGTGCATGTCCACTGTGGGAGACATAATCAAAATTTTTTTTTCCAGAAATCACAATTTATGATTTTTTAACTATTTATTTGTATGATACAGCTGCAAATAAGTATTTGAACACCTGTCTATCAGCTAGAATTCTGACCCTCAAAGACCTGTTAGTCTGCCTTTAAAATGTCCACCTCCACTCCATTTATTATCCTAAATTAGATGCACCTGTTTGAGGTCATTAGCTGCATAAAGACACCTGTCCACCCCATACAATCAGTAAGAATCGAACTACTAACATGGCCAAGACCAAAGAGCTGTCCAAAGACACTAGAGACAAAATTGTACACCTCCACAAGGCTGGAAAGGGCTACGGGGAAATTGCCAAGCAGCTTGGTGAAAAAAGGTCCACTGTTGGAGCAATCATTAGAAAATGGAAGAAGCTAAACATGACTGTCAATCTCCCTCGGACTGGGGCTCCATGCAAAATCTCACCTCGTGGGGCCTCAATGATCCTAAGAAAGGTGAGAAACCAGCCCAGGACTACACGGGAGGAGCTGGTCAATGACCTGAAAAGAGCTGGGACCACCGTTTCCAAGGTTACTGTTGGTAATACACTAAGACGTCATGGTTTGAAATCATGCATGGCACGGAAGGTTCCCCTGCTTAAACCAGCACATGTCAAGGCCCGTCTTAAGTTTGCCAATGACCATTTGGATGATCCAGAGGAGTCATGGGAGAAAGTCATGTGGTCAGATGAGACCAAAATAGAACTTTTTGGTCATAATTCCACTAACCGTGTTTGGAGGAAGAAGAATGATGAGTACCATCCCAAGAACACCACCCCTACTGTGAAGCATGGGGGTGGTAGCATCATGCTTTGGGGTGTTTTTCTGCACATGGGACAGGGCGACTGCACTGTATTAAGGAGAGGATGACCGGGGCCATGTATTGCGAGATTTTGGGCAACAACCTCCTTCCCTCAGTTAGAGCTTTGAAGATGGGTCGAGGCTGGGTCTTCCAACATGACAATGACCCGAAGCACACAGCCAGGATAACCAAGGAGTGGCTCTGTAAGAAGCATATCAAGGTTCTGGCGTGGCCTAGCCAGTCTCCAGACCTAAACCCAATAGAGAATCTTTGGAGGGAGCTCAAACTCCGTGTTTCTCAGCGACAGCCCAGAAACCTGACTGATCTAGAGAAGATCTGTGTGGAGGAGTGGGCCAAAATCCCTCCTCCAGTGTGTGCAAACCTGGTGAAAAACTACAAGAAATGTTTGACCTCTGTAATTGCAAACAAAGGCTAATGTACCAAATATTAACATTGTTTTTCTCAGGTGTTCAAATACTTATTTGCAGCTGTATCATACAAATAAATAGTTAAAAAAAATCATACATTGTGATTTCTGGATTTTTTTTTTAATTATGTCTCTCACAGTGGACATGCACCTACGATAACAATTTCAGACCCCTCCATTATTTCCAAGTGGGAGAACTTGCAAAATAGCAGGGTGTTCAAATACTTATTTTCATCACTGTATATATATATATATATATATATATATATATATATATATATATATATATATATATATATATATATATATATATATATAAACTAAAAATACCACAATGTGAAGTTCATATACCCCATGCCCTTTGATGAAGTCAAACTGTTGACGTAACACGTAGGGGACAGAGCTCCTTAGAGGCATGGAGACAGAACAGAGGATCTAGCCAAAACCTTGATCCATCTGAGCACCTGAACTGTTGGCTGACAACTTATTCTGCATACTGACATGTGTTTTTTTAACTAATATTGTGAGGGCGGTTCTTAGTGGAAAATAAAATTCTTCATAAATCTTTTAAAAGCAAAGTGCACTACAGGCATACCCCACTTTTAAGTACACAATGAAGTTTATTTACTTAGTCCCCTTTCACACTTATACAACTTGTCTCACGATTTTGTACTGCAAAATCATATGACAAGTCCTTCTCCATGATTTTCAATGAACACCATTCATATTGGCACGACTTTAAGTAGTGCCGACTTCAAAGTAGTCCCTGCACTACTTTGGTCCAACTTCCATGCGAGTTGATGTCCATAGACCTCAATGTTAAACCCTCAAGTAGCATGCAAATCGTACCTGAATAATATAGACACGATTTTAGTACGATTTCAGTACGACTTTGTAAGCACAAGCTGTAAGCACAAGCAGCTTTTTGACCCTTGTCCCACCCAATCCTTTCAGCATAATAGCCCCTCCCAAGCACATTTTTCCACCGCACATTCACTTCCTGGTTATTCCCTCAGGAACAATGTGCTCCAAACAGGTCAAAAAAAGAGACGTTCTTGATAATGAGCAAATCATTCGATTTAATCACCATTGTAAGGAGCATTCTTCTCACTGACCACCAATGTAAGGGACATCCTTCCCACTGACCACCAATCTAAGGAGCATTCTTCCCACTGACCAACAATGTAAGGAGCATTCTTCTTACTGACCACCAATGTAAGGGACATTCTTCTCACTGACCACCAATGTAAAGGAGCATTCTTCCCACTGACCACCAATATAAGGGACATTCTTCTCACTGATCACCAATGTAAGGAGCATTCTTCTCACTGACCACCAATGTAAGGAACATTCTTCCCACTGACCGCCAATGTAAGGGACATCCTTCCCACTGATCACCAATGTAAGGAACATTCTTCTCACTGATCACCAATGTAAAGGAGCATTCTTCCCACTGACCACCAATATAAGGGACATTCTTCTCACTGATCACCAATGTAAGGAAAATTCTTCTCACTGATCACCAATGTAAGGAGTTTTTTTCTCACTGACCACCAATGTAAGGGACATTCTTCCCACTGACCGCCAATGTAAGGGACATCCTTCCCACTGATCACCAATGTAAGGAACATTCTTCTCACTGACCACCAATGTAAGGAGCATTCTTCCCACTGACCACCAATGTAAGGAACATTCTTCTCACTGACCACCAATGTAAGGAGCATTCTTCATATCATTAGTCTGTATTGTGGTTTGAAAACTGTCACATGACATTAAAAAAAAGTATCAGTATTTGGTATCGGCGAGTACATGAAAAAAAGTATCGGTACTTGTACTCGGTCCTAAAAAAGTGGTATTGGGACAACCCCGACTCTAACCCCCATAAACTCTAGGCTAACCCTAACTCCCACAAAACCCTAGCATAACCCTAACCCCCACAAAACCCTAACCCTAGCATAACCCTAACCCCTTCCAAACCCTAGTCGATCCCTATTACTATTACTCGCCATTCCCTATCCCTAGCCCTCGCCTAACTTTAACCCCAGCCTAATCCTAACCTATCCCTAGCCCTTGCCAATCCCCAAACCCTAACCCTAACCATAACCCCTGCAAAACCCTAACCCCTCCAACTATGCCAGAGAGAGGCAGGTGTGGAGATAAAACTTACCTCAATGTAATAATTAGTCTTTTCACAGGTGAAATACTTATTCTGAACCTAGTATTAAGAAGCTCTAGATGGCTAGACACCAAGCCAATCAACTCATCAAAACTGAGAATTAGAATAAGAAGAGGTGGCCATTAGCAACATTCAACGTGTGAACAACTAGTCCACTCGTACACAGATGTTCTCACCTGTTAATTGACATCCGTGTATAGTTAAAAAGAAATTCATTATGTGCACGAAGATCATTATAGAGGACCCAAAATTGACTCCTATCTTTACGATTGGCAATGATGGGATGTACCCAATATCGACGTCTTCTTCGCCCCCGGTTCTCCTCCTCTTCTTCCTCATGCATTGCTACTGCTGCAGCAGCAATGACAACTGCGGTGGCAATATATTAAGTAGCAAACATTTTCTGTCACAACACACCACACCACAACAACCAGGGGTCACTAAATCCTGGGCTGTTCCTGAAGCCTGCACCTTTCTCCCAGCCTTTTTGCGGCCACCCAGCAGGGCTGTCCCTGGAGCCCGCGGCCGCCCACTCAGCTTCTTTGCAGCCGCCCATTCAGTTCACGACATGGCTGGGGGGCAGAGACTAGAGGTCAGCTGACTGGTGAGGAATATGAAGTGGGAGGGGCTGGAGGAGACCCTATCTCCTGATTTCGGTAGAGGTGTCACTGCTACGAAACACCACACAAAGTCGAAAACACAGTGAGTAACACTACCTGTGATTATAGTTCCCATTAAAAGTCCTCACTGCAGTTCTCAGATCAGCAGATGACCTTGATCAAGAGCACCTATGTTGGCTGATTAGAACTCTCCCCCAGCATTGCCACTCATCCCATTTCCCCCCTCCCAACCAAGAAGCAAAGGGAAATAGAGAATATGTGGAAATGAAAGGAAAAGAGGGGAAGTAACAAAGAAACAGGAAGAGAAAGAACAAGAAAGGCGGCTAGAGTGAGGGATGGGGGGGGGGGGGGGGAAATGGAAATTAGGATAGAGAGATAAAAGAGAAAGTAAGGAGAACATAGAAAGTGGTACATCCTAAAATGTACTATAAGGGGTTTTAATACTTTACGAGTGGAAGAGACTCAGGGAGCGCTAAATGTCCGTGGGTTAGGGGCGCAAATTGCTTGTCTTGCCTTGGGTGCTGACAACCCACGCTACGAAAATAATTTTACTGTTAGGGGTCCCCACAACTTGGGAAATTTTATCAAGGGGTCACGGCACTAGTAAGGTTGAGAACCACTGATCTAAGGTAAGCAATTCATAATGAGCTAGTATGCTATGCATACTAGCTTATTATGCCTTTGTCTTGCAGGTTTTTTTTCTGGATTTTAGGTTTAATATTCTGTCTCTATCATTTAAAATACACCTATGACCATAATTATAGACCCATTTATTTGTAAGTGGGCAAATTTACAAAAATATGCAGGGGATCAAATTTTTTTATCCCCACTGTATATATACTCATACACCCCAACCGTCCCGGATTCCGCAGGATCCTCCCGCAATTCTAAGTGTGTCCCGTGGTCCCGCGGACCAGACTAGATTCCCGCAAAACAGGGCCCCCGGGCGCGACATTACGGGGGGCGACATTCCGTACCTCCATGTTTGGTTTCCCCTACCATGTTTGTTGTCCGGTGCCTGGCCTGTGATTGGGCGTATTGCGTCATGGGGCTGGCCTGTCTGCGAACGTCTAGAAGTCCCGCCTCCACACATGACCGCTATACGCACAATCACAGTACGGGAAATACGGACCATGGTGGATGATGGTGGTGCAGGTGGAAAGGGGTGCTACAGGTGGATGGCGCTGGCGGGGATTCGGGATAGGTATTTGCACAGGTAGGAGAACCCCCCCCCTGCTCAACAACTCTGACCCCCCCCGCTCAACAACTCTGATCCGCCCCCGGTTAACAACTTTGATCCCCGCCCCCCCCGCTCAAGAACTTTGACCCCCCCGCTCAAGAACCTTGACCCCCCCCCCCACAACAACTTTGATCCCCGGCACCCCCCCCCCCCCCCGCTCAACAAGATGTCCCGCATTGGATTTATAAAATTTTGGGAGGTATGATATACATGAGGAACAGTGGTGGGTGTGAAGAAATATGTTAGGGTCATAGCTTGATGACGTCAGCATCTTAATCAGGAAGGAAGCACACTTGTACGTGAAATCCAGGCTGGCATTGCTTCCTATGGGGGCAACGTTGTTTTAAAGCAGCAAATTTTTCTAGAGCACAGGATTTGTGCACTGAAATATGTTAGTATATTTCTCTGGATTTTTTCAATGTTTATATAAATGTATGGTGTTTTAAATACTAACTGCACAATGAGCATTCGCAATTCCTTTTTGAACGGTATTTCACTGGAGGTACTGTAATGTTAATTGCTTTCTGGAGAGTGTGGAGATCCCTAGCGTTGATATAGCTCCTGAGTACATCTGGAGAGCTATTGCAGCCGGGTTAAAGGGCAAGGCGCTTGTATATACATGAATGAGGTGAGCAACTGGTGAGATTGGTGGCTGATTACACTCGGTGTACAGAATCATTTCTTGTGAACCATTATCACTGATTGTTTTTGGACACTGAGCATCTTTGGAGAATATCAACTAAACTGTGGATTGGACTTTTGTACATATTATATTTTATTCACATTGTTGAAATTGTCTTTTCTCTTCTTTTCACTAAAGGTCCTCACCAAAACTGCCCAGGCTTGGAATGTCCCTGAAACCTCCATAAAGAACATCAATAATTCTATGTACATGTTTTCTGCAACTTTCTTGTAATTCATATTAAATAATAAAACCATATATGTAGCAAGGGGGTTTCCTTTATTGTGTCCTTCATTATATGTTCAATCATTGGGGGTTATTTACAAACGGAAAATCCACTTTGCACTACAAGTGCAAACTACAAGTGCAAAGTGCCCTTGAAATTGCACTGAAAGTGCACTTGGAAGTGCAGTCGCTGTAGATCCGAAGGAACATGCAAGGAAAATAAAAAAAACAGCATTTAGCTTGTACATGATTGGATAATAAAATCAGCAGAGCTTCCCCTCATTTCAGATCTACCCCTCAGATTTACAGCGACTGCACTTCCAAGTGCACTTTCAGTGCAATTTCAAGGGCACTTTGCACTTGTAGTTTACACTTGTAGTGCAAAGTGGATTTGCCTTTCGTAAATAACCCCCATTGTTAAGCATATCATGTTCTGAACCAGAGTGCAAACCAGTGGTGGCTGGTGCTCAACATTTTTGGCGGGGCGCAAACAAACGAAAAAAATTGCAGCCACTGTGCCCATCAAACGCAGCCATTGCGCCCATCAAACGCAGCCACTGTGCCAATTAAAGGCAGCCACTGTGCCCATCAAATGCATCCACTGTGCCATCAATTGCAGCCACTGTGCCCATCAAACACAGCCATTGTGCCCATCAAATGCAGCTACTGTGCCCATCAAAGGCAGCCACTGTGCCCATCAAATGCATCCACTGTGCCATCAATTGTCACCACTGTGCCATGCCATCAATTGTCGCCACTGTGCCATAAATTGTCGCCACTGTGCCATCAATTGTCACCACTGTGCCATGCCATCAAATGCAGCCACTGTGCCATGCCATCAAACACAGCCACTTTGCCATCATTTATCGCCAATGTGCCCATCAATTGTCGCCACTGTGCCCATTGTCACCACTGTGCCATCAATTGTCGCCACTGTGCCCATCAATTGTCACCACTGTGTCCATCAATTGTCACCACTGTGCCATGCCAAACGCTGCCACTGTGCCATCAAACACAGCCACTGTGCCATGCCATCAATAGCAGCCACTGTGCCATCAATTGTCGCCACTGTGCCCATTAATTGTCACCACTGTGCCATGCCATCAAATGCAGCCACTGTGCCATCAATTGTCGCCACTGTGCTCATCAATTGTCACCACTGTGCCATGCCAAACGCAGCCATATTGCCATCAAACGCAGCCACTGTGCCATGCCATCAAACGCAGCCACTATGCCATCAATTGTTGCCACTGTGCCCATTGTCACCACTGTGCCATCAATTGTTGCCACTGTGCCCATCAATTGTCACCACTGTGCCATGCCATCAAACGCAGCCACTGTGCCATCAATTGTCGCCACTGTGCCCATTGTCACCACTGTGCCATCAATTGTCGCCACTGTGCCCATCAATTGTCACCACTGTGTCCATCAATTGTCACCACTGTGCCATGCCAAACGCAGCCACTGTGCCATCAAACACAGCCACTGTGCCATGCCATCAATAGCAGCCACTGTGCCATCAATTGTCGCCACTGTGCCCATTAATTGTCACCACTGTGCCATGCCATCAAAAGCAGCCACTGTGCCATCAATTGTCACCACTGTGCCCATCAATTGTCACCACTGTGCCATGCCAAACGCAGCCACTTTGCCATCAAACGCAGCCACTGTGCCATGCCATCAAACGCAGCCACTGTGCCATCAATTGTTACCACTGTGCCATCAGTTGATGCCACTGTGCCCATCAATTGTAGCCACTGTGCCCTTCAATTGTCACCACTGTGCCCATCAATTGTAGCCACTGTGCCCATCAATTGTAGCCACTGTGCCCTGTAAAATGCTGCCACTGTGCCTATCAATTTTCGCCACTGGGCCCATCAATTTTCGCCACTGTGCCCATCAATTTTCACCACTGTGCCCTGTAAAATGCTGCCACTGTGCTGCCGCTGGCTCTGATAGGCACTTCCAAAGCCAACCAGCTGCCGTTATTCAGATGGCCGGCACTCACCAGGGGGCCGGCCATCTGAATAGTGGGCGGCAGTGGCAATACATAGATTCATGCAATGCATAAATCTATGTATTGTGGAAGTGGCGGTGCAGGAGAAAGAGGGGGCGGCGCTCCTGCGCCCTCTATGGACGCACCGCCACTGGTGCAAACACAAACAGCCCCACTGACCAAAAGCTGTTTTGCATGAAAGAGTGAGGCCTCGTACACACGGCCGAGGAACTCGACGTGCCAAACACATCGAGTTCCTCGGCCAGTTCAGCCCTGAAGCCGCCGAGGAGCTCGGCGGGACGAGAGCTCCCATAGAACAACGAGGAAATAGAGAACATGTTCTCTATTTCCTCGTCGAGCTCCTCGTCGGCTTCCTCGGCCGAAAGTGTACACACGACCAGTTTCCTCGGCAGAATTCAGCCAGAAACTCGGTCGGAAGCTGAATTCTGCCGAGGAAACTGGTCGTGTGTACGGGGCCTGACAGTTTTTACTGTTATGTGCTTTTTAGTATCATTTACATGTAGGGTTTCCACCTTTTCTTCAAGCCAAACCCGAACACTTTTGTAGAAAAGGACAGTTTTTCATTTTTTTGTTGTTACTGTAAACACTAAAGATTTATAAAAGACCTGGGATTTGGGTGCCACAAGGAGAGTAGAAATGTAGTGCAAAGAACGCGCCTTGGCACTCATTGGGTGTGGCCAAATTTGTCTTGATGACATTATCACCCCACCCTCCAGTTAAACCTGCCCCCAAACAGCTGCCTGCAGCTCCCGGACGGCAATAGATTTGCGTAAGACTATCTTGGTTACTTGGGGAGCCACAGCCTGGTCTGAATAATGTGGTTTTAGGTGGACTGAAACCCGGGCACATGATTCAAAACCCGTACTGTCTGGGTAAATCCTGGACAGGTGTCAACCCTATTTACATAGCATCTTAGCAGCATCTGCTCTTGCTATTTGGTTACTACAGAAAAAAAAATGTGCTTATCTAGACTCTAAATGTATGTAGACCCTCAACAATGAACTTCTCTTATTTTCTCCTTTTTGGTCTGCTGAACATACCATTAAAATTTATATTGTTAAATCAGTTTTATTTGTTATTTATTTTATGATGTTGCTAGAAATCTTGTGAAGTGCTCATTGCCTTTGCACAAGGAGGGGTTATTGAGATCAGGAGTGGGGAAGAAGATGAAGAGAGATCTATGTTCTTTGTAAAGCATCAAAAATGAAGAAGGCATGTCTGACAACACACCTATACTCGAGTATAAGCCGAGTTTTTCAGCACATTTTTTTGTGCTGAAAATGTCCCCCTCGGCTTATACTTGAGTCACAGTTATGTGCCTGATCTCCCGGACTTTGGGGATCCGGTACTGGCCAAACTTGGCACACATGTAGCCCTAGGGCCGGGGAGCACCGATTTTTCAAAGCCGGGCACCCCTTCCATAGACTCCCATGTTAAACTGTAATTTCTCTGGTGACTTTGGGGTCCCGGTACCGGCCGGTTATAGGTCCCCTGGACCCGGAAATTGGTACACATGTAGCCCCATTTCTTCGCTATAGGTGTGCAAAGTTTATTGTCTTGAGAACCTAAGGCCGGGGAGCACCGATTTTTCAAACCCAGGCACCCCTTCCATAGACTCCTATGTTAAACTATAATTTCTCCGGTGAATTTGGGGACCCGGTACCGGCCGGTCATAGATTCTCTGGACCCGGATCTTGGCACACATGTATCCCCATTTCTTTGCTATAGGTGTCCAAAGTTTATTGTCTTGGGAACCTAGGGCCGGGGAGCACCGATTTTTCAAACCCGGGCACCCCTTCCATAGACTCCTATGTTAAACTATAATTTCTCCGGTGAATTTGGGGACCCGGTACCGGCCGGTCATAAATTCTCTGGACCCAGATCTTGGCACACATGTAGCCCCATTTCTTTGCTATAGGTGTGAAAAGTTAATTGTCTTGGGAACCTAGGGCCGGGGAGCACCGATTTTTCAAACTCGGGCACCCCTTCCATAGACTCCTATGTTAAACTATCATTTCTCCGGTGAATTTGGGGACCCGGTACCGGACGGTCATAGATTCTCTGGATCCGGATCTTGGCACACATATAGTCCCATTTCTCCTCCACAAGTGTGCAAAGTTTATTGTCTGGGGGACCTATGGCTGGGGAGCACTGATTTTTCAAAGCAGGGCACCCTTTCCATAGACTCCCCATGTTAAACGTCAGTCTAGTCATGGGCACATTGAGACATAGGCACAGTGAGGCATGCACATGGACACAGTGAGGCAAAGTGAGGCACAGTGAGGCATACAGATGGACACCCTAGGCTTATACTCAAAGTTTTCCCATTTTTTTGTGGTAAAATGAGGTGCCTCGGCTTATATTCGGGTCGGCTTATACTCAAGTATATACGGTACTTTGGAATTCAGAGCCAAAGGAACACTTTGTCATGTCAAAGTGGAAGGTATAGGAGCATACTATGTTTCTGACACATGAATAGTTATTTGTCTGTACTTGCAGCATGTAAAAAGGAGAAAACATGGGAAATGCTCATGAATTGCAGAGATTTATGAAATACATATATTTTTAATTTTGCCTTGACGGACACTTTAAGATGTGTGTAAAAATGTACACATTGACTAAACATTGTAATCAGGCTGCAGCTGCTGAAAGACTTAAGGGTAAAACATAATTCTTTCTGAGATCTCCTCTATCTGCAGCTATGATATTCAGGGCCACTGTTAGGAATCATGGGGCCCCATACAGCCTACCTGACGAGAGGGGGAGAAACCTGGGTGAGAGACACGGAGGGCATTGTTCTTCACCGATCCTCCTGCTGTCCGGGCCCCTCTGTGTGCCAGGGCCCCCTACAGGAGGGCTGGTGGTCCCACCCTATCAGCAGCCCTGATGATATTGTCCCATAACCTGTACTGGCATATCACACATATACTTTATTGTCAAAAGTATTGGCATATCTGCCTTTACACGGGCATGAACTTTTATGGCATCCCAGTCTTAGTCCTTAGAGTTCAATATTAAGTTGGCCCACCATTTGCAGCTATAACAGCTTCAACTCTTCTGGAAAAGACTGTCCACAAGGTTTAGGAGTGTGTCTATGGGAATGTTTGACCATCCTTCCAGAAGTGAATTTGTGAGGTCAGGCACTGATGTTGGACAAGAATGCCTGGCTTGCAATCTCTGCTCAAAGGCATCCCAAAGGTGTTCTATCAGGTTGAGGTCAGGACTTTGTGCAGACCAGTCATGTTCCTTCAGCCCAAACTCGCTCATCCATGTCTTTATGGACCATGCTTCATGCACTGCGAGGGGGGTTCGGGAGAGTTATGAAAAGTCCAAAGTTTCATACCTTTTAGTCTCTTTGTAGTGTTGAATTCCCACCTCCCTGTCCCTCCCCATCTTTTATGATTTGCAACTAACTGTTTAATCCTTTTGTGTGTGACCAGAGATCATTGACGCCAAAATTGCCAGAGAAATTTAGCAGCATTAGTATGTGTCATTTAATGTAACAATAACTGCATGACTCATTTTTTAAGACAGTAGTGGCCCGGATTCAGAAAGTACTTACGCCGACGTATCTTCTGATACACTGCGTAAGTCCACAGATGCGCCGTCGTATCCATGCGCCTTATTCAGCAAACAAGATACGCCTGAATTTTGGCTTCATACGACCGACGTAAGTCTCCTACGCCGTATCTTGGGCGCATATTTACGCTGCCCGCAAGGGGCGCTTCCATTGATTTACGCATTGAATTAGTAAATGACCTAGATACGCCGATCCACGAACGTACTTACGCCCGTCGCAGTAGTCTACGCCGTTTACGTAAGACGTACGTCCGGCGTAAAGTTATTCCACCTAAAGCAGGGGTAAGTCATGTTAGGGTATGGACGTCGGAACAGCCGTCGTGTTTTAAGTCGTACGTGAATGGGGCTGGGCGTAGGTTACGTTCACATTGTAGGCATTGAGCTGTCGTATCTTAGGGAGTATATGCAACGTGATTCTGAGCATGTGCGTGCATGCGCCGTTTGTTCGGCACTTCATTTACATAGGGTCACGGTTAATTTAAATGTAACACGCCCACTACCTTCCTACTTTTAATTAGGCGGGCTTGCGCCGGCCAATTTACGTTACGCTGGCGCAACGTAGGGAGCGAGTGCTTTGTGAATACTGCTCTTGCCTCTCAGAGTTACGTCGGCGTAGCGCATACGAGATGCGCTACGCCGGCACAAAGATGCGCCGTTGTACGTGAATCCGGGCCATAGTGTTTAAGACTTCACTTGGTACACTATTTTATTAAAACTCTTCCCTATTTTCATCATAAGCTGACAACTGCGCAAAAATGTTTAACCACTTCCCGCCCGGCCTATAGCAGAATGGCGGACGGGCGGTGCTTGCGTTATCCTGACTATACGTCATATGACGTCCAGCAGGATAAGCCACGATCGCACGCCCACGGGGGTGTGCAGCGTGGCAATCGGTGGTCTGGTGTGGTTTGTCACTCTGACACACCACAACTCCGATTGTGGTAAAGAGCCTATGATGTTAGCTCTTTACCACATGATCAGCTGTGACCAATCACAGCGTGTAACCAGGGAGTTCCAGTAAACGGCTTTAGTCTGTTAGCGCTGACAGGGAAAGCCAATTGGCAGCTCTCCTGTTAGAGGGGGGTCTGCGCTGATAATCAGCACATTGATTGTCAATGCAGCTCCCATCAGAGATGCCCACCACTGCTACAAATCAGTGCTCATCAGATGCCAGTCACTGCTCATAAAAATGCCAGTCAGTGCCCACCAACGTGCCAACCAGTAACGCCTGTCAGTGCTCTAAACAGATGCCAATCAGTGCCGTCAGTAATGGCTGTCAGTACATCATCATTAGTGCTGCCCATTAGTGCCATCTATTAGTGCCCATCAGTCCCGCCTGTCAGTGCCAATCTGTGCTGCCTGTCAGTGCCCATTAGTGCCGCCTGTCAGTGCCTATCAGTCCCACCTATCAGTAAGCATCAGTGCCCATCAATTCTACATATTAGTGCCTCCTCATCAGTGCCACCTCATCAGTGCCCATCAGTACCACCTCAACAGTGCCCGTCAGTGCAGCCTCATCAGTGCACATCAGTGAAGGAGAAAACACAATTTTATAACAGAAACTAAGAAAACTATTATATATTTTTTTTTTTAATCTGTCTTTTTTAGTTTGTTTACCAAAAAATTAAAACTTCAGTGGTGATCAAATACCACCAAAAGAAATCTCTATTTATGGGAAGAAAATAATAAAACATGTAGTTTGGGAACAGTGTTGCATGACCATGCAATTGTCATTCAAAGTGTGACAGCGCTAAAAACTGAAAATTGTCCTACAACTATATCCAGCAACAGCTACTCTATTAAACCTCAGTTGAATACTGCAGCCTATTAACCACTTAACGCCCGCCGCACGACTATTTATGTCCGCAAAATGGCACGGACAGGCAGAAGGGCGTATATATACGTCCTTGCCTTCTAGCGGGTGGGGGGTCCGATCCGACCCCCCCCCCGCTGCGTGCGGCGGGCGGATTCCCTCGGGGAGTGAACCCGGGACGACGGCGCGGCTATTCGTTTATAGCCGCTCCGTCGCGATCGCTCCCCGGAGCTGAAGAACGGGGAGAGCCGTATGTAAACACGGCTTCCCCGTGCTTCACTGTGGCAGGACATCGATCGTGTCATCCCCTTTATAGGGGAGACACAATCGATGACGTCAGTCCTACAGCCACACCCCCCTACTGTTGTAAACACACACTAGGTGAAGCCTAAAACGTTCAGCGCCCCCTGTGGTTAACTCCCAAACTGCAACTGTCATTTTCACAATAAAGAATGCAATTTAAATGCATTTTTTGCTGTGAAAATGACAATGGTCCCAAAAATGTGTCAAAATTGTCCGAAGTGTCCGCCATAATGTCGCAGTTAAGAAAAAAATCGCTGATCGCCGCCATTAGTAGTAAAAAAAATAAATAATAAAAATGCAATAAAAATATCCCCTATTTTGTAAACGCTATAAATTTTGCGCAAACCAATCGATAAACGCTTTTTTTTTTACCAAAAATAGGTAGAAGAATACGTATTGGCCTAAACTGAGGGAAAAAAAAAATGTTTATATATGTTTTTGGGGGATATTTATTACAGCAAAAAGTAAAAAATATTGAATTTTTTTCAAAATTGTCGCTCTATTTTTGTTAATAGCGCAAAAAATAAAAACCGCAGAGGTGATCAAATACCACCAAAAGAAAGCTCTATTTGTGGGGAAAAAAGGACGCCAATTTTGTTTGGGAGCCACGTCGCACGACCGCGCAATTGTTAGTTAAAGCGATGCAGTGCCGAAAGCTGAAATTTCACCTGGGCAGGAGGGGGGTATATGTGCCCAGTAAGCAAGTGGTTAATGAAGCCTTCAGGCTGCATGTAATCACTACATCAAAGCTGACAGATAAGTAGTCATCAACTGATCAGTAACCACTCTGATACTAGTCCATGATCATCAATGGGGACCCTGGCTGGCAGCAACCAATGGGATTGGGAGTTCACAGCTTCACGAAATGTCAACTGCTGGTTGTCACAAGGGGGTGATGTTGATGGTGGGGATGATGAGTGACGTATCCCTGGCACGGGGTATCATGCTGGGGAATAATAATAAACAAATTGCAGACAAGAAGGGGATAAATACCATATCCTCTCAGTGAAAATACTGCTTCTTGCCTTTCCTCTCCAGTACTCTCAGTGACAGGCATTCCCCTCAGCACAAGTCTTCCTCACACAGACTTGTATTGAAGAGGCAGAGAGAGGGTATGTCTGACTAGTTCTGTTACTGATTGCAGATTACTGAGTGCACTTGGTATAAATCTGGTACTTATTGGAAGGCACATTTATATTTAGACATGGAACACAACTGATGTAGCAGAAAATGGAAGAAAGTCTGTCAAAGTAAAGGTTGTTCATACAATGTCTAACTGACCTATAGTGCATCTTTGGTCAAAATGTTTAATATAGTAAATTCGGCATTATATATTAATTATTTCTGGCCTTCTCTTATCACTCGGAATGATCTTGAAATTTGAACCCTTACTCTGTGAAGAGTCCCACACATTTACAATCCTTAACTGGTATCCTGTACTGGTAGGTACATATATGTATTTTACCATATGTACTTACCGCAGGGGTTAACACTATATGCACCTGATTCAGGCAAGCATTTCCTCAGGTGTTGGCAACATTGGGCCAGATTCAAGAAGCAATTGCGCCCGTGTAACCATAGGTTACACGGCGCAATTGCTTACTTGCTCCGGCGTAGCGAATGCTCCTGATGCAGGAACATCGCTACGCCGACTGCAGCCTAAAATCTGCGCGGCATAAGGCTCTTATGCCACGCAGATTTTAGGCTGCATTCTAGCGAAAACCGCTAGGGGGCGCTCCCATTGTGATCTGTGTATAGTATGCAAATTGCATACTAACACCGATTCACAAACTTGCGCGGGCCCTGCGTATGCAAATTACGTAATTTGCGTACGTCGGGTTTCGCGTAACATTACACATCCTAATAGCAGGCGCAGCCAATGCTATAGGATGGCCACGTTCCCGCGTCGCAACGTTCAAATTTTACGTTGTTTGCGTAAGTGGATCGTGAATGGCGCTGGACGCCATTTACGTTCACGTTGAAGCAAATGACGTCCTTGAGACGTCATTTGCCGCAATGCACGTCAGGAAAGTTTCCCGACGGAGCATGCGCACTACGTTCGGCGCGGGAACGCGCCTAATTTAAATGATCCACGCCCCCTACGGGATCATTTACGCGCCCTTACGTCAGGCATTTTTAAGGAGCGCCCGCGCAAATTACGTAGCTACTGCTTCATGAATGAAGCGTAGCGCAAGTTATTTTACTGAGGCGCAGCGTTAAAACGGTACGCTGCGCCTCCGTAAGAGGGCGCAATTCGTACCTGAATCCACCCCCTTGACTGGTATCCTGTACTGGTAAGTACCGTACATATGTGTATTTTACCATATGTACTTACCGCAGAGGTTAACACTATATGCACCTGATTCAGGCAAGCATTTCCTCAGGTAACATTACTGACACATGTACCAAAGTCACTTGCCAGTGACAGATTCTTAAAGAAATACCGCCAATTGTCAAATTAGGAAACTGGTGGTAATCATGGTCAGCTCTGGCGAGCTGGTGTGCAGTGGTACACCAGTGCTTAAAGCGGGGGGCATTTTTGTGTCAGCTTCCCGGGCAGTACTGTATTCCCAGCCCCATTCAGCTGTTGGTTAGGAGATTCCAAGGCTGAACGCTAAATGTGATCAAAGGAGCCAAGTAAAGCAGTAATGTCATTACCCAAATATGGCAAAGTCCATATTTTTTGGAAATAGTTTGAGTCGCTGGGTGGGCAGAACGTGATGGGGAACAGAGGCCAAGTCTGCTCTACTTTTGATTGATAGCGAATGGCAGGGAGCAGATTTAAAAGCTGGTATTGGATTGTATAGTGCCTATGGATCAACCCACTGCCATGTATGGTCAATGGGGCAGCACAGTGGTGAAGTGGTTAGCACTTCCACCTAGCAGCACTAGGGATGCGGATTTGAATCCCAACCACAACACTCCATGCACAAGAGATTATTCCATTAAACCAATAAAAATGTTCTATGATTAAATGATTTCTGTCATATGCGTTATAAGATGGGCTTTAAGAGCGGACACAATCATTTTTATTAGAATCTATCTGCCAATTTATAACAGTGTTTGGCACCCATACAAAGCCTACTTCTTACAATACCTGGTGAACTAACAAGGCTTATATTCCTTAAAGGGGTTGTAAAGGTACAATTTTTTTTTTCCTAAATAGCTTCCTTTACCTTAGTGCAGTCCTCCTTCATTTACCTCATCCTTCCATTTTGCTTTTAATAGTCCTTATTTCTTCAGAGAAATGCTCACTTCCTGTTCTTCTGTCTGTAACTCCACACAGTAATGCAAGGCTTTCTCCCTGGTGTGGAGTGTCATGCTCGCCCCCTCCCTTGGACTACAGGAGAGTCAGGACGCCCACTAACACACAGCTCCTTTCTCTATCTGCAACGTAGAGAGCGTCCTGAGTCTTCTGTAGTCCAAAGGAGGGGGTGAGCACGACACTCCACACCAGGGAGAAAGCCTTGCATTACTGTGTGGAGAAGAACAGGAAGTGAGGATTTCTCAGAAGAAATAAGGACATTTAAAAGCAAAATCTGTAAATCTTTTAAAGGCGGTGTAAATCTTTTAAAGGTGACATGATCCACACATTCTGGGCATGCCCCGCTATCCAACCATACTGGGAAAACACATTTAACTTCACCAGATCTTGCAGTGCTTAATCTAACTATTGAAGAAATACCTCCTTCCCTTAGACATGTTACCACCCACATACTATTGGCCGCTAGACTCAACTTAACAAGACTTTGGAGATCAGAGAAGGTCCTGTCCACTGCCCAGATTATTGACCTAGTAGACTTAGGCCTCGTACACACGACCGGGGAACTCGTCGGAAAAGACACATCGTTTTCCTCGACGAGTTCCTTGTCAGGCTTGTGGAGAAACTCGACAAGCTTTCTTTGCGTACACACAGTCAAGACCAAATCTCGTCGTTCTCAAACGCGGTGACGTACATCACATACAACGGCAGGGGAAGTTCGATTCCACTGGCACAACCCTTGGGGCTGCTTTTGCTAATCTCATGTTACTGCGTGTTTAGTAGAAGTTTGGTAAGAGACGATTTGCACTTTTCAGTCTGTTACAGCGTGACAAATGTGTTATCTCCATTACAAACACTACTTTTACCGAAGGTGCGCTCCCGTCTCATACTTTATTCTGAGCATGTGCGGGTTTCTAAGCATACACACGATCGTGTTTCTCATCGAAAACCAGCCCGACGAGGAACACAACGAGGAAATTGAGACACCAGTCGAGGAAAAAGAGAACTTGTTCTCTTTTTTCCTCGTCGAGTTCCTCGACAGTTTTCTCGATGAAAAGCATACACACGGCCGTTTTCTTCTGCAAAAAAGCTCTGCCACCATGTTTCTTGATGGATTCTGTCGAGGAAAACGGTTGTGTGTACGAGGCCTTACACTACAGCTATGAAACAATAATGGCTGCCAATAATGGCCAAGCCACAAAGACTCGACTAGCTTGGAGTCCCTGGGTAAACTGTTCTAGAGTTGTGATGGCCGCGTAACGTTTCAAGCTCTGTAGTATAGATTTCTGTTTAGCACTTTCTTGACCGAACAATGTGATTTACCACCCATTCATAGTGTCTATGAGTTCGTTATTCTTTGTTTTACATCCTGAGGGGCTTATTCCCTGCACGACGTACAATGTTCATATTGGGCCAGATTCACAGAAGAGATACGACGGCGTATCTCCTGATACGCCGTCGTATCTCTGAGATACGCTTGTCGTATCTATGCGGCTGATTCATAGAATCAGTTCCGCATAGATAGCCCTAAGATCCGACAGGTGTAATTGACTTACACCGTCGGATCTTAGGATGCAATTCTAGGCCGGCCGCTAGGTGGCGATTCCATTGCGGTCGGCGTAGAATATGCAAATGACTAGTTACGGCGATTCATGAACGTTTCCGTCGAGATACGCCGCGTAAAACTAAGGCTGCCCTCTAGGTGGACTAGCAAATGTTAAAGCGGGGGTTCACCCGTACATAAAACTTTTTCCCCTTAGATGGATGCTCGTTTTGTCTAGGGGAATCGGCTAGTTGTTTTAAAATATGAGCTGTACTTACCGTTTACGAGATGCATCTTCTCCGCCGCTCCCGGGTATGGGCTGCGGGACTGGGCGTTCCTATTTTGATTGACAGTCTTCCGAGAGGCTTCCGACGGTCGCATCCATCGCGTCACGATTTTCCGAAAGAAGCCAAACGTAGGTGCGCAGGCGCAGTATAGAGCCGCACCGACGTTCGGCTTCTTTCGGCTACTAGTGACGCGATGGATGCGACCGTCGGAAGCCTCTCGGAAGACTGTCAATCAAGAAGGAACGCCCGCTCCCGAAGACCCATACCCGGAAGCGACGGAGAAGATGCATCTCGAAAACGGTAAGTACAGCTCATATTTTAAAACAACTAGCCGATTCCCCTAGACAAAACGAGCATGAATCTAAGGGGAAAAATTGTTTTATGGGTGAACTCCCGCTTTAAGTATGGCCGTCGTTCCTGCGTCGAAATTTGAAAAATCACGTCGTTTGCATAAGTCGTCCGTGAATGGCGCTGGACGCCATTTACGTTAACGTCGAAACTAATGACGTCCTTGCGACATCATTTAGCGCAATGCACGTCGGGTAATTTGACGGACGGAGCATGCGCAGTACGTTCGGCGCGGTAACATGCCTAATTTAAATGGTGCCCGCCCCATTTGAATTAGGCGGGCTTGCACCGAGCGGATTTACGTTACACCGCCGCAAGTTTACAGGTAAGTGCTTTGTGAATCAGGCACTTACGCTGTAAACTTGCGGCGGTGTAACGTAAATGGGATACGTTACGCTGCGCAACGTAAATGTACCTGAATCTGGCCCATTGTACTTGTATTTACATGTAACATTTTATAAAAACGATTGAAGAAAAAAAAAAGCAAAATCGAAGGATGAGGTAAGTGAAGGAGGACTCCACTAAGGTAAAGGAAGCTATTTATTTATTTGTTTCCTCTGTTATATGTTAACATTCCAGCGATGCCGTTGCACGACGTACAATGTTCATATTGTACTTGTATTTACATGTAACATTTTATAAAAACGATTGAAGAAAAAAAAAAAAAAAGCAAAATCGAAGGATGAGGTAAGTAAAGGAGGACTCCACTAAGGTACAGGAAGCTATTTAGGAAAAATAATTACCTTTACAACCCCTTTAATGCAGAAAATGATAGTTATAGGTAGCAGTTGGTCTACACAACATCTCTGCATTTCATTTTGCTCATGTATTTGTATGATAACCTGCAGCACGCTGCCTAAACAAAACATAATCACAACACCAGAGGATAAGAGCGTGCGGTTTGGTGACTGAATGATAGAGAAACAAGAGGAGGAGCTGTGCAGCGAGAAAGGGGGAGGACAGAGGGAGATACTGAGGTAGGGGAGGGAGAGACTTTGCTGGGTAGAATACTAATCAACCTACTTCTCAGTCTGCAGCAAGCAAGCTGCAGACATATACACACACACACACGCTTCAGTCTCACACATGCTGGAGTCTCTCTATCCCCTCATGCATACTACCTGCTGCATGCAGTTATGCTAACTCAACTTTACAATGCTGATACTTGAAACTCCAGCTTCTAGGCTATAATAGACAACCGTAACCTCTGACCTTCTACTTGTCCAACTTTCTTTCCTGTTTCCACTTTTTTTTTTTTTCTCTAATTGTCTCCAGCTAATGGCTTTTGATGGATGTAACAGCAGGAGACTACTTCGCTCATCAATCGCTACCCAGTTTTGTTCCACAAGTTTGAATGCATCTTGTCTTCTGCTAGAATAAAAGAAAGCGGGAAGATTGGTCTGCTCCCATGGCAGGATTATTAGCATCATTAAGTTTCCTCTGCGCAGTCCCTCTCTTTGCTCTAGTTAAGGCTTTGATCTCTTGTGCTGGAGACTCAGATGGACGTGTGCAGAGAAGATTTTGAGCCCGTGAATAGAAGAGCTGTCATTTTCTTTCCCTTTTTTCCTGTCGGGGGAATAAGGCACCGTTTGTACATCTCATTCAACTTGGCACGAAGCAATGCAGAGGATCCACAGGTCCTAGTTGGTACCTTCGCTCCACAGCACTTGTGTGCCAGAGACCATCGGTTAACCTTTGCTCCGTTAATCACAGTAATTGCCAACTAGACCTCTCCACCTGAACCCCTAGGTGACATGCAGTCGCTCATATCTCCTGTGACCAAGGCTATCCTAGTAGCTTTATTTATTTTTGCCATTCTCCTGATCCTCTATGTGATCTTGTGGTATATCTGCAGAGACGTGGATTGTGATCATGGAATTTAATATGGGATACCAGGCAATGGAGTAGGAACAGAGTTGGTCACAATAGGAGTCAATGAAGCCGTCATTAGCCACTATTTTTCATGACAAGCAAAGACCAGAAACTGACCTTCAGAACTCAGGGTGACTCGGTAAGTTACCTTTTATCAATAGTAACAAAATACGGGTTTTGGAAGTCGTCGATGAATTGTTAACTGTAAATAGCGGTAAACGTATTATATGAAAGAGAAGGGTTTCCCGGTTTGGGCTTATAGACAGCAGGTAAAACAATAGAAGTATACTTCTATTGTTTTACCTGCTGCCTATAAGCCCAAACCGGGGAACCCTTCTCTTCTATGTAATTTCAGGGCTAGCGTACTTTTCATTTCTATTATTATGTGTTCTTTCCCTTTAACGTATTATATGATTTTCAGTACAGAGTGATGGTGTTTTGCATATAATGACAAAGCTACTCCAAAGACCAAATAAACCAATATTTCAATAAAAACAGCCGTTGAAAACTTTAATGACCTTTAGAGGTATATCAAACCTGGCTCAATATACCTGTTAAGTGGTGGCTAAAACCATTCTTCAGGGAAGGCATCATCTTAAGGTGTTTGAGGAGGGTTAGAGGTCATTTAGGGCAACAGTTTAGGTTAACACCTCCATTCATTACTCATCATTTGCAGATTTCCCTACTGTATCTTCCTTAGACTTTATCATAAGGGTGAAATATTTTTAAAAAAAAAGACTTTGATTATACACCAAGCCATTTTAAAAACAATATATTTTTGTAAGACAAAAGGTAGGTTTTTATATTGAGGATCTAACAGACCCATTTCACAGGAGCAAAGGCTTAATACATTCTCTGAGGATTGTGTTATAAGAGAGAAAAGTGACAGGTTTTGGTGTGAATTAATGCATGCAGGGCTTGATATGAACATGAAACACCCAGCATACACATGATTTGTTTTGTCTCGGTGCATGAAGGGAGACAGGGAAGGACAGAAAGCATGAAAATGCTTTGCGGACCACATTGATATGCAAGAGATAACAGCAGCGATCTCATACCGATGATGAAGGAGAACCCTCGGGATAAAGGCAGGATAAGTCATTGAAAATCCAAATAGTTTGTCAACGCTTAGCTTGGAAATGCTTACAACAAAGATGGCGAGGCTGAAAGAACGGACACAGCTTCTTTTAAATGAGGTATATTTATCAAAATGCAGTTCGCCGGCAAAAAAAAAAAAAAAAAGCTTACCTCAGACATTAGCCTTTTATATGGTGTTCTGTCAGAGCCTGTGGCACTGGCAGCTGTACTGTGAATGATAAACACACACCATACCAAGTCAATAGCCCAGGCGTTCTTGTGCATCTTTTGGCTAAATGTTGCATAGTCTGAGCTAAATGGATTATTTCTAAGTTGGACGAGATGTTCAGCTAGGTTGGAAAGTTTAATACAGTACTCAGACATGTTAATTGGGTGCTAGGTGTGGGAGATTAAATGTGTAACCCTTTCACTGTTGTTTCCCAGCTCACTTTTTACGTTTTCTTCACGGCCAAGCTATGTATTTCCATTTTCCTCGTACACTGATGCAACAATTGCCTCCCATCTCAAGATAAGGTTTTTTTTTTTTTTAAAAGCAGATTTTGTGTATCCTATAATACTCCTGTAAATATCTAAAGCTCAACTCTGGACTAAATCTATAATTTCCGCATCCTACCCTCCTACAAACTTGTGTTCAATTACCTGACCTGGTCACTTATACTCACCTGAGTTCTAGGGTTGCCACCTCATCCCTTTAAACCTGAACACATATTGATTACACAGGTTCTGTGGCTGATTAAGGTGGTAATTAAACCTACTTGGTGCCTCAGGGCCGGCCCTATGATGGGACCGGGTGGTACCATGGGTACCAGGCAGCACTTTTAGGGGTGTAGCATACTGTTGCCCGCCAGCCCGTTCCGCCACACAAATAAAATTGATGTCTTTTTTTCCCCCCACAAATAGAGCTTTTTGTTGGTGATATTTGATCACCTCTGCGGTTTTTATTTTTTGTGCTATAAATATATATTTCTTTGAACTTTTTGCTATAATAAATATCCCCAAAATTTAGAAAAATAAACTATTTTCTTCAGTTTAGGCCAATATGTATTCTTCTACATATTTTTGGTACCCCAAAAAAAAAAACACAATTAGCGTACATTGATTAGTTTGCGCAAAAGACATTGTGGCCGCCGGCAATTCACAGGTCCCTTTATACTCCTGGATACATGTAGAGAGCCATGGCAGGTCCTTTTATACGCCTATATGCATGTATAGAGCCATGACAGGCCCTCTTTATACATCTATAGAGCCATGACAGGCCCTCGTTATACTCCTTTATACATGTATAGAGCCATGACAGGTCCTCTTTATACTCCTATATACATTTATAGAGCCATGGCAGGTCCTCTTTATATTCCTTTACATGTAAAGAGTCTCGACAGGTCCTCTATATACATGTATAGAGCCATGACAGGTCCTCTTTATACATGTATAGAGCCATGACAGGCCCTCGTTATACTCCTTTATACATGCATAGAGCCATGTCAAGTACCCTTTATAGTCCTATATACATTTATAGAGCCATGACAGGTCCTCTTGATATTCCTTTACATGTAAAGAGTAATGACAGGTCCTCTATATACATGTATAGAGCAATGACAGGTCCTCTTTATACTCCTTTATACATGTATAGAGCCATGACGGGTCCCCTTTAGTTATCATGATATAAAATAAAGAATGTGGGGGCATTTTGGTTGGCGTGATTTTTTTTCTGGGGGGGGGGGGGGGCAGCATTTCATTCTTGGTCCCAGGCAGCACAATGTCTTGGGCCGGCACTGTGGTGCCTTATCTGCAATAAATTAGCCTCAGAACCTGTGTAATTCATATGTGTTCGGGTTTAAAGGGATGAGGTGGCAACCCTACTGAGTTCCCCCATACTGGTCCCTTGCTGATGCCATTTACATCTGCAAGGACCACTAGTTCAGTGCTGCACATTAACACAGTCCCCTTCACTGCTCTTGGTCCAATGTCAGCAGTCTTCTGGACCCCGAGAGAACCCCTCCGCTGGACAGCCAATGTAAATTGTCCAGGTCATGCAGCCAGTGACCTGGACACCTGGAAGAAGGACGCTTCCAGGAAGCTCAACTCTGCACTAAATCTATAATTTCCGCATCCTACCCTCCTAACCACTTCTGTTCAATTTACCTTACCTGGTGAAGTCACTTATGGGACAGCAGATGAGAAATAACACCTAAACCTTAAATAAATAGACAGCAGACAATTGTTGGATATTAAAGGCCTTATTAGGTTTATTATTGGTTTCAAACAATTGAGAATAAAATCATTCAATCAAATTCAGATATAAATAAGCTTTGAGCTAGCCTACGGCTCAGGCTGCAAACACAAACTTCCCAACTTCAATCAAACATTAATCATCAAAACACCTTTTTAAATATTTAACATATCAAACGGCTAGTCCCCTTTTGTTTTTGTTTTTTATACCAAGGTGACACTACCACATATCAACAGCTGCGACAAAATATTAATAGGGGGGGGGGGGGACACCACAGCTCCTCCACAGCTCCTGTTTTCTGAGGCGAATGAGCTTGATAGCGACGGAACCCTTATTTTATAGCCCTAAACAGGCCAGTTCTGACCAGTTTAAACTGTCTTTTCTCTGGCTTTTACACAAGACCCAGGAGAGGTCACCTGTACCCCTCTCCCAGGCCACGTGAGTCCTACTATGTCCCCCCTGAGAGCATAAGGCTCCTCAGGGGTGACTTAAAACCGCCATTCCCGCCGCTCTCCCATGAGCAAAAGGGGGGATAGAAACTGCCTTCCCCCTGTTCCTATCATACTCACCTCAGTTCCCCCATACGGGTCCCTTGCTGATGCCCTTTACATCTGCAAGGACCACTAGTTCAGTGCTGCACGTTAACTTAGTTTGGTGCTCTTGGTCCAATTGTCAGCAATCTTCTGGATCCTGAGAGAACCCCTCCACTGGACAGCCAATGGAAATTGTCTAGTGACCTGGACACCTGAAAGAAGGACCCCTCCAGGAAGTAAACAAAGCAGGGGACCCAGCGCTCGATGATCATGTGACAATAGTTTCAGGTAAATGAAACAGGGGTTAAGAAAAGTTCAGGATTAGAGATACAGTAAGTGGGGTTACATTTATCTAAAAATGTATTTTTTAACAAAACTGTATTTCCCACAACAATTATATCAACATAATCATTAGCAACATATAAACCAAATGCAATCTCCAAAACTGGAGCTAAAAAATAAGACAAAAACAAGAAAATACATATGCTACCTCCTTCTACAAAAAGTTTGTTTCCTGTCCTACTCACACAGGACAAATATCCAGTAAATATTGCTGAAATTAATTCAGATCTGCTGATCTTATATTTGATCTGGGTCAGTGTGGTGAAGAATGTAGTGAAGCCAAGAGACTAAGATGACAGCCAGACAACTAGGCATTGCAGAAGAAATTTTACTATGGGTTTCCTTAAAAAATAACAAATACGTCTGGACTTAAAGTATACCTGTAATGAACAAAAAACAATTAAAGTGACACCAGGAGGCAAATGAACATACCTAGAAATACAGGGGGCGGATTTACTAAAGGCAAATAGACTGTGCACTTTGCAAGTGAAGTTGCTCCAGGACATAGTACATGAGATAAGGCTTTCTATTCACATCTCATCCTGGGGACACCCTGACCTCCCAGGCTGACAATGCTGCTATCCAAAGGTGCCCTTTGTGCACCCAGAGTGGGGGAACTTTAATACAGGAGGTGTGTTACTGGCTAGATCACCAGGTGAAAACACGGGGGAAAAAAGCCTAAAAAAATAAACCACACATCTAATGATTGGAAAGCTGCAATATATACAATTTTTGGTTTTGGGTTTAATAATGCCTTAAAGTTGGTCATACACTCATCAAATCCTGTCCAAAGCTGTATGAAGTGTTGGCTAAAGATATACTTCTGGGGTTAATTTAGTTCTGCTAAATTCAATTAATAAGAAAAGATTTACTTACCTGTAAGGGTCCATTCACACCTGGGCAGTTTGTTGTGGTGCATTTAGCACGTATGTATTAACAAGTGTTGTCGTGCATTCAATTTCATTAGGTTCCGGCAGCCTATTCATTTGAATTAGCTGCCTAATGCTCCAAAACTGACCAAAAGTTGGACCTGAAGCATTTTCTCAAATTCAGTGCACTAGAATATGTGTTACCACAGCAAATTGGTATGAATCATCATACTAGTATGAATGAGTCCCAACGTACACCAAAAGCTTAAAGGGGTTGTAAAGCTTTGTGTTTTTTCACCTTAATGCATCCTTGCACTCTCCAGCCCCCCCGAGCCCCCGTTTTACTTACCTGAGGTCCAAATCTCCGTGGGCGCAATCCCACGTTGCTTTCCCCCCCAGCTCTTGTGGGCTCTTCATTGGATGATTGATAACAGCGCAGCCATTGGCTCCTGCTACTGTCAAGCAAATCAATGACGCAGTGTACCGGGGGGCGGCCGCCGACTGTATCACAAGCTAACCCCCTTGGGAGAGCGCTTCCCAGAGGGGGGTTAGCTCTTGTGAGGAGGAGACAAGACAGCCGCCGAGGGACCCCAGATGACGAGGGTCGGGGCCACTCTGTGCAAAACGAACTGCACAGTGGAGGTAAGTATGTTATGTTTGTTATTTAAAAAATAAATAAAATAAACCTTTATAACCCCTTTAGGCACTTTACCATTTTTGATTTAAACTAAAACTGTATGGCTAAATTTATGTTTTCACACCAAATGTGCATGTTTGCAAAACAGTGAAAAACGATGAGACATAAAAGTGTGATTTAGACAACACAAAAAACATTCCTTTCTCTAAATTGTCACCAAATGTAGTCTTAAAGTTCTAAAACGAACTTAAAGGAGTTGTAAAGTAAAACATTTTTTCACCTTAATGCAATCTATGCATTAAGGTGAAAAAACATCTGATGCTGATGTCCCCCTCCCCCCCGAGCCCTCGTTATACTTACCTGACCCCCTTGAAAGTCCCGCGCGTGGTCCCGAGATCCTCTTCGCTGCTCAGCCTGGCCGCTGATTGGCTAGAGCGAATGGATTGAGAGCAGTGCAGCCATTGGCTGGCGCTGGTGTCAATCACATCCAGTGACGCAGCGCGCCGAGGTGCGGGGCTGAGTGATACAGTGAGCGGCTATGGCCGCTCGATGTATCACGGGAGCGCGCCCGCAATTACTCAATTACGCAATTACCACCATGCGAGCGCTCTCGCATTACTGTGGTGAGTACTTGCGGGGAGGACCAGAGACAGCCGCCGAGGGACCCCAGAAGATGTGGATCGGGGCCACTCTGTGCAAAACTAACTGCACAGTAGAGGTAAGTATAACATGTTTTTTATTTTAAAGGAAAACATTATTTTCCTTTAGTAACCCTTTAAAGTGTGGAGCATTAAAGAGGTTTTATGTGTGGTAATGGTCCCTGTGTGTATATTATGTTAAGTAACAACCCAATCTAAAAGCATTTTTTACCTTAGTGTAGCCATGGTCACATGGTGCTATGACCCTGAACTCTTCTGGTTTCTTCTTGCTGTGTTCTTCTTTGGGCGTCCACATCCCTGCCGGCATGATATGGACACTTCCTATTGAAAGGCCAGTGGCAAGGTCCTCTCAGGACCAAGTAGAAGACAGACATCAGTGAAGGGGAATTAAGGGGACCAGTGGTCTCAGAGGGCCATCACTGCACTGGATTGGTGGAGCCCCCACCCGTAAATAGCACCGGGATGGGACCTAGATGGGGATATAGGCGAGAACAACTATGGAAAAACACAAATAAATGGTCAGCGCCTAAAACGATATAGATGCTAGCACACAAGGACCATACAAAGCCTTGTATATAAATCTATTAAACGCAAATGCAGCTTTTACATCCAACCATTTAAACATAAGTGACAAAAGAAATGAGTCAAAATATTGATGCAATAATAAAGAAAATTGTAGTTGAAAGATGTCCACCATGTGCAGAAATATCGGCGGGTCTTACTATACACTCACCAGACTTAAGCCTCGTACACACGACATATTTTTTTGCCGAGGAAACCGGTCGTCTGTACATTTTCATTGAGGAAACTGTCGAGAAACTCGATGAGCCAAAAAGAGAGCATGTTCTCTATATCCTTGACGGGAATGGAGAAAATTGGCTTGTCGAGTTCCTCGACAGCCTAACAAGGAACTCGATGAGGAAAACGATGTGTTTCGTACGAGGCTTTAGATATTCCAAACATATATCAAAAATAGTAATCTTAAAAGAAAGCTATGTTCCACCAAGTGTCTAGGAATCCAGTGATGTGAAACCTCCACCAATAATTATGCACTCACCAGACTTATATGGTACAAGCGCCTCAATAAGATCTCCATTACAAACAATCCACTCAGCTTCCTCTGATTTGTAGTCTTCCTCTTATGACTTTGAAGGCTACATAAAAAAGCTCACCACACAGAGCCCCGAAAGTCCTCTAAAGTGTAATATTTTATTATTGGATTTAAAGTATCAAAGTAATGCTAAAATGCTGCTACAGCATACATCAATCAATATGTAAAAACAAACAATAAGCTTGGCCAGACTTACAAAGACGGTCGCCTTTCCGAGAACTCTTCTTCGGTAAAATCTGTTTGCTGCTTTCAAGGAGTCTGGTGTGTACTGTGTTATTACTTTCCAATGGGAGGACTACTCTGATGCCTCGTACACATAACTGTTTTTCCCGTCGGGAAAACTGCCATGACAGCTTTGGCTGGGAAAACTCGCCGTGTGTATGCTCCATGGCAGTTTTCCTGACAGGAAAACTGCTGCGAATTGTGGCGGGAAAAAAGAGAACATGTTCTTTATTTTCCTGCCGCGATTCCCAGCCCGTCTTTTTCCCAGCAGTTTTCCTATGGGAAACAATGCGGTGGAGCATACACACGGCCGGGGTTCCCGGCCAAAGCTCTTACCGCAGTTTTCCTGACAGGAAAACCTCTGGTGTGTACAGGGGGAAAGTTACCGAGCAGGTTGTCGGCTTTCCCCCTGGGATCCCGGTTGTGTGTACAGGGCATTAGACATGGTCTAGTGCTTAGGGAAATAAACTGGTTAAAGCCTAGGTTCACATTGCTGTGGGTTAAAAAGATTTAGAAAGATTTCAACCTGGTAATGTAGTCTGACTTTGGGGGCGATTTGAGAGATGTCTGTGCGGGTTCCTGCACACACGCCTATTAAAATCACATCCGAAGTTGCCAAAATTAGTGCAGGACATACTTTTGGGAATCAATTTGACCAATGTGAACCTAGGCTAAAACAGGGGCGGATCCAGGGGGGTGGGGGGACAACAGGGCAATTGCCACCCCTGAGAAATTTGTTTTAGTTTCGGAATTTGCGGGCACTGAAGATCGCCCACTGATTCTGCATTATGGTGAGTTGAACCATTTAATTTTATATTACAATGTAATAATAGAAATAACGCGCTTTAATCATCCTGACACCATAACAACCATGGTGCCGTCATCATTGAAGTGCTAACTCCAGTAATTTCCCTGATAAATTGCCCCCCCAAAAAAAATTCTCGGGTAGTGCCCCTCCCGAGACTAGACTCTGGATCCGACCCTGGGCTAAAGGCCAGCAGGCAGAGTAGGCTGGATAGAGCTCATGGATTCTGATCAAGCAAGGCTGGGTTCTCATGGGGAGCCTGCTGGTTCACACGCTAGAGAGCCAGCAATAGCCTAATGCCACGTACACACGATCAGTCCATCCGATGAGAACGGACCGATGGACCGTTTTCATCGGTTAACTGATGAAGCTGACTGATGGTCCGTCGCGCCTACACACCATCGGTTAAAAAAAAATATCGTGTCAGAACGCGGTGACGTAAAACACAACGACATGCTGAAAAAAAAAACGAAGTTCAATGCTTCCAAGCATGCGTCGACTTGATTCTGAGAATGCGTGGATTTTTAACCGATGGTTGTGCATACTAACGATCGGTTTTGTTCTATCGCTTAGGAATCGTTGTCCTCTGTTTAACCTATCGTGTGTACGAGGCCTTATAGATCACCTGAGTGGTTAAGAAACACATTAAAATGTTATTCAAACCAAAACCAAAAAATGTATTATTTTTCACCTTATCAATCCTTTGATGTGGTGGTTGCATTAGTTTTTCCTCATGTGTGCACCTGGTGATCTGGTCAGTAACACCATTTCTGTATTAGAGAGCTTATACTCTGGATGAAAGAGCAGCAGAGACACCTTTGGACAGCAGCATTGCCAATATGGAGGGAGGGAAGTGTAGATTCAGATACACTAAACAAATTGAAGCCAAACTCCAGCTAACACTTTAGTTACAGCAACAGTTTTGTCCCTTTTGGGATAAAGGCGTTACATAAATAAAAAAAAGATGACCATTGTAAGGACCCCTATCAGTGGTCAATAATTTGTCTCAGCCCTCTAACCGATACACCTAGACAGCTTGTTCTGTTTAAAAATAACAGACTTACTGGTTAGATCACCAAGTTAGAATAAAGGAAAGAAAGCCTTAAAAAAGAAAACAAATGCAGCCATCACATCAAAAAGTCAGTAATCTGCAATACAGCAAATGTTTGCTTTTATTCTTAAAGCGGAGCTCCTCCGTAAAAAAAAAAAAAAAAAAAAGAGCTTAGTAAATGAGACAAAGCTTCACTTTGCAAAGAAAATCCAATCACATGCAAGGAAAATGTTAAAAAAAACAGCATTTTCGCTTGCACATGATTGGATGATGGAGGTCAGCAGAGCTTCTGCTCATTTACTAAGCTCTGGAGCAACTGCTCTTGCAGAGTTCATCAAAAGTGCACAGTTAATTTGCCTTTACTAAATTAACCCCACAGAGTGCAGTAATCCATGGCAACCAATCAACAAGCATCTTTCATTTTGAAATACTCTGTAGTGATAAAAGATGAAATTGGTGTCTATGGGTTTTGGCACTTTGTACATGCCTAAGAAATCTTTCTGTATAGATATCAATAGTAGTGATAGGTATGAAAAAGAAAGCTGTATCTATAATGCACTCAAACCCCTCACCTCTACCTACCAAGCATGGGCGTCCGCTGAAATTTTTTCAAGGGGGGGGGGGGGGGGGGCGATTCGGCAGCGGCGATACACAGTCGCATTTGACTCTTTCTTCAAACGCTAGTGCGGGGTTAAAAGCGCCCCACTAGCGACCGAATAACGCAGCTAAAATGATGGTAAAGCGTTTTACCGATAACGCAGCCAGCTGGCAGTGTAAAATAGCTCTTGAGATAATTCAGCTTCACTCCATGCCCATATAAATATAGCCTAGAGAATGTACAGACCCCCCTTCAGCACAGATGGACCCCCCCCTTCAGCACAGACCCCCCCCATTCAACACAGATGGACCCCCCCATTCAGCACAGATCCCCCCATTCTGCACAGACCCCTCCCTTCAGCACAGATGGACCTCCCACTTCAGCACAGACCCCCCCTTCAGCACAGATGGCCCCCTTTAAGCACAGACCTCCCCTTCAGCACAAACACCCCCTTCCAGCACAGACACACCTTCCCTCCCCCATCCCATTCAGTACCCCATCAGCGCGGCACAGCAGGTTCCCTCCCCCTGTGTACACATAAACACTGGAGGGGGAAGCGGCTTCACTCTGCTCGCTGTGCCTGTGTGACATCCGGCCCAGGGCCGCTCAGACAGCCCACGGCCACGAGAGAAGGGGTTTGTTGGTCAGGTGCAGTGGTGTCACCCCTTACCAGACCACCCCCCCCCCGCCCTGCAATGCCACGGCCAGCAGCTCACCTCTCTCTCCCTGTTCTAACCTGCCTGTCACCGCGGCGCTCTTCACTCTTCAACACCTTCTTGATTTTCCAGGAGGGGTCAATTGCCCCCCCTTGTCCTATGGAGCGGACACCCATGCTTCCAAGGTGCATGATCATTGATGGCTCGGCTAGAAACTCAGCATGAAGAAAGGCCAGCACCCCATGTATGATCAAGCAACTTTACTGCAAACAGCAATCACCAACACAAGTTTCGAGGATGTGCAGGTCCTCTTTGTTAAGGTATAACAATTTCTACTGCTAAAACATCTTAAAGTTTAAGTTTAGTCAAAAAAATGATGTTGCCACCTTAGCTACAGTCACATCACTTACCTGTAATGAAGTATGTCTAAAGTCTGTCTGTCATGTCTGTTCGTGGATTCTGTAGAAAACTTCTGTGTCGTGCTGACAGGTCCTCTTCCTGCTGCTGAACTTTTGGTGCAGAGGGAGTTAATATTCATAACCCCGAGTTAAAGTGATTGTAAAGGATTTAAAAATCCTCTCTCCCGATCCCTGCTGCTCCCCCTGTCCATTGACACAGACAGCGGGACTCTTCTCTTCTTCCACTATTGAGAAAAGAATGTACATTGATTACCGTATTTATCGGTGTATAACGCGCACTTTTTTCCCCTTAAAAACAGGGGAAAATCGTGGGTACGCGTTATACGCCGATCCCCTGTCTCTGAGTGCCGCCGCCGACATATACCGAGCGCAGTACACTCGGGTACACTCTGCTAGGCTCGGCTCCGCTCGCGGTCATGCCCTGCGAGAGGAGCCGAGCGTGGCCAGGCGTGGCCGAGCCTAGCCGAGTGTACCCGAGTGTACTGCGCCCGGTATATGTCGGTGGCGGCGCTCGGAGACAGCTCGGAGACAGCGCGGGAGAAGCGGGGAGGACATCACGAAGGCCGAAGACGGACGCCGGACCGGACAAGGCCGCCGATGGACGCCGGGCAAGACACCGAAGAGGGACATTTAAACTGTAAGTAATTTTTTTTTTTTACAGGAAATTTCCCTTCTAGAACTGGGTGCGTGCTATACGCCAGTGCGCGCTATACCCAGATAAATACGGTACACTGCACGTAACGCAATCTGTGAATGGGGGAGAGAATCTTTTCATTTTCCAGACTCTACCCAATTCACAGATCATGTTACATGTAGTGTGACCACATTTCCAAACTGCCATTCAGGGACACACCCCCCCTTCTTTCACCTTCCCCCCCCCAAAAAAATAGGAGGGGCGGAAATGTAGTCTCTGGGTTAATGGGGAATTTGGCGGCGGGTTATTTGTCAGGTGGATGTGCCACTTGCCACCCATAGCCTGCCACCAGATGCCGTGCTGCTGTCACTCCCACTGCATGAGCCACGTGCGTAGAAGGAAAGGAGTGGCGTCACTATCTGGAGAGTGAAGATCACACCAGTCCCTGCTACTTGCCGGAGAAGGAGGAGGTGCCGAGGTGGGTGGGGACAGAAGTGCTGCACTAGGCGCAGGTCTCGCTCCCGGTCTTACTGTCTGAGAGTAAATTGTCACTGGTTGCAAGATGCCAGGCAGCGCTGGCCCTAGCAACCAGTTCCAGAAATGTAGTTATTAGTTAGTAGGGGGTGACTGTGTCCTCTATTTCATTCCATGACATTGTATTGTCCCAGAATGAATACACTGTGCAGAGACCGCCCTGTCTTTCCTCCGCTCTCCCCTATGGTGAATCGGATGAATACGGACCATGTGTCCGTATTCATCCGATCCGTTCTGCCAGACGGAAGAAAAATAGGGGTTTCTTCCGTCTGAAAAAGCGGATCTTTGCGGAGGCGAATCTTTACGGACGTTAGCGGATGCTTATCCGCTAACGTCCACAATCCCATAGGGATGCATTGTGAGTCCATAAACGGACTTGTAAAAAACGGACCGTTCGTCCGCCTGTGTGAAACGGCCCTAACAGTTTTAGAAAACAGTTACATTCCCTGTACGTGCCGAGAAAGTAACTGTCACATTTGCTTGTGCTCTCAACCATTCAAATCACATGCGCAGCACCATGGCAGTTGAAGATCACACAAAGACTAAGATGATAGATTCCTTGGCTAAAAAAGAGATAGGAGGGTTCTGGTGCACTTTGAATTACATCATCAACCAATCAAAACACAACTCCAGATTTCCTGCACTGCACAGACTCTCCCAGTGTGAAAAAGGACACATGGGATGTTGCCATAAAGTACTTATTATAAGTACAGTGGAACCTCTGTTTAAGAGTAACTTGGTTTGAGAGCGTTTTGATTTGCGAGCTTTTTTTTTTTTATTCTGACTCAAATTCGAAGACGAGAATTCAAGCTATATAGGCTTGCAGTACATCATTTGGCCTGAGGTATGGGGGCGCAGGAGCAGAGAAAAGCCAAACATTGGCCTGCAGTACCTCATTTGGCCTGAGGTACGGGGGCACAGGAAACGAGCCGAAGTGTCCTCTGGCCTTTTCGTCCGTTTTTGGTGATCTCTGGCGCCCCCCACCTCTGGTCGCATTTGGTATTGCATCCCATTGAAGTCAATGCGGAACAAATCATTTTTGTTTCCATTGACTTCAATAGGAAAACTAGCTTTGATATGCGAGTACTTTGGATTACGAGCATACTCCTGGAACAGATTATGCTCATAATCTGAGGTTCAACTGTACCAATATACAGTAGGTACCTGCAGTTCTATTAAAAAAAACAAAAAAACGCTTCTTTGGGCTCATTCATGTATGTCAATAAATGCTTCACTAACGTGCCAGAAAATGCTTTAGGTCAAGGTGTAGTTACGGCGCATTATCATTGAAATGAATAGAGGCAGCCGATAAGCGTCAATCCCTCTTGAAAGCGACGAGTTGATAACTTTTTAACACAAAACAATACAACACAATAATACAGTACCTTTCTTGTGTGTGCTGCACTGTGTGGTGCCCATTGTAATATTCATGGCAGGCATTGAAGGCTGGGTTTCCAGTTCTGCCTCCCACGTATCCCCTGGGACGTGCATCCAGCATACTCTGCGACTGCTGTGTCCTATGGACACAGCTGATCACAGATAATGGTAAAGGGCCATTCACAGCGGCCCTTTACCATGTGACTTGCCAGTTAATCGGCAGTCCTTTCCTCCCACACTGCATCTGTGTAAGGAAAGGAGAGCCATTAACTGGCAAGACTGTCAATACATTGTTTACACTGATAATCAGGGCACTGGTCATCAGTGCAGCCCCATCAGTGCTGCCTATCAGTGTCGCCTATCATTGCTCATTAATGCCACCTATCAGTGTCACCTATCAGTGTTCATCAATGCCACCTATCAGTGCCGCCTATCAATGCCACCTATCAGTGCTCATCAATGATGCCTATTAGTGCAGCCTATCAGTGCCGCCTATCAGTGCCCATCAGTGCTGCCTATCATTGCCTATCAGTACCGCCTATCAGTGCTGCCTATCAGTGCCGCCTATCAGTGCCTCTTCATCAGATCCTCCTCAGCAGGGTTCTGAGCTGAGAGCATCTCTCTCATACAGCCCAGAGCCTGCACTGACAGTTTCCCCCTCCCTTACACGGATGGGAGAGAAGATAGACAATCTGCTCCCTTTCCTCCTGCCCCTCTCCTCCTGTGTGTGCATCATGGGAAGTGTAAAGCCCAGCAGCTGAATGATCAAATTCAGCTGCTTAGCTTCACACTTCCCGTGGTGTATACAGGAGGAGAGGGGCAGGAGGAGAAGGAGCAGATCAGCTCTCTCCTCTCCCATTTGTCGGAGGGAGGGGGGACTGTCAGTGCAGGCTGTGGGCTGTATGAAACAGATGCTCTCAGCTCAGTACCCTGCGGCCAGTAACCTCGCTGGGGCCACCCGGCAGTTGCGGAACGCCAGGGCCAGTTGCAAGTGTGAACTTTCTCACAAGAAAAATAACACATTCAGGGTATGTATCATACATTCTTGATACTTTTTGAATGCTTCAAAAACACAACAACATGCTATAGAAGCATTAAAGTGGATGTAAACCCACTCTCATCCTTTCTAAACTACTCCCATAGTGCTGATCTATAAGGATATAGATGCCTCCTACATGTATCCTTACCTGTCAAATGTCTCCCCTCTGTCTGTTATAAGAACTGAAAAACTGCAGATTCTGTGGGTGGGCTTGTATCTGGAGCTCGTGGGTGGAGTCGTGATGTCAGTAGACTCCCCGCCCACCTCTACACTCCCCTTACACTGAATTCTGCTATGATCACTAACATCCAGTCAAAATCCAGAAAAGTAACCACATAACTTCAGAAAAGTAGTGGGGGTGGGAATTCAAAAATAATGCCTGTCTCCAAGCTAGTGCATGAGATATGTAAATAATCCGTCACTCACAGCAAGGGGGCGGAACGGACTAAGGTTTTTCTCTGTTAGTCCGTTTTATCTCACTGAACAATAAAAGAGGATTGCTCAGAGCTGGATTAACTCTTTGTGGCAAGACTGGGCACATATGATAGGAAATCTTTTACTCTACATTGTGACAGCAAAAAAAAAAAAAAAATTGGGGTTTAAATCCACTTTAATGAGCATTGCTTTGTTTTTCATAAGCAACACACATGTGAAGAGGCCTTAAAGAGTCACTAAACCCACATCATAAAAACGATCAATAAATTCTTTTACATGCTGTCATACTCAGTCACTATGTGATTTTTTTTTTATTCTACAAAAAACCTGGTTAATCCTGCTGCTCTCTATCTCAGCCTTCTGTCCACGTGCCCAATTCAGCTAGGGATTTTGCAGTTGTAGTGGCAACTCTGCACATGCTCAGTTTTCAGTGAGTTTCTATGCTGAGCATTTCCTCTCTATCACATTTGAGCAGCTCATGTGACTATAGAGTCACACATATGGGTATATACACAGTGGTAAATGACAACCCACCCCCTCCCTCCTTTTCCATGCCCACTAAACGGCTAAACACAATTAGGGTGGGATATTACATGTAGATTAATGAAGGCTTCACCTCCCTCATATTCTAAGACACAGGCTGGAGGGGCGTTACACAGTCTGTGACTGGCAGAAATCTGCCCACACCAGGTTATTTCCAAACAATAATAATGATTTGATTTTAAATATATATGTGCATGACAATATAAAACCGTTTATTGATATTAATTATTTATTTTTACTATGCATTCCAAAGGCTGTTTTTTTTTTATTTATTTTGAACATGTGACCAACAGCAGAGGACTAGAAGCTCCTCCTGCTCATGTTTACCTACAGACAGGCTGGGAAAGATCTGGGTCATGTGACAGCTTTATATGGATTAGGAAAAAAGTACTTAGATGTTTTTTTTTTTAAATTAAAATAATTACAGTGCGATCATCCATGTACAGAAATAGAAGGGACAATGTAAATGAAACAGTGTGAGCTTGGTATCAATTTAAGCCCACTTGTGTGTGCTGGCAACCACAAGATTTTGTCATAGTCTTTTCGTGAAACTAATCTGTTGATTTTTATTTCACAAACAATTATTTTGTATTTAAGCTGATTTAGCCTTTTTTTGCCCCTTTAGGGATTTATAAATGATATAATCTGGAGACTTCTAGATGGTATACTGTATTGTAGATTAATCTCACGTGTTTAATCCCATAAAGACCTGTTTAAAAAGACAACATTATTAATCACTTGCTTACTGGGCACTTAAACTCTCTTCCTGCCAAGACCAATTTTCAGCTTTCAGCACAATTTGAATGACAGCTGCACGGTCATGCAACACTATACCCAAATTACATTTTTGTATTTTTTTTTTTTTTTTCACACAAATTTTGGTGGCATTTATTCACTGCTGGGTTTTTTAATTTTTGCAAAAAAAGACTGAAAATGTTGGGGGAAAAAAAGAGTTTCGTAGTTTGTTATAACATTTTGAAAATGTGTTTTTTCTCCTTCATTGATGTGCGTTGATGAGGCTGCACTGATAGGCTGTACTAATGGATGGCACTGATGGGTAGGCACTGAAGGGCACTGATAGGTGGCACTGATAGGCGGCACTGCTAGGTGGCACTGATGATCACTGATGGGTGGCACTGATGGGCACTGGTAGGTGACACTGATAGACAGCACTGATCGGCATTGATAGGTGGCGCCGTTGGGCAAAGATAGGTTGCACTGTGGGCACTGGTAGGTGTCACTGTGGGCACTGGTAGGTGGCAATGACAGGTGGCACCGGTGAGCACAGATAAGGCAGCAGCAGCTTTTTGTGTGAGGGCACTGGTAGGTGACACTGATAGACAGCACTGATCGGCATTGATAGGTGGCACCATTGGCCAAAGGTAGGTTGCACTGTGGGCACTGGTAGGTGTCACTGTGGGCACTGGTAGGTGGCAATGACAGGTGGCACTGGTGAGCACAGATAAGGCAGCAGCAGCTTTTTGTGTGAGGGACCGATGTCCCTCTGACAGAAACCAGTGATCATCTTTTTTCCCTCACGCTAGTGTGAGGAAAAAAAACAAATTACCGAATTTCTGTTTACATCATGTGATCAGATGTCATTGTGTAGCGCCTGTGTACTTTTCAGTACAGGTGCTATTTCAAATTTAGTGGGATGAGAGACTTATTTGCTCTCATCCATGTTTGATCTGTTTAAATTTTGGCTGTCGCCAGCCCTGAACTGTCCTGTGGGTTATTCTGTGCTCCAGAGATGTAGTTCCATCTCTGGATTGCAGGTGGCGCCAGAGGGGTCTAGGCGGAAGCGCCTTTTCCCCAGCAGCCAATCAGAGGAGTGTTTCCCTCGCGGAGCATGCTGGGGGAGGGTATTTCTGTGGCGGAGGCCATTGCTCTGTGTTCTTCGCGGGTTCCAGGTGCGGCACCCACCTTTAGGGTGTGCGCACATCACGGGCCCCGGCGATATGGCCTACCAGGCCGGGGGGACACGTGCTACGCGGAGTTCCTGACTCTGGGCCCTCATGGCCCGGAGCAACTGATGCTGCAAAGGGATCCCAGTGACTTACTGGGTTCCCCATCCCTCATCGAGAAGATCCCAAGCGAGTTGTGCTGTTCGATCGGGAGTCGGTCTGAGGTTTACCCAGAGGCAGGTGATCCAATAGGGCTTAGACGAACCATTGGGGATCTGGGTGGCCAGACACTGACAGGTTGTATGCTGCAAACTGTCAGTCGGTGACTCAAGGACAAGAGGTCTACTTGAGGGAGATTCAAGCTATCTATCCACGGGGAGGATTCGCTCTACTATTCATGTGCTGTAGTACTGGGCCTGTGGCAGAGGTCTCTTTACGAATCCTAAGTTCCAATAGAGCCAGGTCTGTGACAGAGACCTGTTCCTCCCCAAAAGCTCTAAGTGACGCTCTGGCTGCCAGGCCTGTGAGAGGGGTCTGTCCAGGGGCACTTTACCCACTCCGGCTGGAGTGGCGACGAGACAAGCGTAATCATTGGAGGCAGGACTGCTTCTTCTAGCCATAGCCTGAATCTGCAAAGTTTATTCTTTTCACCCACCTACTCTATCTACCTCGAGTTGACTGTTGGTCGTGTTGGACCGGAAATAAAAGCATTGAAAATGTCAACCAACTGTCTGGACATTCCGTCACTGCTCTCACCACCATCATCACCCCTAGACACATCACAGAGGTAACATAATTATGCTGTCCCAAATCTAACCAGCGGCTCCTTCGGGGGTAGCGCTACAATTGGCTAACAGTTGATCACCTGATAAGGGGCCTGGATCGGCCCCTTACTCCAATCTGTGATCAGCCGAGTCTGATAGACTCTGTGATCACAGATCGCTGCATGCACTTCCACAGGGGGCGCGCAGACAGCTCATGTATTGGAGGATGTCATATGACAACCTCCTGGAAATAAAGGCCCATGCTGTAGCCATCATTTGGCTATAGCATGGGCAGAAGGAGGTGGTTAAATCACTTTAGGAGGAAACTATAATGGTTTGGGCCAATTTTAACTTAATGGGTAAGTTCACTTTACAGAAAAAACTGTATGGTAAACTTATACTGGACCCCCTCCACATCCCTCCCGGTCCTGCTGACCTGGAGCCCAGCGATCACCTGCTAGGAGACCTTGTATAGCCGCCTCACCGGTCTGGGGCTTAGAAATCCTAAATCTCCTAAACTTACCTCATCAGGAGGTATACGTATAGAAGCATTCTAATTGGTCGGTGCCATCACATGGGCGGCATGGACCAATCAGAACCCGCATAGGTCACCACAGGCGAAGAGGAGAGAAAGCCGCAGGGATTTCAAATCCCCGGACTGGTAAAGCGGCTATACGATCTGTCAGAATGGGTGAATTACGGGAATCTGGCTTTTTCATGCTCCAAAAACCTGAAGTGGTACGCCTGTAAGGCCTCGTACACACGACCGAGGAACTCGTCGTAAATGAAACATCGTTTTCCTCGACGAGTTCCTTGTCAGGCTTGTCGAGAATCTTTCTTTGGGTACACACTGTCAAGACCAAATCCCATCGTTCTCAAACGCGGTGACGTTCAACGCGTACGACGGCACTATAAAGGGGAAGTTTGATTCCACTGGCACAACCCTTGGGGCTGCTTTTGCTAATCTCATGTTACTGCGTGTTAAGTAAAAGTTTGGTGAGAGATGATTTGCGCTTTTCAGTCTGTTACAGCGTGACGAATGTGCTATCTCCATTACGAACGCTACTTTTACCGAAGGTGCGCTCCCGTCTCATACTTTATTCTGAGCATGCGCGCGTGTCTAAGCATACACACGAACGTGTTTCTCGTTGTAAACCAGCCCGACGAGGAACATGACAAGGAAATTAAGAATCCCGTACTTTGGAGTTTTCTCTGACAGACGTGTGTACACACGATTGGAAAATCTGACAACACAAATTTGTTGGCGGACAATTTTAAAGCATGCTATCCAACATTTCTTGTTGGAAAATCCGACAATTGTCCGATGGAGCGTACAAACAGTCGGATTTTCCGGCAACAGCCTGTCATCACACAATTCCCGTCAGATAATCTGATCATGTGTATGAGGCTTTAGTCTGACCTCTACAGAACAGAGATTGCAAGAAGTCATCTCCAAGCACTGAAACAGTTGGATTTAAAAAAAATCCTTTTTTTTTATATGTTAATGAACACAGTTGCATTAAAGCGGTATTAAACCCAAAATCAAAAATGTAATGTACTGTAGCTTACCAATTCTTAGATGTGGTGACTGCATTTGTTTTCTTTTTTGGGCTGTTTTACCTGGTGATCTGGCCAGTAATACAATTCTTGTATTAGAGTGCCTCCACTCTGGATGAAGGATCACAGGGGCACCTTTGACCAGAAGCGTTGTCAGTCTGGGGGTAGGGGAGTGTTAGACCCCTTTCAGATTGGGGCGTTTTTCAGGCGCTTTAGCGTTAAAAAAAGCACCTGTAAAGCGCCTGAAAGAAGCCTCATCTGCAATCCCAATGTGAAAGCCTGAGTGCATTCACACCAAAATCGCCTGAAAAACGTCCCAGTTTGAAAGGGGGTCTTTGTGTTAAAAAAAGCGCCTGTAAAGCACCTGAAAGAAGCCTCATCTGCAATCCCAATGTGAAAGCCTGAGTGCTTTCACACTAAAGCACCTGAAAGAAGCCTCATCTGCAATCGCAATGTGAAAGTCCGAGTGCATTCACACTAAAGTGCCTGAAAGAAGCCTCATCTGCAATCCCAATGTGAAAGCCTGAGTGCTTTCACACTGAGGCGCTGCGCTGACAGGGCGTCAAAAAAAGTCCTGCAAGCAGCTTCTTTGCAGCGCTTTAGAAGCGTTGAATACACCGCTCCTAAAGTGCCCCTTCCCATTGAGGCGCTTTTTTTAACGCCAAAACGCCTGAAAAACGCCCCAGTGTGAAAGGGGTCTTAGCGGAGCTTTACCAGCATTTTTCGGGCGCTGGCAGTGTGAAGGGGCTCTGAAAGCACTTGAGCTTTCACATTGGGATTGCAGATGAGGCTTTTTTCAGGTGCTTTACATGCGCTTTTTTTAACGCCAAGCCGCCTGAAAAACGCCCCGGTGTAAAAAGGGTCTTAGAAAAAATATTCTTTACAATCTAGTGCTGAGTATAAATTATTAAAGTACATGCAGAACACTATGCAGTCACTTTAACTGAGAGTTAATTACTTGGCCAGCTCAAGATAATGAATGTAATTAAGAGGAATATGTATTGTAATGCAACTAAATTGTGGCATATAGCAATAATACAAAACCATTAGCGAGTTCAGGGCCTGGAAATCTCCCATGTGTGGAATTTAATTCTCCGCAATTGTGTTAACCCCCCCTATTGTCATCCATACCTCCACAGCAAGGGGGAAGATTTAAAGAAGACCTGTCATAAAAGGAATGCAAACTGTGCCATTGCTGTAGTCCTTCAAAAAATGCTAGTTAGCTACCGCTGATTCTGGTTTTTTTTTCAGTTACTGTTACATATAAGTAGGGTTGTCCCGATACCACTTTTTTAGGACCGAGTACAAGTACCGATACTTTTTCATGTACTCGCCGATACCAATTACAGATACTTTTTTTTAAAATGCAGCCACGTGTCCCCAAATACAGCCTTGTGTCCCCAAATGCAGCCATGTCCCTAAATGCAGCCTTGTGTCCCCAAATGCAGCCATGTCCCTAAATGCAGCCATGTCCTCAAATGCAGCCTTTTCCCTAAATGCAGCCATGTCCCTAAATGCAGCCTTGTGTACCCAAATGCAGCCTTGTCCCCAAATGCAGCCTTTTCCCTAAATGCAGCCATGTCCCTAAATGCAGCCCTTTCCCTAAATGCAGCCATGTCCCCAAATGCAGCCTTTTCCCTAAATGCTGCCATGTCCCCAAATGCAGCCTTTTCCCTAATTACAGCCATGTCCCTAAATGCAGCCTTGTCCCTAAATGCAGCCATGTCCCTAAATGCAGCATTTTCCCTAAATGCAGCCATGTCCCCAAATGCAGCCTTTTCCCTAAATGCAGCCATGTCCCTAAATGCAGCCTTGTCCCTAAATGCAGCCATGTCCCTAAATGCAGCCTTGTCCCTAAATGCAGCCATGTCCCTAAATGCAGCCTTTTCCCTAAATGCAGCCATGTCCCCAAATGCAGCCTTTTCCCTAAATGCAGCAATGTCCCCAAATGCAGCCATGTCCCTAAATGCAGCATTTTCCCTAAATGCAGCCCTTTCCCTAAATGCAGCCGTGTCCCTAAATGCAGCCTTTTCCCTAAATGCAGCCATGTCCCTAAATGCAGCCATGTCCCTAAATGCAACCATGTCCCTAAATGCAGACTTTTCTCTAAATGCAGCCATGACCCTAAATGCAGCCATGTCCCTAAATGCAGCCTTTTCCCTAAATGCAGCCATGTCCCTAAATGCAGCCTTTTCCCCAAATGTAGCATTTTCCCTAAATGCAGCCTTTTCCCTAAATGCAGCCATGTCCCTAAATGCAGCCTTGTGTCCCCAAAGAGAAAGCCAAGCCCCCCCGCCGCTGCCTTCTAGTTGATTAGCGCTCGGTGAACATAACAGCTTTCATTTAAATAGCTGTGTGTTCCCCACCGCGCCTCGTCATGTACAGACACTCCCCCTTGCTCGGGCACTTTGATAGACAGATCACCCGTCCAATCCTGGGATGGGTGATATGTCTATCAACATGCCCGGACAAGGGGAGGGGCTATACATGGAGAGGCGCGGCGGGGAACACACAGCTATTCAAATGAAAGCTGTTATGTTCCCCCGAGTGCTAATTAACTAGATGTCCACAGCGGCGGGGGGGCTTGGCTTTCACTTTGGGGACTAGGCGGCAGCAGGTCTCCTCTCCTCCATACCCAAGGACTGCTCTGCTCCACCCGCTCTCCGCCCGCTCTCGGGGGGGGGGGGTATCGGGGGAAGCATCGGGAGCATTTGCGCGAGTACTCGAGCAAATGCTCAGTATCGGTACCGATACCGATACTAGTATCGGTATCGGGACAACCCTACATATAAGCAATTTTGATGTCACTTGCTGCATGCTTGTTCCAGGTCAGAGGCTCAGAGAGTAATGAAGTCAATGGATTAGCATAACAGCCAGGCAACTAGCATTTTCTTGAGGCCAGTACGACTCTATTTTCTTTCTCATGAGAGGTTTCCTTTAACCTAAATTAAAAATTGCAGCTTTGTTTTCTCATGGCTGGGTTGATCAATTCCACAGTTCAGAGTCGTTTTGAATGAGGATAACTTGATCTCACGCTCTTGCGGCAGGAGGAGAGTAATCCCCATTTAAATCTGTGCTGAGTTGATGTATAATTTATCAGCCCAGCATGAGAAAAAGAAGCTCCAAATTTTAATTTAAAAAACAGCAGCATAACAAAAGTTCTGTGTGCAATCGCCCCAAGGGTGAACTTGATTGCAGAGGTACGCAATCAAAAATCACCTGCATAGCCTAGTGCTAAGAGTGTAAACAATATAAGCCTTCTAAACAAAAATTGCATGCATTATGTAATCACACAGGTTCACACCGGGCTTCAAACTGCTGCTTGTCAAACTATGACAGAATTCAGGAAACATTGAAATATAAAAAAAATATAAATGCCATTTAGGCATGTCGCTACATCCAAAAGAGAAAGCATTAGTAAACAAGTTAAAGTGTCATTAAACTTAGACTATAAAAAAAAAATACATACTATATAACAACAGATTGTTCATACTCACAAAGCCACTAAAGCATTTGTTTAGTGTACAATAATATAAGCCAGGTTGATCCTGCCTTCAGCTGTCCTTCCTATCTTCTCTGTGTCCCCATTGCAGTATGAGATTGTGTAGACCACCTGGTGTCCTCTACGGAGCATGCTCCAATTTCAGTTTCCTTCTAAGCTTTTAATTTTCTTCCCTTTTCTTACCTGTGCAGCTCACATGAGTACAGAGTCACACATATGGGCATATCCACAGTGATAAATCACACTCCCTTCCCTCCACTTGCATGTACTCCTATTGCTAAACACTCTAAGGGCAGGGTATAGCAGGCTTATTGATTACATTCACTAAGAAACTCACAAAAGCACTTATTTTTAATATAAATCAGTATTTAACAGCTTAAAGGGGTTGTAATGGTAAATGTTTTTTTACCTTAATGCATCCTAAGGTGAAAAAACATCCGACGGTACCGCCCCCCCGAACCCCCGTTTTACTTACCTCACCCCTCGAAAGTCCCACGTGCGTCCCTGTGATCCTCTGCGGTTCCCAGCCTGGCCGTTGATTGGCTAGGCTGGACGGATTAATAGCAGCGCAGCCATTGGCTGGCGCTGCTGTCAATCACATCCGATGACGCGGCACACCGGGGGGGCGGGGCCGAGTGATACAGTCGGCGGCTATGCCCGCCGCTGTATCACGGGAGCACGCCCGCAAAAGCTTTCCACCATGCGAGCTCGCTCGCATGAAGGTGATAAGCTCTTGCGAGGAGGAGCCGAGACAGCCGCCAAGGGACACCAGAAGACAGGGTTCGGGGACACTCTGTGAAAAATGGGCTGCACAGTGGAGGTAAGTATGACATGTTTGTTATTTTTCCCAATTTTTTTTTTCAACTTTAGTGTTCCTTTAAGGACCGCCACACGACTATTTACGTCAGCAGAATGGTACGGCTGGGCACATGGACGTAAAGGTCCCCTTTAAGATGCCCAGCCGTGGGTCGTGAGCGTGCCGCTGGCGGCGTGCTCACGACCCGGTCCTGTCTTTTGTGACCGCGCCCGTGGGACCCGATCGCTGCCGGTGTCCCACGATCGGGTCACAGAGAGGAAGAACGGGGAGAGGTGAGTGTAAACAAACCTTCCCCGTTCTTCCTAGTGTGGCTGTCAGTGATTGTCTGTTCCCTGTGTTAGGGAACCAACGATCAGTGACGTCACACGCACATTTACGCCCCCCCACAGTAAAAACACTCCCTTAGAACACACTTAAACCCCTACAGCGCCCCCTCCTGTTTAACCCCTTCACGGCCAGTGTAATTTTCACAGTAATCAGTGCATTTTTATAGCACTTTTCACTGTGAAAATGACAATGGTCCCAAAAATGTGTCAAAAGTGTCCAATGTGTCCGCCATAATGTTGCAGTTATGAAAAAAAATTGCTAATTTTGTTTGGGAGCCATGTCGCACCACCGCGCAATTGTCAGTTAAAGCGACGCAGTGCCGAATCGCAAAAAGGGGCCAGGTCCTTTACCTGCATATTGGTCCGGGTCTTAAGTGGTTAAAGTGATTGCAAAGTTTCTTTTTTTTTTCCTCCAAAAAATAACAAATATGGTATACTTACCTCCTAGCCTCTCCCTCCTATCAAGTGCCTCCTCAGCCAGCAGCTTTCTATGGGGGCACCGAGCCGAGTCAGAGCTCCATGTAGCCATTCAGACACGGAGCCCCGACCTGACCCCGTCCCCTTTCTCCCCTGATTGGCGGACTGACTTTGATTGACAGCCACGGGAGAAAATGACGCCGCTGCTGTGTCTCAGCCAACCAGGAGGAGTGTCCTAGATGACTTAGACATTTGTGGACATCGCTGGGGAGAGAAGGAGGTTAGGTAGGAAATGGGGGGCTGTTGGGGGGGGGGGGATGCTACACACAGAAGGTTTTTTATCTTAATGCATAGAATGTATTAAGATAAAAAAAACTGCCTTTACAACTCCTTTAATATATCAAATGTAATTGCTAATAACCTGTAGTAAAGTAAAAAAAGAGCTTTGGATGTAGATTCCGTCTGAACAAAATGCAAGCTAGTGTCAATCACCTTTGGCTCCGCCTACACCATATTAATGCACAAAAAAACACACATTTGTTGTACATTAAAGATTTGTTGGGAGCTGTAAAACTGTTATTTGTTATTTTTTTTTTCGAATTATAAGATATGAAGAGCGGTCCCTGCTCCAGGTGAGTATGATATTGAATAAACGCAAAGTTTGTGTAAAACGCGCCAACCTGACCTGATTTGACTGTGTCCTGGTGGAGGTTCTTCTTTTATGAAGATGTATACAGTAAATACTTTGGACTGGCCGTGGTGTGCAGCCAACTTTGTTTGTTACTCATAATCTTTTTTCTTTTTAGTCATGTGACTGGTATAGAACGAATCAGGGCTGGCCAGACACAGACTCAAGCCTCGTACACACGATCGGATTTCCCGGCAGGGAAAGTGCCAGGAGAGCTTTTGGCCGGGAAAAGCGGACGTGTGTATGCTTCCTCACAGCCGGGAATCCCGTCGGGAAAATAGAGAACCTGCTCTCTATTTTTCCCATCGGGATTCCCGGCGTTATTTTTCTGCCAGATCTACTACTTACCCATGGGAAAGACTACGAGGCAGTGCCGATGGAGCATACACACGGCCGGGATTCCCGGCCAAAGCTCCATAGCAGTTTTCCTGCCGGGTTCTCGGCTTTCCCCTCGGTTTTCTCTGCTGACTTTTTACCGCCGGGAAAACCATCATTAGAGTAATAGAAGCCCCTCCTAAAGATAATGTGACTACATAACAGTGCTGCAGGAATAAGGTACTTAGAGGATGAAAAGAAATATGATTTATGTAAATGAATTATGGAAATTAACACTTCTCTGTTTAGCATCACTTCAAACTACAAGCCCATCTAAACCTTAAAATAAAAATGTCATATATTGTAGCTTACCAGTCCTTTAGTGTGGTGGCTTTTCACGAGCTAAAAACGTTTTCAGCAAGTCCTTGTCACTCACTGTGAGTTGTAAATAAAGCACAAACATTTTTTATTGTTCTTGTGTAAACTACTAATCCCATCAATCCAAAAGATTGTGTTTGGGGCCGTGCACCCAGCACGTATCTGCTAAGCTGCAATATATTACATATTTTTGGGTTTGGATAGACTTTACAGGCCACATTTAGTCAAGCTTTTAAATCAACACAAGGGACAATACTCCTCTATTCATAGAAGTCGTAATATAACTTTCATGAATGAAAAGCACTCTATGAATGGAGGAGGTAGATCTTTCATTTATCTGCTTTCCCTCCATTCATAGATCATCTGAAAGCTTTCGGGATGTGGGGGCAGGGCCGCCATCAGGAATTATGGGGCCCATTACACAGCTTCAGGCATGGGCCCTCCTGGAGCAGAGAACGGGGGGAGGGGGGTGCTGCCGCCTGAAATCGAGAAGCGGGGGGGGGGCCTTTACAAAAAAAAGAAGAAATAAAGAAAAATATATATAATAAAAGGGGGGTAGCCCTTTAATAAAAAGAAATAAAAAAATATATATATTTTTTTTTTTTTAAAAAGGGGGGTTGCCATCTGGGGCTCTTTTATATATATATATATATATATATATATATACATATATATACACAAATTATTATTTTTTTATTATTTTTTTTAATAAAAAGAAATTATGAAAAAAGCCATCCGGGACCTCTGGGCCCTTTAATAATAATAAAAACAAAACAAAAAAAAAAGAAACCTCTGGGCCCTTTAATGAAAAATAAATTAAAAAAATATATATAAAAAAATAAAATTAACATTTATAAAAAAAAAAGGGGGGGGGGGTTGCCATCCAGGGCCCTGGGGACCTCTGGGCCCTTTAAAAAAAAAAAAAAAACATTTATAAAAAAAAAAGGGGGGGGGGGGGGTTTGCCACATGGGGCCCTGGGGACCTCTGAGCCCTTTAATAATATATATATATATATATATATATATATATATATATATATATATATAAACAATTATTTAAGAAAAGGGGGTTGCCATCCGGGCCAGCCCTGGGGACCTCTGGGCCCTTTTATTATTATTATTATTATTATTATTATTATTATTATAATAATACCCCTAATAATACCCCTAATAATACCCTTAAAAACTTTTTTGTTTTTTAAAGGGGGTTGCCATCCGGGCCCCTTACAGGTGTACTGCCTGTATCCCCCCTGATGGCGGCCCTGTGTGGGGAGATTTGGGGAACTAAAGCATTAAACTTAAGTCACAGGAATCAGCACAAGTGTCCCCTGTGCTGATGGCTGCTGCTTTAGTTGAGATATGAAGCACTCTGAACACCCCCCTTGCTCTAGCTTGCAGCCCTAATCTTCCAGTGCTGCAGGGGTTATTAGACCCAAGAAACCTGTCACAGGCACTCATCAAGAGTGCCAACTATTCCCACACTTTCAGCCCGCCTCCTCCATTCATAGAAGCCGTAATATAACTTTCATGAATGAAAAGCACTCTATGAATGGAGGAGGTAGACCTTTCATTCATCTGCTTGCCGTCCATTCATAGATCATCCGAAAGATTATGGGATGTGGGGGGATTCAGGGGACTAAATCATTAACCACTTAAGCCCCGGACCAATATGCAGCCTAAAGACCCAAGGTGTTTTTACAGTTCGGGACTGCGTCGCTTTAACAGACAATTGCGCGGTCGTGCGATGTGGCTCCCAAACAAAATTGGCGTCCTTTTTTCCCCACAAATAGAGCTTTCTTTTGGTGGTATTTGATCACATCTGCGGTTTTTAGTTTTTGCGCTATAAACAAAAATAGAGCGACAATTTTGAAAAAAAAGCAATATTTTTTACTTTTTGCTGTAATAAATATCCCCCAAAAACATATATAAAAACATTTTTTTTCCTCAGTTTAGGCCGATACGTATTCTTCTACCTATTTTTAGTAAAAAAAATCGCAATAAGCGTTTATCGATTGGTTTGCGCAAAATTTATAGTGTTTACAAAATAGGGGATAGTTTTATTGCATTTTTATTATTTTTTTTTTTTTTACTACTAATGGCGGCGATCAGCAATTTTTTTCGTGACTGCGACATTATGGCGGACACTTCGGACAATTTTGACACATTTTTGGGACCATTGTCATTTTCACAGCAAAAAATGCATTTAAATTGCATTCTTTATTGTGAAAATGACAGTTGCAGTTTGGGAGTTAACCACAGGTGGCGCTGTAGGAGTTAGGGTGCACCTAGTATGTGTTTACAACTGTTTGGGGGTGTGGCTGTAGGAATGACGTCATCGATCGTGTCTTCCCTATAAAGGGAATGACGCGATCGATGCGCCGCCATAGTGAAGGACGGGGAAGCCGTGTTTACACACGGCTCTCCCCGTTCTTCAGCTCCGGGGAGCGATCGCGACGGAGCGGCTATAAACAAATAGCCGCGCCGTGGTCCCGGATCGCTCCCCGAGCGGACCCGACCTCCGCATGTAGCGGGGGGGGTCCCGATCGGACCCCCCACCCGCTAATAGGCGAGGACGTACGTGTACGCCCATGTGCCTGTACGTGCCATATTGTGGACGTATATGTACATGCGGGGGTCGGGAACTGGTTAAACTTAAGTTGCAGACATTTTTTTATTTTTTATGTTTGATTAAACTTAGGCTTTAATGTGGCATCAAACCCAAATGCAAACATTTATTATATTGCAATTTACCCATTTCTAGATGTAATAACTGCATGTAAATCTTAAAGTGGATGTAAACCCACTCTCATCCTTTCCAAACTACTGCCATAGTGCTGATCTATAAGGATATACATGTCTCCTGCATGTATCCTTACCTATCAAATGTCTCCCCTCTGTCTGTTATGAGACCTGAAAAACTGCAGATTCTGTGGGTGGGTCTGTTGCCTGAAGCTTGGTGGATGGAGTCATGATGTCAGTAGACTCCCCGCCCACCTTTACACTCCCCTAGTCAACATGCATTTTCGCCTGTGTATTTCTTACACTGAACTTCTACTTTGATCACTAACATCCAGTCAAAACCCAGAAAAGCCACCACATGACTTTAGCATGCCCAATCATGCTGAGGTGTGGAGCAGCCAATTCTGGGGGAGCTGAAGAAGAAAGGAGAAGGGGATCAGACGTAAACAGAATGTCTCTCTTAGGCTCATGCATGAGATAAGGAAATCCCCTGTCACTTACAGCAGTGGCTGTAAGAACTGACTCCTATTTCTCTGTGTCAGTTTTTACCTTACTGAAAAAAAAATAAGAGGACTGCTCAGAGCTGTATTAACTCTTTGTGGCAAGACTGGGCACAGATGACATGAAATCCTATACTGTACAAGGTGCAAGCCTTGAATAAAAAAAAACGAGTTTGCATCCACTTTGGATAAAACCTTTATCCCAAAGGGAAAAAACAGTTTGCTGTTATTGCTTATAAAATGTTACCTGAAGTTTGGCTTCAAATATTACATAACACTCCCCTCCCCTCAGACTGACAATTCTGCTGTCCAAAGGTGCCCCCTGTGCTCATTCATCAAGAGAGGGGGCACTGTAATACAGGAAGCGTGTTTCTGGTGAAAACAGAGGGTAAAAAGACTAAAAAAGAAAACAAATGCAGCCACCACATCTAGTGATTGGTAAGTTGCTTTAAAGCCCAACTTTAGCCAGTATAATATTAATACTGAGTAAAATGGGGAAGGGTTAGAACCTTTACTTTATATGCTGTCTGTGTCCCCATTGTGCACATTGTCATTGTCTTGCACTTTTCACCTAGACAGCTAGAGGGTCTATTTATTAAAAAAAATGCTGGATAAATATGAAAAAATGTGTCCTGCCATGACAAATTCTGACTGTATTTTGCTTAATACCTTGATTCCCTCTGATCATCAGATCCATCTAGTAGCCATGTGGTGTTTATCCTGAAATATTCAATTCAGGAAAATATGGCCACGATGGTTACTAGACGGCAATGCCGATCATAAGAAATCACTGTATTGCACAAAATATGATCATAATTTGTCATGGCAAGTCTTTATTTATATTCCCCTAAGTGATGGGACAGAAAAATGTAAGCCTCTTTTACACGGGATATCTTTTACACGGGATATCTTTTACACGGATATTTATACCTAAGAACAACAATTTTAATTGTTGCAGCTTACTATTCCCTAAATATGTTCACCTAGATTTTCCTTTTCAAGCTAACAGTATTTTCTGTTGATCCTTCTAGACATACAGGGCCAGATCCACAAAGCACGGCGCTTCTTTACGGTCGGCGTAGTGTATCTCAGATACACTACGCCACAGTAACTTACAGCGTATTTCACGTATTCTCAAAGAATTTGCGCCGTAAGTTACGGCGGCGTGGTGTAACTGTGTCGGCGTAAGGGCGCGCAATTCAAATGGATGAGATGGGGGCGTGTTTTATGTAAATGACGTTTTTTCTGAACGGCGCATGCGCCGTCCGTGGGGGTATCCCAGTGCGCATGCTAGAAATTAACCCGCAACAAGCCAATGCTTACGACGTGAACGTCATTCTACGCAAAGCCCTATTCGCGAACGACTTTTTCAAAATTCGCCGCGGGAACGACGTCCATACTCAACATAGGATACGCCTCATATAGCAGGGGTAACTATACGCCGAAAAAAGCTTTACGGAAACAACATAAAAAAATGCGCCGGCCGGACGTACGTTCATGGATCGCCATATCTAGCTAATTTGCATACTCGGCGTGGAAATCGACGGAAACGCCACCTAGCGGCCAGCGTAAATATGCACCTTAGATCCGACGGCGTACTAAGACGTACGCCAGTCGGATCTAGCCCAGCTTCAGGCGTATCTTGTTTTGTGGAGACAAAACAAAGATACGCCGGGAACAAACTAGAAGTTACGCGGCGTATTAATAGATACGCCAGCGTAACTTCTTTGTGGATCTGGCCCACAGTCTCCATGTAGCTTCCTGTGCACTAAACTGGTATCTCAAACAATGGGCCAAATCCTCAAAAATCCTGCCTAACTTATCTTTTCCCATTTAAGTTACACTGACTTAAAATTTCTACCTAAGTTCCCGATCCACAAAGCACTTACCTAGAAATTTCAGGCCGTGTAACTTAAATGTCTCCGGCGCAAGGCGGTCCTCTTCTGCAGGGGGCGATGACAATTTAAATGAGGCGCGCTCCCGCGCCGGCCGTACTGCGCATGCTCGTGACGTCATTTTCCCGACGGGCAGCGCGCGAAATTACGTTACGCCGGGCTTTGTGGATTGCGACGGGACAATAAAGTTGCGTCGGGTAAAAAAAAAGTTACGCTCCGGGAAAAAAAATTCTAAATTTAAAAAAAATTCTAAATTGCGGCGATCGAAAAAAAGGTCTGTTTTTACAAGGTGTTACTAGTTTACACTTTGTAAAAGCAGAACTAATTTTACGTATGCAAACGTAAACTTACGCAGAAAACACAAAGCTGAAAAGCTTTGTGGATCTCCGTAAGTCCTCATTTGCATACGCAAAGCGGCATTTCGACACGAAATGCCCCCAGCGGCGGATGCGGTACTGCATCCTAAGATCCGACAGTGTAAGTGTCTTACAGATGTCGGATCTTCTGCCTATCTTTGGAAAACTGCTTCTGAGGATCAGTTCCAAAGATAGGCACAGGGATACGCAGGCTGAACAGCAGTTCCGCCTGCGTATCCCTTTTGAGGATTTGGCCCAATGTTATTTGCTTTCCCAGCTATTCTCTGTGAACCTCAAAATGCCTCCTTCCTATGTAATGGTGGAGAGGAAGGGTTTTTGTAGTCTGAATCGGGGGAGCAACCTAGGAAATCGTATTTGGAGAATTTCCTGTGCTTAATGTTTAACTACTTCAATACCGGGCACTTTGACCTCCATCCTGCCCAGGTCAATTATCAGCTTTCAGCACTGTCGCATCCTTGAAAACAATTGTGCAGTCATGTGAAAATGTTAGTTCAAGGTATCACCACAGGGTGGCACTGTGAATACCGAAATGGTCTAAATATGTGCCACATCCCTTACTTTGAAAATAATAGTAAAGACTTGGGGCCAGATTCACAGAAGAGATACGACGGCGTATCTCCTGATACGCCGTTGTATCTCTGTGATCCGGCTGTCCTAACTATGCGACTGATTCATAGAATCAGTTACGCATAGATAGCCATAAGATCCGACAGGTGTAATTGACTTACACTGTCGGATCTTAAGGATGCAATTCTAGGCCGGCCGCTAGGTGGCGAGGCCATTGCGGTCGGCGTAGAATATGCAAATGACTAGTTACGGCGATTCCCGAACGTCCGCGCTGCCCGTCGATCTAACTTTACTTAGTTTCCGTCGAGTTACGCCGCGTAAAATTAGGGCTGAGCCCTAGGTGTTCTAAGCCATGTTAAGTATGGCCGTCGTTCCCGCGTCAAAATTTAAAAAATCACGTCGTTTGTGTAAGTCGTCCGTGAATGGCGCTGGACGCCATTTACGTTAACGTCTAAACAAATGACGTCCGTGCGACGTCATTTAGCGCAAGGCACGTCGGGTAATTTTCCAGACGGAGCATGCGCAGTACGTTCAGGCGCGGGAACGCGCCTAATTTAAATGGTGCCCGCCCCATTTGAATTAGGCGGGCTTGCGCCGATCGGATTTACGTTACACCGTCGCAAGTTTACAGCTAAGGGTTTTGAGAATCAGGCACTTACGCTGTAAACCTGTGGCGGTGTAACGTAAATGGGATACGTTACGCCACCGTGGAGTAACGTAATTCTATGTGAATCTGGCCCTTGGTACTTGGACTTAATAGGCACTGAGGTACACAATATTAATATCATTTTTTTTTTATTATAAATTGATTACAAGATGAAAACAATCAAATAAACGATAATTAAAAAGCTTTGCAAAGTTGAGGTTGCCTAGATACTGATACCGCACACAACTCATACACCAAGGAAATAACCCTGAATAGTTAAAACAGTATTCTTGTTGCAATAACAGATGGTTTCTCTATCAGTCTTGGTGGGAGTTGGTCATGTTGTGCAGTAGCTTGGCTCTACATGTTACGCACATCTATACGCTTCTTCAGGAGCTTAGGCATAACGTTAGTGAACTCATAACATAAGGTTTGGCAATGAGGTCTATAACACGGAGGGTATGATAAATACGTAGCATCAAAATGGTGGCTAGTCCACAGTATTTATTCCCAATTAAACAATGGTTATAAATTACCACAGTATGATAGGATGGGTATAGGCAAAGGGTAGATCACGAGCCTGTGACTCCCAGGTGGTAATTAGAGCTGCAGAGGGTCTCTAGAAATAGATGTGTTCCTCATAACCTTCAGCAGTTGATTGTCAGGCCTCGTACACACGACCGAGTTTCTCGGAAAAAAACTGCAAGAAACTTGCTGGGAGACATTTTTTTGCCGAGGAAACCAGTCGTGTGTACATTTTCGTCGAAGAAACTGTCGAGAAACTCGACGAGCCAAAAAGAGAGCAAGTTCTCTATTTCCTCGAAGGGAATGGAGAAACTTGCCTTGTCGAGTTCCTCGACAGCCTAACAAGGAACTCGACGAGGAAAACAATGTGTTTCGCCCGTCGAGTTCCTCGGTCGTGTGTACGAGGCTTCAGCATGTCATAGGTGTGGGGTTGCTTGCTGACCTCCACCGCTCCAAATGAACGCACACCGTGATAATGGTGCGTGTATTATCAGGGTGCGCATTCTTTTGGAGCAATGTACTTATCATACCTGCTGTATCCCTGGATACTTACTTAGCTTGATACCTACCTCATTGCCAAACCGTATGTGATTAGTGTACTAACGTTATTATATTAATATTGTGTACCTCAGTGCCTATAAGGTCCAAGTACCAAGTATTTACTATTAATTTGTGCAGTAATGCAACATTGTACCCATATGAATTTGTTATAGTTTTTTTCACACAATAGCTTTCTTTTGGTGGTATTTAATCATTAAGGGTCCTTTCACACTAGCGGACCGTTCGTCCGCTCATTACAAGTCCGTTAATGGACTTGTAATGAATCCCTATGGGAACGCGTTCGTTAGCGGATGTAGCATCCGCTAGCGTCCGCGTCAGTCGGGATCCGCTTTTCCGAACGGAAGAAACCCTATTTTTCTTCTGTTCGGCGGAACGGACCGGATGCAGACGGACAGACGGTCCGTCTGCATCCGGTCCCCCATAGGGGACAGCGGAGCAGAGACAGGGCGGTCCCTGCACTGTGTGCGGGGACCGCCCTATCTGCCGACAGCTGAGCGGGGATCCCCGCTGAGCTTTGGCGGACACACGGACCGGACCCAGAAACGGTCTGCTCCGTGTGAAAGAGCCCTAAAGGGAGTTTTTTTGCTAAATAAAACAAAAAAAGAAAACATTTTCAAGAAAATGTTTTGCTCTGTTTTTATTATAACATTTTGCAAATAAATAATCTTTCTTCATAAATTGAGGCCAAAATGCATTCTGCTACATTTCTTTAGTAAAAATAGCCCAAATCAGTTTATATTATTTAGCCTGTATGAAAGTAATAGAATTCACAAACTATGTTATACAGTGAGGGGAAAAAAGTATTTGATTTTGTACCTTTGCCGACTGACAAAGAAATGATCAGTCTATAATTTTAATGGTAGATTTATTTTAACAGTGAGAAACAGAATAACAACAAAAAAAATCCAGAAAAACACATGTAACCTCCCTGGTGGTATGATTATGTCAGATTTTTGATGCAGAAAGCGGTACAATTATTTTGCATGGAAATTTGGCGTTTTATACTGTAGGCCTGTAATTTTTAGGAATAACTCACTTAAATCTGTCCAAACCAGAGTCTAGTAGACATCTCGGGTATGATAACGTTTGAAACACAAAACATAATAAATAGCTATAAATAATAACAAATAATAATATAATAATAATAATACTTTTTATTCAATACATTTTAGTCAATTATATAAAAAAATATTTAGTCAATCAAATTAAAAACACTGATGCCCTGTACACACGATCGGTTCGTCTGATGAAAACGGTCCGATGGACCATTTTCATCGGACAAACCGATCGTGTGTGGGCCCCATCGTTTTTTTTCCCATCGGTGAAAAAAAATAGAACCTGTTTTAAAATTTTCTGATGGTTAAAAAACCGATCGTCTGTGGGGAAATCCATCAGTCAAAAATCCACGCATGCTCAGAATCAAGTCGACGCATGCTCGGAAGCATTGAACTTCATTTTTCTCTGCACGTCGTTGTGTTTTACGTCACCGCGTTGGACACGATCAGATTTTTAACTGATGGTGTGTAGGCAAGACTGGTGAAAGTCAGCTTCATCGGATATCTGATGAAAAAATCCATCGGTCCGTTTTCATCGGAGGAACCGATCGTGTGAACGTGGCATGACTTTTCCCGGTTATGGTAAATTTTAAAACATGAGACAGCACAAAGTCCTACGTCACAACCGGGACAATAGAACCTGTTTTTTTTCTGATTTTACTTCCAGTGTCATCACGCTTAGAGCAACAAACCACCCCTGTGGGTGCTGACTTATTTTCTGTTGGTGGGATGTGGTCCATAAAGTGACGACCAGTCAGGCGTTCTGGGTTGACAACGCCAGCAGCACGACATCCAGATCTGTTTACAGCCGTTGGTGTTTGGTGCTTCAGAAATATAAGTTCGGCAACTTTCCAAACAAAGTCCGCATAAAACCACAGGCTTGTCACTCTTTTTTTTCAGCAGAATGAAGGCATTCCACAAACACTGTTCAAGAGGATGCTGAGGATTTTCTTGTAATATTCTTTTGTTGTTTGCTCATCGCTGGATAAAAGGTCATGGCCTGGTCAGTTCTGTCCACACCTCCCATGGTGTTGTTGTAATCCATCACGACTTGTGGTTTCATTATGTCTTTTCCACCTTTTGTGTGTACCATGATAGTAGAGGTGTTGTGAATAGTACTCATTAGGCACACATCTTTTTTGTCGCACCATCTCAGTGCCATCATTTTTCCTTTCTGCCAGGCAACTTTTTCTCCTGCCTTGAGCTTTTTCTTGCCAAAGGTAGCAACATTTCACGCCGGTTAGCCCTAACGGTCCCATAGGCATCCGTCTTGTTCTGTAAAAGGAACTCAAAGAGTTCTGGAGAAGTGTAAAAATTGTCTGTGGTAGCCATGATTCAACAATGGCTCAATCAAAGTAAGAACCCAAGCGGGTTGCCATTCCATAATTACTGAATCTTTTGTTGAATTTGGTTCCTTTCTCCATTTATAGGACTAAATTCGATCTGTAACCAGTGCTCAATTCACATAGCATGAATGATTTTCTGCCAAATCGTGCTCTCTTTGGCGCCATATACTGTATCCAGCTGAGTCTTCCTTTGTAGGCCATTAGACTTCCGTTGATACTTATGTCTCTGTCTGGTACATAGGTCTGCTTGAAATTTTTCTGAATAATTTGATATACAGTACAGACCAAAAGTTTGGACACACCTTCTCATTCAAAAAGTTTTCTTTATTTTCATGACTATGAAAATTGTAGATTCACACTGAAGGCATCAAAACTAAATATAAAAATAAATAAAATATATTTCATATTCTAGGTTCTTCAAAGTAGCCACCTTTTGCTTTGATTACTGCTTGGCACACTCTTGGCATTCTCTTGATGAGCTTCAAGAGGTAGTCACCTGGCGCAGCACCCCATCACTCTCCTTCTTGGTCAAATAGCCCTTACACAGTCTGGAGGTGTGTTTGGGGTCATTGTCCTGTTGAAAAATAAATGATGGTCCAACTAAACGCAAACCGGATAGAATAGCATGCCGCTGCAAGATGCTGTGGTAGCCATGCTGGTTCAGTATGCCTTCAATTTTGATTAAATCCCCAACAGTGTCACCAGCAAAGCACCCCCACACTATCACACCTCCTCCTCCATGCTTCACGGTGGGAACCAGGCATGTAAAGTCCATCCGTTCACCTTTTCTGCATCGCACAAAGACACGGGGGTTGGAACCAAAGATCTCAAGTTTGGACTCATCAGACCAAAGCACAGATTTCCACTGGTCTAATGTCCATTCCTTGTGTTCTTTAGCCCAAACAAGTCTCTTCTGCTTGTTGCCTTTCTTTAGCAGTGGTTTCCTAGCAGATATTCTACCACGAAGGCCTGATTCACACAGTCTCCTCCTAACAGTTCTAGAGATGTGTCTGCTGCAAAAGGTGGCTACTTTGAAGAACCTAGAATATGAAATATATTTTCAGTTGTTTCACACTTTTTTGTTATGTATAATTCCATATGTGTTAATTCATAGTTTTGATGCCTTCAGTGTGAATCTACAATTTTCATAGTCATGAAAATAAAGAAAACTCTTTGATTGAGAAGGTGTGTCCAAACTTTTGGTCTGTACTGAACCTCCCAAATCTTTTTGAGTTTTGGTGCTGGATGTGTAGTCTCATCAAATTCTTCATTATTTTCAAAGTGCAAATACTTCATTATCAGAGAAAATTTGTACTCCGACATGACCGTGCCAAAGAATGGAGTGGCTAGTAATTTATTGGTTGTCCACTACCACTTCTGCAGGGGTTTCCCCACCACTCCCTGAAGAATTATTAGGCCCAGAAACTTCCAAATGTTATCTTTGGTCACTCGTTCCAACTTTCTGCTCCTTGAAAACCTCTAATGCGTAGCAGCTTGTTGCTCTTGGTACCGATTTGTCTCCGTAACAATTTTTTCAATAACCTCATCGGTCAAAAAGAGTTGGAGGTATGCCAAGGGGTTGTCATCTTCAACCTCCACTTTGATACCAGGTGCTCCAGTGAACGGGAATCTTGGGGGCGCTACGTGCTCCGTACAGCAGTCAATAGAGCACCAAGTTTGCACATCACTGAGCACAGTCGCAGGATCATTGCTGAAATCGCTTTCAGTGTCTGATAACGAAATTCACTCAATTCTGCAAGCGCGAGGTAGAGGCACGCTTTTTTGATGCCATGGTCGTACTGCAGTTTCCAGACAGAAAGTACAGAAAAACTGCAGGCAAGGGCACTGGAGAAAGCACTGGGTGGCAAACTAAGGTCAATTTATTTTATTTAGTAATGTAATCCAATAGGATTACAATGTATCTGTGTGTTGTGCTTTATACTTTTTGAATTTGCTGCCGGTTCCACCCCCTGCGTTGCGACACTCGCAGGGAATTGAAAAGCCAGGGCACACAGTGCATCGGGCGGAAGATCCGGCCACCGGACACAGCAGGAGTACATCGTTGGATCCCGGGGACAATGTAAGTAACCTCTTCCAGGATCCAGCGATGCAATCCCGAGTGTGGCTCAGGGTTACCTCTAATGGTACTGAATTTTCACCCCGAGTCACACTCGGGAATACCGGCAAGGAGGTTAAAAAAAGTTTAATGAGTGAAATAAATATTTGACCCCTTTGCAAAACACGACTTAGCACTGAGGTCAGACATTTCTTGTAGTTGGCCACCAGGTTTGCACACATCTCAGGAGGGATTTTGTCCCACTCCTCTTTGCAGATCCTCTCCAAGTCATTAGGGTTTTGAGGCTGACGTTTAGTAACTCGAACCTTCAGCTCCCTCCACATATTTTCTATGGGATTAAGGTCTGGAGACTGGCTAGGCCACTCCAGGACCTTAATATGTGTCATCTTGACTCCTTTGTTGCCTTGGCCGTGTGTTTTGGGTCATTGTCCTGCTGGAATACCTATCCACAACCCATTTTCAATGCCCTGGCCAAGGGAGGGAGGTTCTCACCCAAGGTTTGAAGGTACATGGACCTGTCCATCGTCCCTTTGATGCCGTGAAGTTGTCCTGTAACCTTAGCAGAAAACACCCCCAAAGCATAATGTTTGCACCTCCACGTTTGAAGGTGGGGATGGTGTTCTTGGGATCATAGGCAGCATTTCTCCTCCTCCAAACATGACGCGTTGAGTTGATGCCAAAAAGCTTGATTTTGGTCTTATCTGACCACAACACTTTCACCCAGTTCTCCTCTGAATGATTCAGATGTTCATTAGCAAACTTCAGATGGGCCTGTTCATGTCCTTTCTTGAGCTGGGGGACCTTGCGGGCACTGTTTCAGTCCTTTAAGGCGTAGTGTGTTACCAATTGTTTTCCTGGTGACTATGGTCCCAGCTGACTTGAGATCATTGACAAGATTCTCCTGTATAGTTCTCAGCTGATCCTTCACCGATCGCATGATCATTAAAACTCCATGAGGTGAGATCTTGCATGGAGCCCAAGCCTGAAGCAGTATGACAGCTATTTTGTGGTTCTTCAATTTGAGAATAATCGCACTAGCTGTTGTCACCCTCTCACCAAGCAGCTTGGCGATGGTCTTGTAGCTCATTCCAGCCTTCTGTAGGTCTACAATCTTGTCCCTGACATCCTTGGACAGCTCTTTGGTCTTGGCCATGGTGGAGAGATTGGAATCTGATTGATTGATTGATTGCTTCTTTGGGCAGTTGTCTTGTATACAGGCACCATGTGCATAGCCTCCTCTTGAGTCCTGCACAATGTACATATCACACTCCTGAGTCCTGCACCCTGTACATAGCACACTCCTTAATCTTGCATAAATGCACTCATAGTATTTACAAATGCCCTTACAAGGCTCTACAACTGTTTGGCAATTTGGCCCCATACATTATTTGATGCAGCATGCCCCCCCCCCCCCATACAATCAGAAACAGATTGCATCAATTTAACCTGCATGGGAAGTGTGCTAGGAATAAGCTTTTGATAATTAAAAAACATTTAGATCAAGACTAGTTTGCCACAGAATGTATAGGCAAAGACCCTGCCATCTTAAACATTGTGTTTGGACTGATGAGTCAAACATAGAGTTGTTATGACACAGTAACACTAGACATGTTTGGTGCAAACAGAAGACAACATTTCAAGGAAGCATTGTGAAGGAAATGCATGGTTTGGGTTTGCTTTGCTGCTTCAGGATCTGGACGTATTGCAGCCACCGTGTCAACAATAAATTCTGCATCGTATCATGGTATACTTGATGAGAGTGTGAGGTTATCTGTCTTAGTTGAAGCTGAACCAGAAGTTTATTTTTCAACTTGAATAATGATCTGAAGCACACAAGAAAACCTACCAAGGAGTGTCTCAATAAGAGGAAATGGAGGACTATGGACCGGCCTAGTCAAAGCTCCGATTTGAATTACATTGAAATGATGTGGGGTGATCATACATGAGCAGTTCATGCAACTGAAGGAATTTTGCATGGAAGAGTGGTCAAAAATGTCACTGTCAATGTCAGAGACTGCTGGTAGGCAGCTATGCAAATGTCTACAAGAAGTAGCTAAAGGAGGCAATACCAGTTTCATGGGCCAAGGGTATACTTACTTTTAGCACATTACACCATTACATCTACTGATATTTTTATTGAATAAATGATTAAAAAGTAAAAATGTGTTTTAAGCAAATATATCACATTTATCTGCAGGCGCTGTTTGGATAAAATCTTTAGTGTTTGCTGGAACAAATGTTTTGAGAAAGTCCCAAATTTCCATAAAATGTATTTACTTTTCCATATGACTGTATTGTACGTCAAAATAATAAAATTTTAAGCCCTGTATTGAGATGAGGTGTACTACATGTTCAATAGTACAATTTTCACCATAGCCTTTTTGACATTTTTACCTAAGGAATTATTGCTAAATGGAATTGAATTGTAAAATAGCCAACAGATATGACGTCACCCCAAGAACATCAGAGAAAATCTGAATTTTGATTTATGTCCATAAGCACCTAGCTGGGGTAAAATTGGATGTTGGAGAGTGTGCTACTTAGCAAAGCACATATGTTCGTAAATTAGCCTTGTGTAAACTACCATAGTTGTGCATATTTCCAAAACCATCACCTGTGCCTAGAAAAAACTTTGGGCCAGATCCACATAGCGAGTACGCCGGCTTACTTTCAAATTACCCGCGTCGTATCTTTAGTTTGAATCCTCAAACCAAGATACGACGGCTTCTGGGTTCGATCCGACAGGCGTACGGCTTCGTACGCCTTTGGATCGTAGGTGCAATACTTCGGCGCCCTCTGGGTGGAGTCTGCGTCGTTTTCCGCGTTGGGCAAATTAGCTTTTTCCGACGATCCACGAACGTACACGCGGCCGTCGCATTCTCTTACGTTGTCTCTAGTCGGCTTTTTCCGGTGTATAGTTAAAGCTGCTATTTTGCGGCGTATAGATAGACTTGCCATGTTAAAGTATGGCCGTCGTTCCCGCGTCGAAATTTTAATTATTATTTTTTTTGCGTAAGTCGTCCGTGAATAGGGATGGACGTAAGTCATGTCTAAGTAAAAAAAAAACAGTTCAATCGGCGTGGGGAAGCGCTTCATTTAAATGAATCACGCCCCCTACCCGCCGATTTGAATTCCACCGCCAGAAAAACACTACGCTGCCGTAACTTACGGCGCAAAATCTTTGAGGATTTGAAAGTACGCCAGGTAAGGTACGGCGGCGTAGCGTATCTCTGATACACGGCGCAAGTGTAATTGTCTGTGGATCTGGCCCTTTGGCTGTTCAACAGGGTTTGTGGTGCTATCAATGCAACCGTGTATGCACATTTTCTTTAATAAATCAGGTATTTTGAAATAGATTGTACATAAAATAAAATATATTGGATTGCCTCGTACTTTTAATATCTCTTTTAATCTTTAACCATAAGTCTAATTTACGATATAAAAATAAATACTGCCGAATGGAAAATATGGAAAGTTAATTAGCCTATTACATTTCCTGTATACAGCCTGTTCGTTTTATTTAGACATTGTTAATATATTGCAAATAATTTAAATGTTATCGTGTACATTTGTATGGAGGCATATTAACTCAGATTAAGCTTGTTTAAATAGGATTTTAGTCTTCAAAACACACTGTTTGCATAATTAGGTCATAGAGTGAAAATGTGGCAATAAACAAGTATTTGGCATGAAAAGCACTTAACAGTTAAAAAGAATGAGACTGCATAACATAATAATAGGAAAACCAATGAAAAGACTTTTAATAGAGGAGAGGGGCACAGACCGGCCGCCTTGGACAATTAGGCCACATATCCAACTTACTGTGTAGTAAGGACCCCAATCTATATTTTTGTATTAGTTACATAGTTGGTAAGGTTGAATAAAGACAACAGTCTATCCAGTTCAACTTGTGTGTAAGCAATAAGGGAAAAGATTGGTAAGGGTTCAGTTGGGTTCCATTGATGTTTGTAAACCCTACCCTGAGTCCAGCGTTGGCCCTAAATTCATACCTCCCAACTTTTTGAGATGGGAATGAGGGACACCTATCACCAAAAGTATGCAGGCATAGGACCAGGGCTCAAGTCCTGCGGGAACGCGTGGGAACGGAGTTCCTGCACTTTTTTTTACAGCAGAAACGCAGTTCCCTTTGCAGGACTAGAGCAGCTGAGCCACCCGAGCCAATCCTTCACTAAGCGGCGATGCCCAGCTTGACTCACTGTCAGGGGCAGGCGAACCTTAGTAATCTTTTATGTTACTGGCCGCTTCCTGTATATGGATTCATCGGGTAGTGTGCGGGTATTCCGTCACTTCTTCGATGCCGCAATGTCTCCTGGGAGCTTTTGTCATTGTTCCCAGGAGACATTGCGGAGGCCTGCCGCAAGTAATCGCGGGATTTAGAAAGAACTTGCTTAAAAAAAATAAAACATGCGGTTTAGTAATTATGCATATGAGCATATCATTTTTTTTTTTTGGTGGGGGAGTGGATCTTGTGTGGGAGTTCCCACACTTTTTTCCCCAGGACTTGACCCCTGCATAGGACACACCCCTTGCCACGCCCCCTTAAAGCAGAATTGTACAAAAAAACAAGATTGGTTAAAGAGGTTGTAAAGGTTAATTTTTTATTTTCTAAATAGGTTCCTTTAAGCTAGTTGGTTCACTTACCTTTTCCTTTGATTTCCCTTCTAAATGTTTTTTTTCTTTGTCTGAATTTCTCACTTCAGTAAGCTGTTCTAGCTGACTAACCCCCAGCGAGATGATGGGGGCAAGCTTACTGAGGAGAAACAGGAAGTCAGAAATTCAGACAAAGAAAAATTTTTTTAGAAGGGAAATCGAAGGAAAAGGTAAGTGAACCAACAATGCATTAGCTTAAAGGAACCTATTTAGAGAATAAAAAAACAAACCTTTACAACCCCTTTAACCACTTAAGGACCGCCGCATGTACATATACGTCAGCAGAATGGCACAGGCAGGCACATGCATTTATATATACGTGCTCTGCTTGACGTGGGTCGGGGGTCCGATCGGGACCCCCCCCGTACATGCGGCGGTCCCCGTGGCTTCAGGAGCGATCCGGGATGACGGCGCGGCTATTCGTTTATAGCCGCTCCGTCGCGATCGCTCCCCGGAGCTGAAGAACGGGGAGAGCCGTGTGTAAACACGGCTTCCCCGTGCTTCACTGTGTCGGCGCATCGATCGCGTCATTCCCTTTATAGGGAAGACACGATCGATGACGTCATTCCTACAGCAACACCCCCCTACACTAGTAAACACACACAAAGTAAACCCTAACTCCTACAGCGCCCCCTGTGGTTAACTCCCAAACTGCAAACTGTCATTTTCACAATAAAGAATGCAATTTAAATGCATTTTTTGCTGTGAAAATGACAATTGTCCCAAAAATGTGTCAAAATTGTCCGAAGTGTCCACCATAATGTCGCAGTCACGAAAAAAATCGCTGATCGCCGCCATTAGTAGTAAAAAAAAAAAAAAAAAAAAAGAAATGCAAAAAAACTATCCCCTATTTTGTAAACACTATAAATTTTGCGCAAACCAACCAATAAACGATTATTGCGATTTTTTTTACCAAAAATAGGTAGAAGAATACGTATCGGCCTAAACTGAGGAAAAAAAAATGTTATATATGTTTTTGGGGGATATTTATTATAGCAAAAAGTAAAAAATATAGCATTTTTTTCAAAATTGTCGCTCTATTTTTGTTTATAGCGCAAAAAATAAAAACCGCAGAGGTGATCAAATACCACCAAAAGAAAGCTCCATTTGTGGGGAAAAAAATACGCCAATTTTGTTTGGGAGCCACGTCGCACGACCGCGCAATTGTCTGTTAAAGCGACGCAGTCCCGAACTGTAAAAACCCCTTGGGTCTTTAGGCAGCATTTTGGTCCGGGGCTTAAGTGGTTAAATCCACACGTGCTTTTTTTTACCATTACTATTCCTTTATATTGGCTTTTGGAATTAACAAATGCAGCAATTTAGAAATCAGACGAAAGGTTTAGTGCTGGAAAACACTTTTTTGATAGATAAAATGTGCATTTTATATACACCTATATAGATCAGACCAAAATGAGGGACAAATGAGGAGGAAAGAGGGACAGAGGGACATTGCTCCAAATCAGGGACAGTCCCTCAAAATCAGGGACAGTTGGGAGCTATGCTAAGTTGTGTGTTTGTTGGGATTTCCTAGACTTGTCTATCTATTCATACCTGCTTGTCCTCTCTGATCTAGGTGCTATGTACTTGTAGTAAAGTTTCTTTTAGCAGTGCACATGTATCAGAGTGAGGCTGTGAGGCTTCAATTGATATTTGGGATCTCTGCCCTGGAGTCTGCATTGGCCATGGCAGCTCATTTATGTAGGACTTATTTGACCTGTCAAAAGATGGCTACACATCAATTCGATTTTCCCTATATTGACCTTTAGGTCAGGGGGTCTCCAAACTTTCTAACACAAGGGCCAGTTTATTGTCCTTCAGACTTTGTGGGAGCGAAACTGTGGCCAGTGGGAGTAGAAAATGTCCTGGCATCAATGGGAGTAAAAATGCACCATTATGGGCATTAGTATGAGGAATAGTGCCTCATTGTTGGTCACAGAGGAATAAATCATGCCCCATCATTGGTGTCAGTGTGCAAGGAATAGTGCCCCCTCATTGGTTTCATGGAAGGAACAATGCTCCATCATTGGTGTAAGTGGGAGAAATAGTGTCCCTTTGTTGGTGACAGTAAAAGGAATAGTGTCCCCTCGTTGGTGTCAGTGGAAGGAACAGTGGCCCGTCATTGGTGTAAGTGGGAGGAATAGTGTCCCTTTGTTGGTGACAGTAAAAGGAATAGTGTCCCCTCGTTGGTGTCAGTGGAAGGAACAGTGGCCCGTTATTGGTGTAAGTGGGAGGAATAGTGTCCCATTGTGGGTGTCAGTGAGAGGAATAGTGTCCCATCATTGGTGCCAGTGGGAGCAATATTGCCTTGTATCAGTGGGAGAAATAGCACCAAAGACCAGATAAAGGCAAGTAAAGAGCTGCATCTGGCCCCCGGGCCACAGTTTGGAGACCACTGCTTTAGATCAACTACTGTCAATTTGCAAATGATTTGGTAACGTGAGGGCCTACCTAAGAAATAATAAAAAATTTTATGCAATGAAGTAGGTCCTCACATTATATTGTTATTGATAACATTTGCTGAACTAATAGATCTAACCTAAGGCTCCATTTACACCTGAGCGGGCGGAATCACAGCGATTCTACCTGCGATTCCAGAATCACAGCAAAACCTGGCACGCGTTTGCAATGCCATGATTTGTTAATGGTACCCCAAACGCAGTGCGATTTTGTCATTATTGTCGAGCGACAATATGCACTACAATCGTGGAAAAAATCACTACCGCAAATGCTCTTGGCTCTGTGCCAAGGTTTGGTACATGAGCTTCTTTGGAGAATTTTTGGAGCGGAGGGAGGCCCATTCAAATGAATGATGCTGCTCCAAAAAACGCTCCACCAAAAATTAAAAAAATCTAAAAAAAAGGTTGCAGCAGCTTTTTCTGCACTACGCTCAGGTGTGAAAGAAGCCTTGCTTTATCATGTAAAAATCCTTGTTCTGTTTAGAGATATGAACATATGTGGCGCTACATTTGGAGAAGGATCTCACACGTTCAGGTCCGCTTGTCAGATTTTTAGGCGGACCTGAACGGGCGCTCCATAGAGGTCTATGGAGCCACGGATGTCAGCGGTGACATGCCCGCTGACATCCGACCCGCTCTGATCCGCCAAAGTGTGACGGAGGAAAACCCTATTTTTCCATCCGTCTGCAGATCGGATCAGATGAAAATGGACTCTACAGTCCGACGTCATTCGATCCCCCATTGGGTAGAGCGGTGCTCTGACAGGTCGGTCCCTGCACAGTGTGACCTGTCATCTGCCTGTGACCCCCGCTGAGCAAAGCGGAGCCCGTGCATGGACACGGACCATGTGAAAGAGGCCTTAAAGTGGATGTAAACCCACTTTCATCCTTTCTAAACTACTACCATAGTGCTGATCTATAAGGATATAAATGCCTTCTGCATGTATCCTTACTTGTCAAATGTTTCCTCTCTGTCTGTTATAAGAACTGAAAAACTGCAGATGTTGTGGGTGGGTCTGTTGTCTGGAGCTCTGTGGGTGGAGTCGTGATGTCAGTAGACTCCCCGCCCACCTTTACACTCCCCTAGTCAACATGCTTTTTTAAATTCTGCTATGATCACTAACATTCAGTCAAAATCCAGAAAAGTAACCACATGACTGTGGAAAAGGAGTGGGGGTGGGAATTGAAAAATAATGCCTGTCTCCAGGCTAGTGCATGAGATATGTAAATAACCTGTCACTCACAGTAAGGGGGCGGAACGGACTAAGGTTTTTCTCTATAAGTCCGTTTTATTTCACTGAACAATAAAAGAGGATTGCTCAGAGCTGGATTAACTCTGTTTGGCAAGACTGGGCACAGATGATAGGAAATCGTATACTCTACATTGTGACATCAAATATTTTTTTTTCAGATTTACATCCACTTTAATGTTTGAGAATCCTGCTCTACATCTTGCATTGGTCATGTAGGTAGGTGGGATTCATTGATCATTCTGTCCATGTTTACCTACTTGTTCTCTCTGAGCTTAGCATTATTTCCTTGGATTACATTCTTAAAGGGGAGTTCCACCCACAATTTCACTTTTTAAATATAAATACCCCTGTAATACACAAGCTTAATGTAATCTAGTAAAGTTAGTCTGTAAACTAAGGTCCGTTTTGTTAGGTTGTTAGAGCATTTAGTTAGTTTATAATCTAGAAAAAAAAGACCGTGGCCATCTTAAGTGTGGGCATCATGAAGCCAGACTGTATGACTTCCTGGATTTCAGCCTTGCAGATCTCGCACATGCTCAGTGCTCAGTGCTGCACAAGCGATGTAATAGGTTTCAGTCAGGTTTCCATAGCAACGGGAGTGTCAGAGGAAGTTGCCGCCCCTTCTCTATGCAAATTTGCAAGGACTACTGGGATACATGATGCCTATCCCAGAAACCCTTGCGAATAGCCTTGTGGCTTAATAGTCTAGGCTAATAAGGAGGAGGAAGTAATGAAGGACTACAAAATAAAAGTATTTATAAGCAACAAAATAAATAAAAAATGTCCATTCTGAACACTATGAGATTAGAGCATGCAGCACAGACAAACATAAAAAAATGGGTGGAACTCCACTTTAAATCATTTTCCACAGTAACTCACTACAAAGTAAAATATTAATTCCAAGTATTCTTTGGGAGAGATTTACTAAAACTGGAGAGTGCAAAATCTGGTGCAGTTCTGCTTAGAAACCAATCAGCGTCCAGATTTTTATTGTCAAAACCTAATTGAACAAGCTGAAGTTAGAAGCCGATTGGCTGCCATGGACAACTGCACTGAATTCTATATGCTCCAGTTTTAGTAAATATCCCCACTTGTGTTCTCTACTCATCCTTTGCAAATTGCACATTATCAATCTATAAACAGTCACTTGCTGTTTCTGTCATATTCATAATTGGAAAGGAAAAATGTATTATATATTCCCAGATTGTTGCCGTACAACTTGAATGCGGTTCACAGAGCAAATGATTGATTTTCAGCATGCTGCAATCAGTCATCGAGGCCCTCCGACCACCTGCGCATTCTGCATTGTTGTCTTCAAGTAACATAATGGTCCATTTGCTTGGATGATAATGAATCTGTGCTTTATTCGCTCACAGCTGGAAAGATGAGAAAGTGAGGTCAGAGAGCCGAAAATGTGACATTCTGGATCTCATGTGTTACACAGAACCAGAAACCTACATTATCAGCTTTTGTCCCCTGATATTATCATTGTTAGATGGGCAGTGAAAATATTACCCTATACACAGAAAGGGGAATTTTTATAAAAGTTTTGTTGAATCAAGTTACAGAATCTAAATTATATTTAAAGTGACTGTAAACTCAATTTTTCTTAAAGTGGATGTAAACCTAAATTTTTTATTTATTTTTTGCTGTCACAATGTAGAAGAGTATAAGATTTCCTATCATCTGTGCCCAGTCTTGCCACAAAGAGTTAATCCAGGTCTGAGCAATCCTCTTTTCTTTTTTCAGTGAGATAAACGGACAAACAGGAGAAAACTTTTGTTAATTCTTCCCCCTTGCTGTGAATGACAGGTTATTTACATATCTCATGCACTAGCCTGAGACAGGCATTATTTTTTAATTCCCACCCCCCACTCCTTTTCAGAATTCATGTGGTTACTTTTCTGGATTTTGAATGGATGTTAGTGATCATAGCAGAATTTAGTGTAAGGAATAGAAAATGAGAGAAGGAGAAAATGCATCTTGACAAGGAGTGTAGAAGAGGGCGGGGAGTCTACTGACATCACGACTCCACCCACCGAGCTCCAGACAACAGACCCACCCACAGAATCTGCAGTTTTTCAGTTCTCATAACAGACATTTGAGGGGAGACATTTGACAGGTAAGAATACATGCAGGAGGCATCTATATCCTTATAGATCAGCACTATGGCAGTAGTTTAGAAAAGAGTGGGTTTACATCCACTTTAAATAACAAAGCGGTTTATACTTACCTGCTCTGTGCAATGCAATTGCACAGAGCGGCCCCAAACCTCAAGGCTCCTGGCTCCTTCTCTTCTTGGTGTGCCACCATTGGAAGCCGCTTCCTAATGTGGAATACCTGGGGGCACGCATAAAACATGATACAGTATAGGATTACAGTAACAGCACCGCTATATTCTGTTTATATTTAAAGCCAAAAAAATTTTTTTTTTGCTATCTGTGCCCCACTAGGAAATCCTAATGCACACAACAAGAACTTTCTTACACTTCTGTCCCAGTGATAGTGGTCATCAGTGCAATTACAGAGAGTTATTCCCCCTAATGGGAGATCATAGGTGTGTGCACAGGGTATGCCGGGTGTGCCAGGGCACACCCTAATCACCCCATGTGCATTAGCATTATCATAGCAGAAAGACAAACACTCCTGCGCACAAGTGAGTACCAGGTGAACTAGAGTTCGTAATGGATAATGCCACAGGCCCAGGGCCGTCTTAATAGCAACATGGGCCACTGGGCAAAGTAATGCTCTGGGGCCCCTACAATAATGACAATGCAGGTAAACAGACATTAAGTAGGTAGACTACCTCCCCTTTGCATCTATTACTCTTGTTGCCATCATGGGGCCCCCCATTTCAGGGCAGTGTGGGCTCAAGGACCAGCTGCTTTGGGAAATGTGCAGGGCCCCCCATGCAGCTGGGGCCCCTGGGCAGTACCCAGGTGCGCCCTCTCATTAAGACAGCCCTGCACAGGCCTTGCTGCCCTCAAGGAAAGGGGTATTCTAGCAATCAAAAGAGAAAAAGAAAAGAGGGCGCACCAACCTTGTGCATTATCCTTACATATATTTTATTAAAAGTTACGTTAAAAAAACTACTCACAAACAGATGAAAAAAAAAACTTGCGATACAAGTGATCTCCAGATGACAGCAATTGTTGTAGAGACAGCAGGTTCCAGATGGTAACAGAGGAGATTTCAAAGGCCACTGCCAACTGACGATTTTTGAAGGAATACCTTCTTCACACTGCTGGGCTCTGAGGAAGAAGGTATTCCTTCGAAACGCGTCAGCCAGCAGTGGCCTTTGAAATCTCCTCTTTTCTTTTTCGAATCAGCATTATCACTCTGTGTGCCAGCAGAAAGATAGGAAAGATCTCCCTCATACCGGGTCTGCCATAGGAGAAATGCTTACGCATAGAGATCAATGTGCAGCGGCCATATATATATGTAGACACACACACATGCGTTTTTGAGCTTTAGGGTGCACACACTTATGCAGGACTAAACAGCACTAAGAACAAGACAGGGTTCTAACCCTCGCCACTCTGCAAAGATTTTTTTTTTATACTTTAGATATGCATTAGGGCCCTTTCACACAGGCTTTCCTATCAGGTCCGCCTGTCAATTTTTCAGAAGGACTTGATTGGAAGCTCCATGCAGCCCTATGGGCAGTCAGATGTAAACAGACTACTTGTGTCCATTTACATCTGATTACCTCCAAGCAGGCCTGTCGCTACAAGGCAGGCAAACCAAGCAATTGCTTGGGGCCCCGAGCTGGCCTTGGGCCCCAAGCAGCGCCCTTGCCGCCCTTGCTGTGCTTCCTATATGCTGCAGCTGCCTGAGTGCTCTATAGAGAGCCTGCAGCACTGCTGCCTCAAGTCATCACTTCCCCTTCACTGTAGAGTGGCCGAGCTCCTCTTCCTTCCTCCTGTCAGTCCGGACTCCGGCCGGGTATCGTGCGGTACAAGAGATTCAGTTTCCTGTTCCCGGCCGGACTGACAGGAAGTGCTCACTGAGTGCTTACTTCCTGTCAGTCCGGCCGGGAACAGTAAACTGAATCTCCTTCCACGCGGTACAGACCCGGTAGGGAGGGGGGCCCAGGGGGCGTAAAAAGAACATAGGGAGGTATTTCGTGTGGGGGGCGGCCTCCATGTCCATTTTGCTTGGGGCCCTCAAATTTCTTCAAACGGCCCTGCCTCCAAGTCCATCCAGGTGCATAAAAAATAAAATAAAATTGCGGACCTAGACAGTAAGGATCGGAGGTAGCCTAATGTACAGTAAATGGAGTCCATTAACACCTGGCTTCCCATGGAGCCGTCATGGATCCACCCCTGTCCATTAGGTACAAACTGAATGGGCACATAAGTCAAAAACTGACATGCGTCCCGTTTGGCTCCAATTCAGCAAAGGAATCTGCTCACGAACCCCCTGCTGATTGGAGCAGACTCCGCTGCGTGTGAAAGGAGCGTTATGAAAAATTTCCTACAACCTCATCCATTTATTTATGGTAGAATTTATTTTATGTGATTACTTACAGGCTGAAAGCTATTTTTATATCTGTGCGATTCAATTATTAAACACATTGGTATACACCGTATTAGTGTCATAATCTTAAAGCAGGCCTGAACTCATAAAGTAAAGATTTTCTATATTATAGGGAGCATCTAGAATTTTTAAATCACTTTCGTGGGCAAAAAAGGCAAAAAAAGAAAAAATAAATAACAATGTAGCACATAGGATTCCTACACAAGTCATATTGTAATTGAATGTTATTTAAAATTACCTTTCCTTTTCAATCTGCATTGCTGTCATTTTCTGTAAAATGCAATATGGCAGCCTGGAGGAATTCTGTACACAGATGGTGTATAGAACACCCTCCAGATATATAGTTTCCTGCTTGTGTGATTGGCTTACTGATTTTCCCAGAAGTTTGCACTAAGATACAAGTAAGGCCCCTTACACACGACCGAGTTTCTCGGCAGAATTCAGCCAGAAACTCGATCGGAGCCGTATTCCGCCGAGAAACTCGGTCGTGTGTACACTTTTCAGCGAGGAAGCCGATGAGGAACTCGTCGGGCCAAATAGAGAACATGTTCTCTATTTCCTCGTTGTTCAATGAGGAAAGTCGGCCCGCCGAGATCCTCGGCGGCTTCAACACTGAACTCGACGAGGAACTCGATGTGTTTGGCACGTCGAGTTCCTCGGACGTGTGTATGGGGGCTCAGATTTCGGGCATCCCCTCCAACAATCTTTTTTTTTGTGAGCTACTTCTCAAAGGGAAATTGCATCAAAAGGGATGCAGAAACTGCCACTTTCCCTATTAGAGCCCTGCAAGTGCAGCAGCTTATTGATAAATATAAAGTTACTCCCATTCACATTCACTTTGCACATGGAAATAGACAACAAACAACTATTTCTTTAACCACTTAAAGAGCAGCTCCAGCAGTTATACTGTGGAAGATTGGTTCTATTACGCGAGTCGCCGTCATTGTACGAGAAAATAATAAAAAGCAGGTGGTGGCGCCAACCTAAAGTGTAGAATATAGACTGATGTCAATTAATAATTAATATTGTATAAGTGATATAATAAAAACCAGAAACCAAGAAATGTTACGTGGTGATCCAAAAACCAAAAAACAAATAACAAATAAAATCAAATCAAAGTTGCGTGGTGATCCAAAAACCAAAAAACAAATAAAATCAAATCAAAAAAGTGTTCCAGTGCTAAAATCTCATTCCTTCTCTGCTTCATGCAAAAGTTTAGTGAATCAATAAAAATATATATAGTGCAATGTGCTTTCAACAAACAGTATTCATACTGTAAGTAAAAACAGTCTTTATGCAGAAAAAGTCCCATGCAATGAAAATGATTGAAACAATTAAAAAGTGCTGTGTGCTTCTTCCACGTGAAAACAACGTAAATGTAAATCTTCTGTGCAAAAAAACGTGCTCTCTCCCTGTGGTCCCGCACTCACCAGATACTTGAACCCCTGCAGGGGTAACAGGCGTTCCCAGTATAATATACTGACACTTGTCTACTAAATGTGAGTACCCTGTTTAATGTGAATAAAAAATTATTGATCATTTAAAAACGGTATCACACTATTGGGCAATTTATTTGTCTCCTCTTCTGAGCGGTGGAGTTTTTAGATCCAGGGATTTGTCAGTATATTATACTGGGAACGCCTGTTACCCCTGCAGGGGTTCAAGTATCTGGTGAGTGCGGGACCACAGGGAGAGAGCACGTTTTTTTTGCACAGAAGATTTACATTTACGTTGTTTTCACGTGGAAGAAGCACACAGCACTTTTTAATTGTTTCAATCATTTTCATTGCATGGGACTTTTTCTGCATAAAGACTGTTTTTACTTACAGTATGAATACTGTTTGTTGAAAGCACATTGCACTATATATATTTTTATTGATTCACTAAACTTTTGCATGAAGCAGAGAAGGAATGAGATTTTAGCACTGGAACACTTTTTTGATTTGATTTTATTTGTTTTTTGGTTTTTGGATCACCACGCAACTTTGATTTGATTTTATTTGTTATTTGTTTTTTGGTTTTTGGATCACCACGTAACATTTCTTGGTTTCTGGTTTTTATTATATCACTTATACAATATTAATTATTAATTGACATCAGTCTATATTCTACACTTTAGGTTGGCGCCACCACCTGCTTTTTATTATTTTCTCATACCTTTCTCCATTTTTGTGGGGATTTTTGCAGGGGCAGCCACTCACACTAATTATACTATTCCTACTACCTGAGATCCTTATTATTAATTTGAAAATATTCTGTAGCGCAGATTCACTTTTTCCTTTCTTTTTCGCCGTCATTGTACGCTTTGTGTAATAGATATAGCAGATATAGCAGAAACCCGTGCACTGGCTACCCGCGATCGCGCCACACAGAGGCAGAACAGGGATTTGCCAGTGTAAACATGGCGGATTCCGTTCTGACAGGGGAGCTGAGAGTGATTGTCTTTTGATTAGGAACAGCGATCTCTTTCCTCCTCCAGTCAGCCCAGCCCGCATACAGTTAGAAACATCTCCCAGGGAACACATTTAACCCTTTGATCGCCCCTGGTGTTAACCTCTTTCCTGCCAGTGACATTTATACAGCAATCAGTGCATTTTTATAGCACTGATGGCTGTATAAATGTCACTGGTCCCAAAAAGTGTCAAAAGTATCCGATCTGTCCGCCACAATGTCACAGTTCTGGTAAAAATCGCAGATCACCACCATTACTAGTAAAACAATTAATAATAATAAAAATGCCATAAACTATCCCTTATTTGGTAGACGCTATAACTTTAAAATACGCTTATTGCGATTTTACCAAAAATATGTAGGGGGAATATATATTGGCCTAAATTGAGGAAGAAATATGTTTTTTTTATATATATATTTTCGGGGATATTTATTATAGCAAAAAGTAAAAAATATATATATATATATTTTAAATTCACTAGGTCACTATGACATTTGTTTTCTGTGGTCTTCAAAAAACCTGGTTGATCCTGCTGCTCTCTATCTCCACCTTCTGTTTATGTCCCCAATTCAGCTAGGGATTTTGCAGCTGTGGTGGCAACTTTGCACATGCTCAGTTTTCAGTGAGTTTCTACGCTGAGCAAATTTCTGTCAGTCACAGGCTGGAGGGGCAAGACACAAGACTGTCAGAAATCCGCCCACACCATGGTATTGCCAAAAAATATATATATATATATATTATTGCACATATAAATTTGTATGACAATTTAAAACAGTTTATTGATATTAGTTATTTATTTTTATTCTGTATTCCAAAAGCTATTTTTTTTTTTTAACATGTGACCAGCAGCAGAGGACTACCTCTTCCTGCTTATGTTTCCCTGCAGACAGGCTGGGAAGGATCTGGGTCATGTGACAGCTTTATATGGATTAGGAAAAAGGTACTTGGATGTTTTTTTTTATTATTAAAATAATTACAGTGTCATAATCCATATCCAAAAATAGAAGGGACAATGGAAATTAAAGGAGTTGTAAAGTCAGAAGTCTTCTGTATGCAGCAGCCGCCCAGCACCCACTAATTACTTACCTGAGCCCCATCTCTCTCCATTGATGTCCACAAGTGTCTCAGCTGTGTGGGATTGGCTGAGACACAGCAGCGGTGGCATTGGCTCCCACTGCTGTCAATCAAAGTCAGTCAGGCAGTCAGGAGAGAGGGGGCAGGGCCGGGCCGCAGCTCCATGTCTGAATGGAAACATGGAGCTGTGACTCGGCTCAGGTGCCCCATAGCAAGCTACTTTCTATGGGGGCACTCGACAGGAGAGAGGTGCCAGGAGCACAGAAGTGGGAACCAGGAAGAAGAGGATTGGGGCTGCCCTGTGCAAAACCAACTGCACAGAGCAGTTAAGTATCATGTTTGTTATTTGTATTGAAAAAATCAGTTTAAACAGTATGGGCCAGATCCACAAAGAAGTTACGCTGGCGTATCTATTGATACGCCGCGTAACTTCTAGGTTGCTCCGGCGTATCTTTGTTTTGTATCCACAAAACAAGATACGCCTGAAGCTGGGCTAGATCCGACTGGCGTACGTCTTAATACGCCGTCGGATCTAAGGTGCATATTTACGTTGGCCGATAGGTGGCGTTTTCGTCGATTTCCGCGTCGAGTATGCAAATTAGCTAGATACGCCAATCCACAAACGTACGTCCGGCCGGCGAATTTTTTTACGTAGTTTCCGTAAGGCTTTTTAACGTTACCCCTGCTATATGAGGTGTAGCCAATGTTAAGTATGGACGTCGGGCCAGCGTCGAATTTTCTGCTGTGTACGTCGTTTGCGTAAAACATTCGCAAATAGGGCTTTGCGTAGAATGACGTTCACGTCGAAAGCATTGCCTTTTTGCTGGTTAATTTGGAGCATGCGCACTGGGATACCCCCACGGACGGCGCATGCGCCGTTCAGAAAAAACGTCATTTACGTTGGGTCAATACGTATTAACATAAAACACGCCCACATCTTATCTATTTGAATTTCGCGCCCTTACGCCGACACAGTTACACTACCCTGCCGTAACTTACGCCGCAAATTCTTTCAGGATACGGAAAATACGCTGAAAGTTACGGCGGCGTAGTGTATCTGAGATACACTACGCCGGACAGAAAAATGCGCGGATGTACGTGGATCTGGCCCCTTGTGTTTGGTATCACTTTAAGGGTTTTTGTAAGGGCCAGTTCACACCACATGCAGTCCAGTGCGTTTTTGTTCTGCATCAAAAACTTGTGGAAAGTAGATTATATGGTTTCCAATGGCATAGTTCACGCCAGTGCAGTCAGTTCCAGAGCTTTTCAGTTCCATGAAAAGAAGTTGAATTTTTCCTGCACTGGACTGTACTGGAACACAGTAAAACACATCAAAAATGCACTGAAACACACTGGAACGCATCAAAAAACACACTGGAAGGGGTCTATAGTCTGCCATGACTAAGGACTAATGCCCGAAACGCGAAGGATGTTTTACAGCTCTGTATATGTATTTAATAAAAGAATACTATTTTGGATGTCATCCTGAGTGCCGACCATCCCTTTCCTTATTCTGGAACGTTGGAGGTGTCAGCAGCCTGGGGGAAAAAACAGGAAAAAAATAAGAAAAAAAGCATCAAAAATGCACCGGAACGCATCAAAAATGCGTTAAAAACGCACATGCAGAAACGCATCCGGAACGGATCTGGAGTGTGTTTTTGTGGTGTGAACCCGCCCTAAAAGGGACACCATAATGAAAAAAAAAAAAAAAACATTCTGCTAAAAAAAATGACACAAAAAATGTTGATATAAAAATAGCTTTATTACAAAATACAAAAAAAAAACCACACATAGAAAATATTGATGGAATCATTAAAATGGTTACGGCTCGATACAATAAATGCGTCTAGAACACAGTAATATCTTAGTCTGAAATCCTTGATCAATGAACACTTATAGAGAGACATCCGACGTGTTTCGATATTAGGTGTTTGTGTTCTTCAGTCTGCTCATATAATTAGACATTTTCCCTTTACAAATCCCAATAATTCACATACCAGTAATAATATTCTTATGAGTCTTATCCACAAGTTCACCTCCACTTGATCATCACAGCTTTATAAAATGTTGGGGATTAAAGAAACCCTGACGCCATTCCTTTCCAAAACAATCTTGTACGACTATACTGTATATTTATTTAATGTATTATTATTTTAATTTTATCTACCTGTAAAGGCCTTCTGTAGACATCTAAAAAGGTGGAGAATGCTTCTGAACTCCACCATCTTGGTAGCCAGGGGAGGGCTGGGCCGGGGGGAAGGGTGGCAATTGCCTCCCAGGCCGCCCTGACTTATGGCCGGCAGCCGCTGCCCACTACCATTTTCTTTTTTATTCTGGTCTAGGAAGTTGGCAAGGACCTGCTAAGATCACTGTGGTGAGAGACCCTAACACCATAGCTGACCCCCCATACACCCCATGACCCCCCCCCCCCATACACCCCATGTAACCTGCCCCAGTTATCAGGTTGCATTGATGGACACTGGAGTTTACTGCACTGGTAAGGCTGCATTGAAAAACCAGATGGGCCATAGATGGTGAGCTGATTCGGCGGTTCAATGGGCCAATTGACTGAACCTGCCCCCCAGGCCTAAGGTTGCCAGCCCTCCCCTGTTGGTAGCAGCCTTTACTTCTTTCCCAGCCACTACATTATTCATTTATGTGTCCCGATCCCAAAGCAGCTTCTCAAGGTTGAAGGTTGACAGTGATAGCCGGACCCAGCAGAGCCAACAGCAGTGGGGGCAATTGAAAAAAAAACCTGACACATTTCACATTAGACCTGCTATGTATGCTGCTTTCTGTAGTTCCCTGGAGTTAGCAGGCAGGGTTGGATACATGTAGGAACTTCTGGTTTAGCCCATTCTGTTTAAATTGATCTGTTGGGCTTTTAAGCCTCGTTACACACGATCGGATTTTCTGCGGACAAAGTGTAGGACTTTTTCCCGAAGGGCGCTGGCCAGGAACTTGTCTTGCATACAAACGGCAAAGAATTTGCGGCAAAACAAAAGCGAAACTATGTGTTTTTTCAGCTCTTTAGCGCCATCCTTTGGGCAACTTCTGCTAATGTTGTGTTAAGGCCCGTACACACGATCGGATTATCCAACGGGGGAATTGTGTGATGACAGGCTGTTGTCGGAAAATCCGACCGTTTGTATGCTCCATCGGACAATTGTTGTTGGATTTTCCGCCAACAAATGTTGGATAGGATGCTTTAAAATTGTCTGCCAACAAATGTGTTTTGTCGGATTATCCGATCGTGTGTACAAACACGTATGCTCGGAAGAAATGCTCAACATAACACTAAGGACTAATGCCCGAAACGCGAAGGATGTTTTACAGCTCTGTACATGTATTTAACCACTTCCCGACGGCCGCATGTATATGTACGTCTACAATATGGCACGTACAAGCAAATGGGCGTACATGTACGTCCTTGCCTTTCCGCGGGTCGGGGGTCTGATCGGGACCCCCCCCCCCCCCCGCTACATGCGGCAGTCGGGTTCCCTCGGGGAGCGATCCGGGACGACGGCGCGGCTATTTGTTTATAGCCGCTCCGTCGCAATCGCTCCCCGGAGCTGAGGAACGGGGAGAGCCGTGTGTAAACACGGCTTCCCCGTGCTTCACTGTGGCGGCGTATCGATCGAGTGATCCCTTACATAAGGGAGACTCGATCGATGACGTCAGTCCTACAGCCACACCCCCCTACAGTTGTAAACACACACTATGTGTACCCTAACTCCTACAGCGCCCCCTGTGATTAACTCCCAAACTGCAACTGTCATTTCCACAATAAACAATGCAATTTAAATGCAATTTTTGCTGTGAAAATGACAATGGCCCCAAAAATGTGTCAAAATTGTCCGAAGTGTACGCCATAATGCTGCAGTCATGAAAAAAATCGCTGATCGCCGCCATTAGTAGTAAAAAAAAAAATAATTAATAAAAATGCAATAAAACTATCCCTTATTTTGTAAACGCTATAAATTTTGCGCAAACCAATCGATAAACGCTTATTGCGATTTTTTTTACTAAAAATAGGTCGAAGAATACGTATCGGCCTAAACTGAGGGGAAAAAGTGTTTATATATGTTTTTGGGGGATATTTATTATAACAAAAAGTAAAAAATATTGAATTTTTTTCAAAATTGTCGCTTTATTTTTGTTTATAGAGCAAAAAATAAAAACCGCAGAGGTGATGAAATACCACCAAAAGAAAGCTCTATTTGTGGGGAAAAAAGGACGCCAATTTTGTTTGGGAGCCACGTCGCACGACCGCGCAATTGTCTGTTAAAGCGACGCAGTGCCGAATCGCAAAACCTGGCCTGGGCATTAAGCTGCCTAAAGGTCCGGGGCTTAAGTGGTTAATAAAAGAATACTATTTTGGATGTCATCCTGAGTACCGACCATCCCTTTCCTTATTCTGGTACGTTGGAGGTGTCAGCAGCCTCAAGGCCTGAGCACCGGGCGAAGCATTTATGTGGGAAGGTTGCAGCACATATACACTTGTTTTCCTATAGTTGGGAGGGCCTGTTGTTGCTGGTGGTGGATCTACTATTGCCAGGGGTTCTACTGTTGAGGGAGGTGTCTATTTTTCCTGGAGGGTCTACTGTTGAGGGAGATGTCTATTGTTGAGGGAGGTGTCTATTGTTGCGGGGGGATCTACTTTTGATGGAGGTGTCTATTTTTCCTGGAGGGTCTACTGTTGAGGGAGATGTCTATTGTTGAGGGAGGTGTCTATTGTTGCAGGGGGGATCTACTTTTGATGGAGGTGTCTATTTTTGCTGGAGGATCTACTGTTGGGGGAGATGTCTATTGTTGAGGGAGGTGTCTATTGTTGCGGGGGGATCTACTTTTGATGGAGGTGTCTATTTTTCCTGGAGGGTCTACTGTTGGGGGAGATGTCTATTGTTGAGGGAGGTGTCTATTGTTGCTGGGGGTTCTTCTTTTGATGGAGGTGTCTATTTTTGCTGGGGGATCTACTGTTGGGGGAGGTGAATATTGCTGCTGGGGAATATACTGTTGAGGGAGGGATCTATTGTTGTTGGGGGATCAAATGTTGAGTGAGGGGTCTATTGTTACTGGCTGCTAGGAGATATAATTTTTCTGGGGAAGGGGGTCTATTGTTGCTGGCTGCTAGGAGATATCATTTTTCTGGGGGAGGGGGTCAATTGTTGCTGAACTGGGTCTATTGTTTTGGTGGGGGCATCTATTGTTGGTGGTGGGGTTTGTAATTGTTGGAGGCATCAACTTTTCTGCTTTTCTTGTTATAATTAACAAATTCCATACAAATTACTAAGCAACAAAAAAATATATACTTTTTTCTCTAAAAGTGGCAGTACTGGGAGGTGGCTAGGGGGTGGTACCAAGGGATGTGCTCAAACATGGGTAGTGGGCGAGACTAGGGGTGACTTCGGAAAATACCAGCACCTATTAGTTTAGAAAAAAAGCCCTGAAAATAAGTATTGATGGAAACACAGGCAGGCAACTGGCATTATTAGAGGGAAAGCAATAGCAGCACTCATTATCTGTCACTACAAGGGTTAAATGCTGGTCTAGGGCTTTTTATCTAATTCCCCACTCACATAGGTTCCCTCCAGACTACTACACCAGTGCCCTTAGCTTCTGCCATTATCAAGTACATTACAAGGCCCATATCCTTATCATGGACATGAGGAGGCCCCCTGAGGCCTCATGCACACTGGACGTTTTTGGACACATTTACAGCAGCTGTTTTTGGCTGTAGACGTTTTTTTCTACAGTCTTTAAACTCTCCATCATGTTAGCGTTTTTTTAAAGTTTTTAAACCATTGGTAAAAAAAAAATATTGTTAAAAAAAAAAAAACACAAAAAAAGCTAAAAAGCGCTATTGCAAAAAGATTCACTGAAAGACTCACTGCAAAGCTACTGGCATTTTTTTAACGTTATTTTAACGTCCAGTGTGCATGAGGCCTAATACTTACCTGAGCTCTCTCTCGATCCACCATGTGCAGGGGAGCCTCGGGTGCCCCATGTCCCATTCTCTTCATTGGCTGAGACACAACAGCGGAAGCCATTAGCTCAATCACAGCCAATGAGGAGAGAGAGGGGGCGGGGCCGAGCCACGGCTCTATGTGTCTTAAAGACACAGAGGACAGGGCTTAGAAGCGAGAATGCACCAGTGCCCCCATAGCAAGTGGCTTGCTATGGGGGCACTGGTCAAGGGGGAGGAGCCAGGAGCGCCCACGGGGGACCTAAGAAGAAGGGTATCTGGGCTGCTCTGTGCAAAGCCACTTCACAGAGTAGGTAAGTATGACATGTTTTTTTATAAAAAAAAACAAAAAAACAATGCCTTTAATATCACTTTAGTTTACACTTGCTGTAATCTCTGTTGGATTTCTTTTATGCAATATGTTGTCTGTTCACCGCTTGTTTTTACTCTAAAAGCCGGTGTATTGTCACATTCTGCTGCCTATCGTAGAATGCTGCGGAAGTCACGTGGCGGCCAACTGCGCATGCGCGATGCGTTCCAAACGCAAGTGCGATGCTTTCCAATGGATTTACGACAGTACACACCAGCGAACCCGGCATTCAGGGCGACGTGGAATTAGAGGAAAGTGGCCAGTCGGCCTCACGTCCTCGCTTCGCTCGGACGGCTCGCTCCGCTCGCTCGGCGTCCTGGCTCTTTTTTTTAACCACTTGCCGACCTCCTCATGTACATTTACGTCAGCAGAATGGCACGGACAGGCACATGTACGTACCTGTACGTCCTCTGCTTGACGTGGGTCGGGGGTCCGATCGGGACCCCCCCCCCGGTACATGCGGCGGTCGGTATGCCTCGGGGAGCGATCTGGGACGATGGCGTGGCTTTTCGTTTATAGCCGCCCCGTCGCGATCGCTCCCCGGAGCTGAAGAACGGGGAGAGCCGGGGGAGTTTGGGAGTTTGGAACGCATCGCGCATGCGCAGTTGGCCGCCACGTGACTTCCGCAGCATTCTACGATAGGCAGCAGACTGTGACACTACACCTGCACCACCACACCACAACTGCATGCTCAGGGAAGGCAGCCGTGGCCCCATTAACTTTATTGGGTCACATTAGACCCGGCAAACCCTGGGCATAATTTTTACATTGGCATGTGTACAGCCTTGTCTCGCTGCCTTTGCACCTTAAGGGGTCAGTCATGGGGGGAGCGGTAAAAACACAGGTCAACCCCCTATTTTTACTGCTCCTGACCACAAATGTAAACAAACTCCAATGGAAGGTCCCCCCCCCCCACCAGAGATAGGCTTTAAAGGATTACTGTAGATCCAACCCCAATCACTAAAATCTCATTTAATCTTTATCCTGTTAATGTCATTTTAAAAGTGTTTTAGTCATTTTAAATCTACAGCTTTCAGGAACTTCCAGTTATGGGGTGACACGTGCCTCCCAATTGTTCTCATGCATTGTTAGCCTGTCACATACCCCTAAAGACTCTTGGTGGGGATTGCAATCAGAAATGCTAAAACGCATTGTGCAAGCACAGTCTACAGGTGTTACTATCAGGAAGCGCCAAGCAATGATGTGAAGTTGACACTGAAGTACACATAGACAGTGGCTGACATGGGCTGGAAAAAAATCAGCAGCACCGGTGTGCAAAAAAAGGTGAAAGACAAAACAAAAAAGTGGCAATTCTTAAGGCTACAACATGTTTTAGCAAACTACATTAAACAGGTGTATTTATAAAAAAAAATTGCATAGCAATTCACCCAGTGAAACTGCATATACATATGCTCTGTGCGAATTGGGCAAGAATGAAAAAAAAAGCCTCATTAGGATTTCTCTACACTGGGGTAGATTCATATAGGGGCGCGCACTGATACGGCGGCGCAGCGTATCGTTTTTACGCTACGCCTCCGTAAATTACTGGAGCTACGCTGCATTCACGAAGCACTTGCTCCGTAATTTGCGGCGGCGTATCGTAAAAGGGGCCGGCGTAAGCGCGCGTAATTTAAATGATCCCGTAGGGGGCGTGGATCATTTAAATTAGGCGCGTTCCCGCGCCGAACGTACTGCGCATGCTCCGTTGGGAAAATTTCCCGACGTGCATTGCGGTAAATGACGTCGCAAGGACGTCATTGGCTTCGACGTGAACATAAATGGCGTCCAGCACCATTCACGAACGAGTTACGCAAACGACGCAAAATTTGAAAATCGCGACGCGGGAACGACGTCCATACTTACCATTGGCTGCGCCTTCTAATAGCAGGAGCAGCCTTACGGCGAAAACGACATACGCAAACAACGTAAAAAACGAGCGCCGGTGTATTGTCACAGTTTGCTGCCTATCCTAGAATGCTCCGGGAGTCACGTGGCGGCCAACTGCGCATGCGCGATGCGTTCCAAACGCAAATGTGATGCGTTCCAATGGATTCACGACAGTGCACACCAGTGAAACCTCGGTCGGCATCCAGGCTCTTTCCTTAACATCCCCGTGGATTGGAGGATGTTAAAAAAAGAGCCAGGAGGCCGAGCGAACAGAGCGAGCCGTCCGAGCGAAGCGAGGACGTGAGGCCGACTGGCAACTTTCCTCTAGATCCACGTCGCCCTGAATGCCGGGTTCGCTGGTGTGTACTGTCGAAAATCCATTGGAACACGTCGCACTTGCGTTTGGAACGCATCGCACATGCGCAGTTGCCCGCCACGTGACTTCCGCAGCATTCTACGATAGGCAGCAAACTGTGACACTACACCGGCCGCGCGTACGTTTGTGAATCGGCGTAAGTATGCAATTTGCATACTCTACGCTGACAACTACGGGTGCGCCACCTAGCGGCCAGCGTCAGAATGCACCCTAAGATACGACGGCATAAGAGACTTATGCCAGTTGTATCTTAGGCTACAGTCGGCGTATCTAGCTTTCTGAATACAGAAAGTAGATACGCCGGCGCTACTTAGCAATTACGCTGCGTATCTATGGATACGCAGGCGTAATTGCTCTCTGAATCTACCCCACTGTTTTTTATTAACTTGTAATTGAAAATACTGCAGTTGGCCACTAGATGGCGCTAAGTATCATAAGAAACTCCTATGATACCTACTGCCATTTAGTGGTCAAATGCAATATTTTCTCTTCTCAATCAATGAAAAACATTCAAGCAGCACAGGAAACTTTGATTGTTTTGGACTTTCACTCTGCAAATTGCTATATTTTTTTTAGATCTGTACTTGACCTGAACATATGCTTAGAGAAAAAAAAATGTGTTTTAACATCCTGATGGCAGCATGAATTAACATTCCCCCAATCAGTTCACATCTACGTGCCACTGTTTCAGGGATGTTTGTTTTGCTCCTTGATATTTTTTGCTTTATTTTACATTCTGTACAATTAAGTTCTGTAAGCCATGTCAGTAGCAATAAAAAACAAATACAAGAAAAAAATTCAAAATGATATTTTGTAGTCTAATAAAAAAAAATTAAGTTTATTTGATAAGGCAGAGCAACAACTGTGAACATAATCTCACCTCTGTCAGTTACAATATCTGTAATGTTGGCTGATGTATGAGCATACGGGTGTACAAATTCATGGAAAACTGTGATAGTAACTCTTTCCTTGGTTGATTAAATTAGACATGACTATAAAGGGGTTAGTATATTTCTGTTATTGAGGTCTAATAAAAGCTGGCAAGCTAGAACTCCAAAAAGGCATTTAGGTACTATGCAATGTTAAAAAAAAACGGGAAAAAAAAAAAAACAGTCACTGTACAGTAAGAAAACGGAAGCCTGGTGTCCATAGGAAATAAAGCAGCAGAAACTGTCAAGCCTCTTACACACAATCGGATTTTCGGACAACAAATGTGTCATGGCAGGTTTTTGTCGGGAAAATCCGACCGTTTTATGCTCCATCGGACAATTGTTGTCGGATTTTCCGCCAACAAATGTTTTCTAGCATGCTTTCAATTGGTGCTACTGTGCCCCATCAATTGGTGCCACTGTGCCCCAACAATTGCTGCCACTGTGCCCCATCAATTGCTGCCAGTGTGCACATCAATTGCCGCTACTTGCCCATCAACTGCCGCTACTGTGCCCCATCAATTGCCATTACTGTGCCCCATCAAATGCTGCCAATGTGCCCCCCCGTCCGGCACTTACCTGTCTCAGGTCACGGCGCTGTCCTCCACGCTCCGAGTCCTCAATGTCTTCTACCATCCTCTTCCTGTCTTCTGCTATGAATGGACGTCTGATAGGCCTGTCGCTTCAGCCAAATTAGGTGACAGGTAACCAGACCCAAGCACCTGATTGGCTGAGAGGCGGTCAGTGTTAGGAAAGTGATTTATTCGCTTCCCTAACACAACACAAGTAAACACCGAACGCACAGCATATGAATGAGCAGTAAACCCTTAGTTAGAACCTTTAATTTTCCTGGAGTTAAGCTTTACTTGGACCCCTTTCACACTGGCTTTGCAGGCGCTATAACACTAAAAATAGTGTCTGCAAACCGACCTGAAACAGCCGCTGCTGTCTCTCCAGTGTGAAAGCCCGAGGGCTTTCACACTGGAGCGGTGCACTAGCAGGACGGTAAAAAAAGTCCTGCTAGCAGGATCTTTGGAGTGGTAAAGGAGCGGTGTATATACCTCTCCTCCAGCACTCCTGCCCATTGAAATCAATGGGGCACCGCGGCTATACTACCGGCAGAGGCAGAGGCGCTTTGTGGTGGTTTTTAACCCTTTTTCGGATGCTAGCGGGGGGTAAAACCGCCCTCGCTAGCGACCGAATAGCGCAGCAAAATTGACGGTAAAGCCGCCGACGCCACCCCCGCCCCAGTGTAAAAGGGGCCTTAAAGTCACTTAAAGTTTCTGATTTAATAAGGCTGAAATTGCATCACCATAATAAAGCTTACCGTATATAAGATTTCAGAGATAGGGTTTAGATCTGCTTTAAGAAAGCAAGGGGTTCCCATGCAAAACAGTCATTAACAATTGTCAGTAATCTATTTAAACAGCTTCGCTGTCAACCTGCATTTTCATTATGAATGCCACAGAAGATGTGATTATAGCTAGTGATAAGCAGATTTCTGAATATCAACTTCACAGGTGACTCACATAAACTCTGTAATCTGGTTTTAATGGTCTTTAAAGAGTCCTGCTATAAAAATTAAATAAATTAAAAGGTAGGGAATATAAAAAAAATAAAATTTTTAAGTATTAAGTATGCTTAGTGAAAATGAACACATAACATATATAGCTGGATTCAGGTAGGTTTACGCCGGCGTATCAGTAGATACGCCGTCGTAACTCTGAATTTACGGCGTCGCAAATTTAAGCCGTTTTCTGGAAACCAGATACACTTAAATTAGGCTAAGATACGAGCGGCGTAAGTCTCCTACGCCGTCGGATCTTAGGGTGCATATTTACGCTGGCCGGTAGGTGGCGCTTCCGTTGAGTTCGGCGTAGAATATGCAAATGACTAGATACGCCGATTCACGACCGTACGTGCGCCCGTCGCAATTAGTTACGCCGTTTACGTTAGAGATACGCCGATGTAAAGATAAAGCTGCTCCCTAGGTGGCGCATCCCATGCAAGGTATGGACGTCGGAACAGGCCTATCTTTTTACGTTGTTTGCGTAAGTCGTACGCAAATCGGGCTTGACGTAATTTACGTTCACGTCGAAACGGCGTACTTTGGAGCAATGCACACTGGGATATGTCCACGGACGGCGCATGCGCCGTTCGTTAAAAACGTCAATCACGTCGGGGTCACCAGTGATTTACATAAAACACGCCCCCCTGTTCCACATTTGAATTCGGCGCGCTTAGGCCGGTCCATTTATGCTACGCCGCCGTAACTTAGGAGGCAAGTGCTTTGTAAATACGGCACTTGCCTCTCTAACTTACGGCGGCGTAGCATATATGCCATACGCTACGCCTGCCTAACGTTGCGCCCGCCTACGTGAATCTGGCTAATAGTGTGAATTTCTAAAATATGGGTGGGGATACACTTTAATTTTTACTAAAGGCCTGAATCAGAGTGCTGTATTTATTGTGAATAGACCATGGATCATGATTTATTTGTGAATATCATCACATAATTGCCTTTATATGAATTATTAATACTTCACTATAAGCATTCTATTCGAAAACTGCATATCCTAGTGCAGGGGTATTGAATTAAAATTCATGGAGGTCCGATAAGTAAAATTTTCTTCCAGCCGAGGTCCGCATCGCAGTTTCGTGCAATTACCCCAATTCTTTACATTGCAGCCCAAGGGTGCAGGCACGACACACCATTCGTTTGAATGGGCTGCTGCGCCTGTGTTTCTGCTGGGAAAAGGTCCTGGCATCTTTTTAAAAAGGCAGCCACAAGGAAACTGCATGATGCGTTTGTACCATGCAATTTCCATGTGCAGAAAATTGCACTTTGCATTTTAGTGCATTTAGGAGTCAATGGTACCCCTTTACGTTTTCTGTGCAGCACCTCATTTTGTGCGCAGCTGGTTGTCCGCTTCACATCTTCCCCACCACAGCCCTGTCCCCCTTCACATATCCCCCCACACAGTATTACCCCCTTCACATATCCCCCCACACAGTATTACCCCCTTCACATATCCCCCCACACAGTATTGCCCCATCACATATCCCCCCCACACAGTATATTACCCCATCACATATCCCCCACACAGTATTGCCCCATTACATATCACCCCACACAGTATTACCCCATCACATATCTCCCAACACAGTATTGCCCCATCACATATCCCCCACACAGTATTGCTCCATTACATATCCCCCCACACAGTTTTGCCCCCTTTACATGACCCCATCACATATCCCCCACACAGTATTACCACATTACATATCCCCCCACACAGTTTTGCCCCCTTTACATGACCCCCATCACATATCCCCCACACATTATTGCCCCATAACATATCCCCCACACATTATTGCCCCCTTTACATGACCCCATCACAGATCCCCCCACACAGTATTGCCCCATCTAATATCCCCAAACACAGTATTGCCCCATCACATATCCCCCCACACAGTATTGCCCCATCACAGATCCCCCCACACAGTATTGCCCCATCACAGATCCCCCCACACAGTATTGCCCCATTACATATCCCCCACACAGTATTGCCCCATTACATATCCCCCACACAGTATTGCCCCATCACATATCCCCCCACACAGTATTGCCCCATTACATACCCCCCCACACAGTATTGCCCCATCACATATCCCCCCACACAGTATTGCCCCATTACATATCCCCCCACACAGTATTGCCCCATTACATATCCCCCACACAGTATTGCCCCCTTTACATGACCTCATCACATATCCCACCACACAGTATTGCCCCCTTTACATGACCTCATCACATATCCCACCACACAGTATTGCCCCCTTTACATGACCCCATCACATATCTCACCACACAGTATTGCCCCATCACATATCCCCCCCACAGTATTTCCCCTTTACATGACCCCCATCACAGATCCCCCCCCCATACAGTATTGCCCCTTTACATGACCCCCATCACAGATCCCCCCCCCCATACAGTATTGCCCCATCACATATTCCCCCCCTCCACACACAATATTGCCCCATCACATAATTCCCCCCACACAGTACTGCCCCCTTTACATGATGCCCCCTTTACATGACCCCCCCTTCACACACACAGCACTGCCCCCGCTCCCCATCCTTATCATTTTCATACATTTTCCTCCCTTCCTCCCTTCCCTCTCCACTCCTACCTTTCACAGAGCGCGGGGCGGGAGGCGGGACAGTCGTGGACTGAAGGCGCGGGAGCTGTCGGGTTGACTTTTCGGCGAACTGGTGATTGGCTGCTAGGACCGCCTCCTAGCAGCCAATCACCTCCCATCTAACACGACAGGCAGCTACCTCTCTGGTCCCGCCTCCCGCTGTCCGCTCCTCTGCTAATAATAGCGGAGGAGGCTGGGGACCAAAGCGGCGACTAAATGGCGCGATCGCCGCGGTCCGGAAAGAGCAGCAGCTCGGGCCGGACGCGGACCGCGGGCCGCCATTTAGTGATGCCTGTCCTAGTGTATGTGTAGCATTACCCCCATAGGAGCTCCTGAAAATTGTGGCCCACCTGTCACCCTGTCCAGCCAGGCATTCATTTCCCAGTCACTTTTGAAACATGTCCATGTGATTGTTTTGTATTTTTATTGAGGCATTTGAACTTGGATAAGGATAGGAATATATTGGATGCTCAGCAGAACAAACAATCGGTTGGGACAACTATACACACTTAGCTACTCCAGTCTCCTGCAGCACATCTCTTGCTTGCAGACTGTTACTCTCACTCTTACTCCTGCACAACACTTTACTCCAGGCACAGCTAGCACATGGTAAGGCCCAACTCTGACTCAGACAGGCCTCAGTAACTGCCTTTTGCAGGCGGGGACCGCGGGTCCCTTTTAGTGTAGCAAAAACAGAATAGGAAGTCTTTAGTGCTAGCTGTCCTATGGTGGACTACTGCTCCCAGTAAGTCCTCTTCAGGCCCTGCCAGCCCTCCTGTCTAAAGTTGCCAGACTTCACTGCCCGTGACATTGCAATCCTCACATGCTCCACACTTAGCTCCGACTGTTTCCTCTCAGTCATCTCTGGCATGCCTCTCTAGTCCTCCTGACTGTCCATGTCACTCACCAGCCCTCCTGGCTGCAAACCGGTGGTTTCCGCCTGAAGACTTGCCCGGCAGTACTAGTTCCCGCTGTCCTCTTTGTGTCTCCTGGTCAGATCCTCCATGCATTCTTAAAGGGATCCGTCCTGCACCCCAGTCCCAGGTCCAAGGTCACCCCCACCCCCCCAGACTGGGAAGCTTCCTTCAAGGCCACGACAGCCTAGTACTCCCTCCTCACTCCTCAGTTCTTCCACCCGAAAACTCCTTGCCAGCTGGGCTGACCCTGGGTATTTCAATGAGGCCTGCCCCCTGACAAACCTAGTTGGGGATTGGTCAGGGCTCCCAGGGACACCACAGACTGCTCCTCCCCACTACCCCTCCTCTATTTCTAGAATCCTCTAGAAGCAAGAGGAAGGTAACCATGGAGTGATACTATCTGTAAGTCACAGCTGCTGCTCTAGGCCACTTCCAGCCCACACAGATCAAAACAAACAGTCTTAGCTTCTGGCTAGGCCTACTTAAATGTATCTGCTATCACAAAAATCCTAGCCCTAGCACCTACCTAAGTAGAGGGTGCCACATATGTACTCCCCTAGGGCAGAAATAAACTGGTAAGTGGTACAGTACTCTGAACCTCTTTACCAGTTCACATTTCTGAACAGAGTGGTTTGCTGACATATTGGAGATCTACAGCTAACACCCACTTGCAGGGATTCTGGGTAAAATGTATTTATCTGTAGTTCTGTTCAACTTTCTTTTGCTTTGAGTAATCGCACTGCAAAGTCATCCACTGGTGAATATTACAAAGCGTTCCCTTTCCCACTGATGCCCTTCAAAAAATTGGCAGGAAGCATAGCAACTCCATTACAGAAATGTCAGCGCACACTGTATGGGGTCAGGCGAAGGAGTCTTATACTCTACATGAGTTAAATATACCAATAGCAGGGCTTAAAGTACTGTTATACAGATATATATTAAAGACGCAAAAGCAGAGTTATTAAAGAAGACACAACGCAGTTAATGGTTTATCTCACACATTAAAGCACCCCCTAGCACCCAACCATCTACAATATGAACACTTGCCTATCCTATCCTATCCTATAACGGGTTGCAGGAAAGAAAATTGTGTGTGTGTGTGGGGGGGGGGGGGGCGTGTTCCAACAAAGAGAACACAGTGAATACTGCTAGCTGCTATAGCTGATGGCAATAATTGCATGCTTAAAATCTCCTATGCTGGTTGTACCCAGATCAATTGATGAATTGACTTGGGTACAATCAGCCTGTCTATAGACAGATTGAATCTCGGCTGGTCCCTGCTGAACCGGCTGAGATTCAATCCACTTATGGCCTGCTTAACCCTAGCACTTAAAATGTAACCCTTTAAAACAGCCTTGAAACAACACTTTGCTTTGTCCATGCAGGCAAAACAATACATTGGCCCGGATTCAGATAGATTCCTCTATCTATCTGCGGGCGTAACGTGTCTCAGATACGTTACGCCGCCGTAACTTTGGGCGCAAGTTCCGTATGCAGAAAGAACTTGCGCCCTTAGTTACGGCGGCATAACGTATGTGTTCATACGTTCGCCTAATTCAAATGGGGATGTTGGGGGCATGTTTTATTGAAATTACACTTGACCCCGCGTATTTGACGTTTTTTGTAAACGGCGCATGCGTCGTTCGTGAAAGAATCCCAGTGCGCATGCTCGAAATTACGCCGCAAAACCTCATTGGTTTCGACGTGAACGTAAATTATGCAAAGCCCTATTCGCGAACGACTTACGCAAACGACGTAAAATTTTCAAAACTCGGCGCGGGAACGACGTCCATACTTAACATTAGCTACGCCTCATATAGCAGGGGTAACTTTACGCTGAAAAAAGCCTAACGTAAACAACGTAAAAAAATGCGCCGGCAGAACGTACGTTTCTGAATCGGCGTAAATACCTAATTAGCATATTCCTTGCGTAACTATACGGAAGCGCCACCTAGCGGCCAGCGTGAATATGCAGCCTAAGATACGACAGTGTAAGACACTTACACCAGTCGGATCTTAGGGAAATCAATGCGTAACTGATTCTCTGAATCAGGCGCATAGATACGACGGCCCACACTCAGAGATACGACGGCGTATCAGGAGATACGCCGTCGTATCTCCTATCTGAATCCGGGCCATTGTCTTTAATGACCTCCCTTCCAGAAAAACGCACTCATGTTTTCCTTATTCCTTCACCCCTCCGTTTATTTGCTGGATGCATGCCCCTGTGTTAGCTCCAACTAGAGCAGCATGAAGGGATTCTTTTCACACTTGGGACTTTCCCCATACCTCCCATGGGGAGGCATGGCCACCCAGGGCTGCTATGATAGTGAGTAGATCTTGGTTTAATTTCCTCACTCCACTTTATCTCTATATGTAATTAATGAGAGGGGGTGCATCTGCTTCTTCTTCAGTTTTTTAGGTTAAGAGGGAAAACATAGCATTTCATTTTCTTTTTAGCACAAAGAGACACTTTTCATTCAAAGTGTTACTAACCCCACAGCAGTAAAATTCGTCTGTATATGCAGTAAAGCATGCTTGTTATACTCAATGTGGAACATAAGGGGTTAATCCTCTGCATTGTGTAAAAGGCTGTTTGATCCTGTCTTCTCAGATTCTCCCTTTCTTTTACTGTCCCCAATCCATCTGCTGATAGCACAGAACCTTGGAGGCACTCCACATACTCAGTTTGGTGTGTATTTCTACAGAGTTTTTTCTATTCCTTGGGTGGGAGCATTTGATCAGCACAGGGCCAATCAGCGCTGTCCAGAAAGAAAGTCAGGGGTAATGCAGCCTCATAGGATGGCCAGAGGAGAATGAAAACTCCTCCTCCAGGCTTTAATCAGTGCTCAGACAGACACTGATAGAAGTCACAAGACTGCTACATACTGCTGATGAGAAAGGGTATTTAGCAGTTTATATTTACTAAAATAATTACATTTCCATGTTGTGTGTTCTGTGGAGACCAGTTCTAGATAGTGCAGGGTCCTGGGTTTAGTAACACTTTAATGTTCCAAATTTAGGCATTCCAAAACACACTCTTATTGAAATCCATAATAAAGTGTCCCCAGCGCACTGATCAGAAAGAACAATAACAAAGAATGGAGAAGCAGCACCAGGCCAGATGTAGCCCATACATTATTCATGTGTAATTTTACTTTCCCAACAATACTAACAGAGGAATTGTTTTTTAAACACAAAGCCATTTGGAACTTTCAATTTCATAGTCTTAAAATGCAAGAAGGCAGTGTTAATGAAATGCACACTTTAGTTTTATAGACCCACTGTACAACAAAAAATATTGTGTTTCAAAAACAACGTGATTTCCTTTTTTTTACATTTGCTTTTTAAACATATGAATAGCGCTTTAATTTCAAATACTGAATTAAATTATGTCTAATGACTGCATGCTCAGCTCAACATAGGATTGGTAGATTGCTTAGCAGGCAGACATTCAGCCAGCACTTATCCTGTAAAGAGTAAAGATCAACACTAGACTTAGCAATGGATATTCCCCCAAAAAGAGAATGTGGAACAAAAATGGAAATAAGCAAGTAAAATTGTTATTAGGAATACAGTAAAATAAATTATAAATCATACTGGCTATTTTTTTATATTAAGTTTATAGTTTTGCACCATTTTTTGCAGAAAACACTATTATACATATACAGTATCACACTGTTGGGCATGGTGGCATATTGCTTTGAGCTTATTACATACTCTGTATACCCTTAAAGCCATCCTTCTGTTTAGTCAACCCAGTTTTATTGAGTTTACATGCAACATAGATTTATTACCTGTTGAACTTGTCAGTATATCTGTAATTTTTCAACTTCCTTTAACCAAGTGACAATGCTATATATTTTGCAGTGAAATTGCACAACAAGGTTGTCACCCTATGAAGAGATAGACTTGCAATTCTAAACAGACTTAAAGTGGTTGTAAACCCTCAGGGAGAAGTTACACCTACAGGTAAGCCTAGATTAAAGCGGAGTTCTGGCCACAATTTCACTTTTTAAATATAAATACCCCTGTAATACACAAGCTTAATGTATTCTAGTAAAGTTAGTCTGTAAACTAAGGTCCGTTTTGTTAGGTTGTTACAGCATTTAGACACTTTATAAAATAGAAATTGACTGGGGCCATCTTAAGTGTGGGCATCATGAAGCCAGACTGTATGACTTCCTGGATTTCAGCCTTGCAAATCTTGCACATGCTCAGTGCTGCACAAGCAGTGTCAGATCAGGTTTCAGCACCTGTGCTGACCAAGTCACATGATTCTTTGAGACTGGGGAATGCACAGACTCCTGGAAAGTTACACCCACTACATTCCCAGGAGTCTGTGCGGTGTAGGTTAGGAAGCATTAAGCACCTAGGTGCAGGAAGTGGGAAGATTAACTATTCTGCCTAGCAACAACACTTTGAAGGCATCTAAAAAAAAAAAAAAAAATTCGTAAAGGACTAATGACATTTTTTTAAAACTACTGATGTAATGTTATATTTATGGGTGGAACTCCACTTTAAGGCTTACCTGTAGGTGCTTGCAATATCTCAGAGACTGTGTAGGTCAGGTGTGCCCAACCAGTGGCCCGGGGGCCACATGTGGCCCGTGAAGCCCTCTGATGTGGCCCGCGGCCTCCTGCTTTGGGATGGAATAAAATAGAATAGAATACTGTTATTAAAGGTACGTTTTTATTACTAAAATAACAGTGTGTGTATATATGGGCATATCTTTTATGCAGTGGTTACTGGGCTGCTTTCAAACGAATCCACAGGTACATAGAAGTGCACCTGTGGGTTACTGAGCCCCAGACTTCTATTACCTGCGAGTTTTGTGTGCTGAGAGTAGAGTGGGCTCTATAGAGCCCAGTGGGCTGCCATCCTCCCACTCTACTCATTGTGGCCCGCGACCGGTTACCAAGTTGCTTAAGTGGCCCTTGCTGCTCAAAAAGTTGGACACCCCTGGTGTAGGTATTTGCAATTTCCCCTGAGCTGCGCCGTTTCAAGCCGGGGTCATGCCGTTAAAAGCGGCTCCCGGGCGCATGCGCGGGAGTGACGTCACGTGACTCCGGGCCAGTCACAGAGCCGGAGTTTGTGGCCCCCGGATGAAGAGGGGTGAAGAATGGACACTCGCTGTCATGGAGGAAGAAGGAGACATCTACTGCAGGTAAGTGTCACATAATGGGCTACTATGTGATGCATAGTAGCCCATTGTGCTTTTCCTTTGCAGGGAGACAAAGAGGAAGTAAACCCATCAAGTATTCAACAAACATAAAATAAATAACTTGAGCTTACACCATTTAAGCAGTTAAGGCAACTGTTTTTATTTTATTTTAAATAAAGTTCAAACTTTATGATTGAAAATGTACCATAATAGTTCAGGCAGTTTTATATGGCTTTTCTCAACTACCAATTTTACTGGACTGACATTTAAATGCAAAAAAAAAATATATAAAAAAAGACATTGGAAATAAAAAGGAATTCATATGTCTAATATTATTATAAAATATATTATATTAACCCATTACAGGTACTAGTATACTTTTCTTAACAAAGGTCCTTTATTCATCTTGGATACAGTGTTGCCAACCTACCAGATTAAAATTTGCTGACACAACACACCAAATTTACTGGCACAGCCAAGTTTTTACTGGCATTTCCAAAGGTTACAAAATTACAGTATTTAGGCTACAAACAAATACAATATGCAATTAGCAATATGATTTAAGGTATATAATAAGGAAAAAAACATATTTCTTATTTTATTTTCGATATAGTAAATATCTCAGGGACAGGACAGGAGGGCAAGAAATCAGAATGGGCGGCACTCACACATAAAATTAACTCTCACAGTAACACTGACAGCAGTATGCAGCAGCACAGATGATGATAAGACCTCACCGACACCACACGCTCCTGAGTCACAGAGACAGTCTCTCTCCAAGCCAAGTGGTTCCTCCAGTCCACTCCAGTGTAAACAGCACTGATGGTCCCGATCCCAGCCTGCCTTGCTCCCATACTGCAGACCCTCACACAATGCTCTAGCCGCTCTGCTTGGCTCCATTGCACCATGACATCACACGACATGCTCAGGCACCACCTCCGCCAGAGCCATCCGATCACACTGTAGCAGGCACTCGGATGGTCTCAGCCGGCTCCGGAGAGTCACAGCCATATGTTTTTCTGGCAACCTTTTACTGGCATTTACTGACAGGAGAAAATTGCCTGTTTTTTATTGGCTGCCAGTAAAAATACTGATGCTTGGATAAGGCTTTAGATAAGCCTTTTTCATCATTTCTACCCTCGAGGAACACTTAAATTAATTTTCCAGTTCCTTGGGAATCCCCGTCAAAAAAAAAATAATAATATATCTCCCACAAAACTGCTGCAACAAAAAAGTATCTTTATTAAATCAGCCCCCTATACAAATGGGAAGCAGATCTAGGATGTACTTATAATGAGCATCAAGGGGCTACAGCCTGAAATTCCATGTATAAACACACAAGCTGCTCCACATTATGGGAGCTAAACACTAAAATAACCCAACGTTGGTATTTAACCCCTGATAGACTATCCAGATTTAATAAAAGCTTAGACGGCAAATGCTGGGGAAATTGCAGCCAAAGAGGAGACGTGTTTCCAATCTTGTGGAACTGCCCCAAGTTGTCACACTACTGGATGTCAATTTTTAACCTACTATCTGAAGTCACCAAAATAACAATTGCTCCTTCACCCAGCTTAGCAATCCTATCCTTAGAATTGACACATTTCCCACGTTCTCTTCCAATATACCATAGCTCATATTCTAATGTCCACCAGACTTAATATCACTAGACACTGGAGGAATCCCAATCCTCCTACTCTGTGTACTAGACACTACTCAATTGCATTGCACCTACGAACAAATACTAGCATTGAGGAATAATAAGAAAGCCCGTATTACCCAATTATAGAAACCATCTTTGATAGATGCTTCCCAGCATTAGTGTCAACTCACACCTGTTAAATCTCCTGTCTTCATGCTTCTTTAGTCTTGTTTTTTCAGTCTTGTACATAATCTTAGTAAAGAAATTAAAGGCGAGGGGTGGCCTTTCCTTCCCCGGCACAGTGAGATCCCTATGGGGTGTCTGGGGAAGTTAGACCTTACCTTAATCCTGACACTCAGAACGATTTTTGTTTTGTTTTTTCACTGTTCACCTATATTAAAACTTGCTATGTCATATGCATATTACCAAATTTATTTCTTACTACTTACTTACTACTACATCTCAATTTAAGACAAAGTCTACTGTATATCTTATGTTCTTCACAAAAATTTTCAATAAAAATTATTGAAAAAATATATATATATCTACATATATGGATCTATATATATATATATATATATATATATATATATATATATATATACCTACAGCTCATGGCGCATTAGCTTTATCAGTAATTTTAAGAAAATATTAAATACCTAGTGTAGTATAAAGAACATTTTTCAGGAATATTTCTAAAATAAAAAAACTACTGCTAAAAAGTAATGCAGACAGTAACAATTGTGTTGACCCCTAACATTAGTGATCATTATAGAAGTGAGCCCTTACATTGGTGGTTAATGGATAATTGCCCCCTTGCATTGGTGGTTAGTGTAGCTGGAAGATATCCCTGGATGAGAAACACTGATATACCCAGTGAGAAAGCAACTTCGCTGGGATGCTAACCCAATCCTACTCTATTCAAAATTTTAAAATGTTTTCTCTATACATACACTTCAATAATTGACCTGAAGAGAATTTTTTTCAATAAAGGCAAAGTTTTGCTTTAAGAATTAATGATCCTCTTAGTTAATCGGTTATCAGTTCTTCAATATTATCAGATTTAAAATGCCCAATAAAGCTCTACCAAAAGAGAGTGCTTTGTATGACTATATTTTTCTGTTTATATAAAATATTCATAAAAATAATTTTGCTAAACTTCAGAGAAAGTATGATCTTTCTTGCCCTATAATACTGCTTAATAAACAGATCCAAATATAAATATTAAGCTTCTGGCAGTTTTGTGCTTCTACCTTAGATAATCAGCGTTTTCACTTTGCTTAAACTTGGCATATGTTCAGTTTTACTTTACAGCACAACCCTATGCATAATGAACAACGATATCAGTAAAACATCACATAAATATGTGGAGGAAAACCAGCAATATCATCAAATATCAGCTGTTTTACTTGGTTACATGGTAGAGCTACAGCAATGCTGTAATCCCTTTATAAATAATTCTGTTCAGCGCAAATTATATCTAAAACAGCCACAACCACACTATAATAACAAAAACACTAAAACCCTTGATGTAAGGAAATTCACTTGTTGGTGTTCCCTTGTCTCTGCCACATGAAAGGAAAAAAGTTTAAGGATACAACATAGAATAATGATGAAAGTGAGATGACAAGGCATATTGTAAATTTGTTCGCTGTATTTGATTGCCTGGTTAGTTAATTGGTATGACTTCATGCTGATAACACACCCTAACTCCATGTCAGGTCACCTGTGGCTAGATGACAAGTGCACCCCGTTGGGGTCAGGGGTGCACCACAAGGTAGTGAACCCTATAGCAGACTGCTGCGGATGGACCACAGAGAGGATATGGAGGAGAGGTTCACTGGGGCACAAACAGGGACCCTACAGGAAGCTTGAGCCCAAGATTCCCTAGGGCGTGGAATCTAAGATCCAGCTGTTATTCACCAGAGCCTCTAGTGGTGAGGATGGCCTTTGCTGCAACTGGATCCAGGTCGCGGCCCCCGGAGTCCCTTAGGTCACGCTCCGTAGGGAGAGAGGGGAAGCAGCCACTCAGGACACAGAGAAAGTGAGGGATAAGCCGAGGTTGGGGCAACAGGCAGACGAGCATAACCAAGGGACAGTCCAAGGGTCAGGGTCACAGGCAAACAGGAGTAGTCGGAGACAAGACAAAATCGGTACACAGAAATAATGTAGCACATGGCAAGCAGGAACACAATGCTAACAAACAACGTTGATCAGCAAAGCAGACCTGCAGTGAACTGGTTAATATAGAGTTCCTGGGATGGCCTGGGGTGGAGCCATTCAGGGAGGAGAGATGATGAAGGCAGCCAGATAAGAGAGTCTGGCCTCTAATGAACACATGGAGAAAAAGGTAAGCTGACAGACATACTACATATCCATGACACTCCAGTGTTAATTTTGATGTCAAATTTCGATTTAGTTTTAATCGTATTGTTTTGACTAAAATGGCATTTTAGTTTTACTCATATTTTAGTCATCTGAATTGTTTTAGTTTTGACCAAAATGGCATTTTAGTTTTAGTCATAATTTAGTAATCTGAATTGTTTTAGTTTTAGTCATATTTTAGTCAACTAAACTCTAATGGGTGTAGTTAAATTCTAATGCATTATTTAAGCATTTATCTAGAATTTCCAAACTCATTATATACTCCTGTAGTAAAAATCTAATAACATGTTATTAGTTATGGTATTAAGGTTTGAACATGCACTACAGACACAGATTTAGCTGTTGTGATATATAACCAGTGTTAATTGTGACGTCAAATTTAAATTTAGTTCTAGCCATAGTCTTTTGACTAAAATACCATTAGTCATATTTTAGTCGTCTGAATTGTTTTAGATTTAGTCCTATTGTTTTAGTCCTAATTAACACTGCCTGACTTTTGAGTTAGCATATTGGTATCAAGTAAAGGCATCCCATATTTAAAGCGGGGGTTCACCCTTAGAGGGCACTTTTTCCCCTTAGATTCCTGCTCGTTTTCTCTAGGGGAATCGGCTATTTGTTTTAAAATATGTGCAGTACTTACCCGTTTACGAGATGCATCCTCTCCGTCGCTTCCGGGTATGGGCTGCGGGAATGGGCGTTCCTTCTTGATTGACAGTCTTCCGAGAGGCTTCCGACGGTCGCATCCATCGCGTCATGATTTTCTGAAAGAAGCCGAACGTCGGTGCGCAGGCGCAGTATAGAGCCGCACCGACGTTCGGCTTCTTTCGGCTACGAGTGACGCGATGGATGCGACCGTCGGAAGCCTCTCGGAAGACTGTCAATCAAGAAGGAACGCCCGCTCCCGAAGACCCATACCCGGAAGCGACGGAAGAAGATGCAACTCGAAAACGGGTAAGTACTGCTCATATTTTAATACAAATAGCCGATTCCCCTAGACCGAACGAGCAGGAATCTAAGGGGAGAAATTTTTTTTTTTAATAAATGGGTGAACTCCCGCTTTAAGCGCAATAGAAACAGTGATTTTAATGCACACTCCTGACTCAATAGCTGACTGTCTACTGGCAGTCTACATACCTGTAGATGTAGTGTACCCTGAGCATTTTCTAAAATACAGCTTAACATACAGCTTAACATCAAAGCTGAACTCTAGGCAAACAGTTAAATATACAGCTAAGAGATACACATGAAATGGGTTGTAAACCCTCAGTGCATTCTATGCATTAAGGTGAAAAACCTTAATGATGCAGCAGAACACCCCTTTTACTTACCTGAACCCGGTCTTTCCAGCAATGGGGATGAGCACACCAGTTCCAGCCGGTGTCTAGGGTTCTGATTGGATAGATTGATAGCTGCCATTGGCAACCGCTGCTGTCAATAAAATCCAATGATGTGGGAGCTGGAGGATGGGGCCGAGTCCTGCCGTCTGTGTCAATGAATGCAGCAGCTGGACACGGGAGCACACCTGCACGAGTGCTCTGAGGGAGAGTGACTCTCCAACGGGGCACTCAAGAAGAGGAGGAGCCTGGAGCACCACTGAGGGACCCTAGAAGAAGAGGATCGGGCCACTCTGTTCAAAACCAACTGCACAGAGGAGGTAAGTATGACGCATTTGTTCTTTGTTTTGTTTTTTTAAACAAAACTCTACATATCTTTAAAAGCTGCTTTGTCCACTATAGGATTTGTATTTCTGTCCTGTCAGTCCTGAGATTTACATAGCCCTAACTGATAGCATGGCCTGACTTTTCTCTTCTACAATTAAACTAAACTACACCGTTAGTTCATGACCTGTTAACATTGTAGCAAAAGCAGAAAAAGTGGCAAGAGGTCATAGCTCTCTTCTTTGGCATTTGGCACACTTTCTAGGCAGGGTTCCAGTAAATAGAGATGGATTACTCTGCCTTTAGTGAAAATAGTCTCTATGAAAAGAATGGGGAAATAAAGAAAAATAAGGCACGCAAAAATTTAATTATCTATAAGTATACATTTGTAGATTGCAATTACAGAACATTTCTGATAAGGGTGAAGTTTCTCTTAAAGGGCTTGATTGTGGCAGTCAAAACAGGTCTTAAATCCAATTATGTGGTGCAAGAGCCCTATACATACAAAACAGAAACTTCCTTGAGTTGGCTAAATCCTCTTTTTTTGTGCTTCATATGCCTCCCCCTCCAGACACTGCAACCAAAAGTGGGTTGGTTTCAGCAGCACAACCAATTCTGGAAATCCAGAAAGCGGACAGGGCTAGGATGTGCAGGCTTATGGCTCAGCAGCAGTGGTGGACCAACCATAAGGGGAACAGGGGTGCCCCCCCAAAGCTATTTACAAAAAAAGGCCCTTTAAAAAATAAAATAAAAAAAAGTGCACTGCATTTCGGCGCATCTGGTTTTCTGTGCCAGTGAGAAAACTAAAATATTATCTTGGTAATCCCTGTGTGTATTCAGAAGCCCCAGATGTCTTATGTCTCCTTTCTCCCTGTCTGCTCTTTCTGTGCCCTCTTCGTTCAGATCCCCTCGCGATCACCAGTGGAATGCTGAAAGAGATAAGAGCAGAGCAGGACCACTACCGGCCACTGCTATTCAGCAGTGACAATCAGAGCCGGTGCAAGGATTTTCAACTACTCAGGCGAAGGTGCATTGTGGAGCCCCCCTCCAATCCCAGAGTCCTAAGGTTACTACCTAAGCAGCCTTAAGCACCTGGATATGTCCCAGACTTCTGTAAACTATCCCCACTTCTTATAAAAGTCTGTGGTCAGGCATTAGTGCAAGGTCCCTCAGCTAATCCCCACAGCTGGATACCTCCTGCAAAAAAAAAAAAAACCTTTCCCCCTTCCCTTTGACTTATTTTGGTAAACTTCCTATTGTGTAGGATTCTGACTCGCTTGGGTGCAGAGGGGGTGCAATAGAGAGGGGGATCAGAGAGAAAGGGGGGTAAGAGTGAGGGTAGGGGTGAGAAAGAGAGAGGGTTGACAGAGAGAAAGGCAGAAGGGGGTTGACAGAGAGAGAGAAGGGGTTAATAGAGAGAGGGGGGTTGACAGAAAAAGAGCGAGAGAGTGAGAAGGGGGTTGACAGAGCGATAGAGAGAGAGGGGGGGGTTGACATAGAGAGACAAAGGGTTGACAGAGAGGGGGGTGGTTAGAGAGAGAGGGGGGAGAGGAGGAGTGAGAGAGAGAGAGGGGGTGAGAGAAGGTGGGTCAGAGCAGAGGGAGAGAGTGAAAAGGGGATGAGAAAGAGTGAGAAGGGAGTGAGAGAGAAGGGGGTGACAGAGAGAGGGAGGGGGGTGTATTTTGTTTTAGCGGATTTTCAGCAATACATTCCTCCAACCCCTCATTTGCTAAAATCTTTCCTAGACTTGCATGTTTTGTTTATTACAAAAAAAGATTGGGGGAAATACTGAGTAGATGAGATGTCAGTAACAAAAGTAATACATTTTATAGATCCCCATCCACCCCATGAATTGGAAACTTTTTTGTCTGCCCTGCTAAGATTGTATGGCTGTAATCATGAATAGATCAATCTGTGACACGCACACAAGCTGGTCTCTCTGTTATCCCAAAAGCTTTAAACTTGTTTTTATGATCAAGAGCTTTTGTAGCTTTTTGGGATTTGTGTTGACAGGCTTTGTGCAAGGGCAGCATTGACATTGACATGGGTCTGAGATGCTTGGGAGATAATTGTCAGGTCCATGTCACCTACAGTTTTCCTAATTCTGATCTGCATTCGGTCAGACAGATCATCCCTGTCATCAGACTCACCCTGATCACCATGGCACCCTAAGCAGCTTCTGCACTGCTGGAAGAAACCACAACACGGGTGTGGCATGGCCTCCCCTGCCCGTCAACCTGTCAGCCCACAGGTGATTGATCTTTGAACCAACCAGTGAGCTGGCTTCCCCACCGCTGGCCACTCCTACCTGTCAGCGCTCTGACGCGCCTATGTTCAGGATCTGCAGAAAGCAGAGCAGCTTCCGCGGGCGATGTGTGCTGGTTCAAGCATCACCCTTAAAGGTCCTGTACACAGGCTAGGCTACCACGGCTCACATCCCCTGTCTGTCAGGGCTGGTGCAAGGAAGTTTGTCTGCAGATGGAAAGGTGTATTTTACCGCCCCCTCCATCCTGGCACCATAAGGCAGCTGCCTAACCTGCCTTATGCTGGCGCCAGCTCTGGTGAAAATTTTGATAACCACACCTTTCCCCCCAACATATCTTCTTATACCCCCTACAGAACAAGTATCCAAAGCCTATGTGAAGGATGACACTGCTTTGAATTCAGTAGCAGAGCAGCAGCGTTGTCCCCCCATCACAGAAAACTGCATAGGGTGAACTTAACTGACAAGATCCACATGTATTTGCAAGACTTTGCAAAATGACTATGAGAAAACTGTATATGTATTACAATTAAGTCCAGAGGTGACTATTTTTTAATACGAAGCCAAAGTTCTACTTTAAGATATTTAACCTTGGTGCATTTAAAGTATGCCCATGAGATCAAGATTGGGTAGTTTTTTTTCAAGCTTAGCTTTCCTGTAAATATAATAAATAATTTTAGATTTACATAGTATAGAGTTTTTTCCCCAATTATGTAGCTAGTCATTTATGTTATTAAGTCATTGATTTTTGATTTTTGTATAAACATAGCTACTAAAGCAAAAAATTTGACAAAGTTGGACTTTAAACAAATACCTAACTACATTTATGTGTTTTTATTTTTGCCTTATGATAAACTTGTCTTCAATAACCACATATGTAAATTCTTGAATATAGTTTAAAGCTTATAATGTATAAGCTGCATGTGCTCGTAAAATAGAAGAATGTGATGTATTTGAAGTACTGTACTCAGCAATAACACTCATACATTTTTAAAATAATTCTGTGGTTGCTACAAAAAAAACACTTGTTTTTTGATAAAGAACATAATCTCTCCTTGAGATAAATATTCTTTATTAAAATTTGAACAAAAAGGAAATGCATTTTACTGATTGGCAGTTGGTATTTTCCTGTTCTTCTGAGGGAATTTCTCTATTAAACCTAAATGTCAACTTAATTTGAACTTGTGCTAGGTATTTGAGAAATACTACAAGTGATGAGAAAGGGCATTTGAAGATCATCTGGCCAAACTAGAACCACCATTTAAAGTTGCAAACTAAAATATATTTTCTCAGCAATTCTATATATAAATGAATAGCGTTTTTATTTTCCAGGTGTGGACTATTATTTGGAAAATATACAAAAGAATAAGCAATTTCTTGTAGGCATTGTTATGTTGTGATGTGAATGTAACAATCCAAAATAGATATATTATTTTAATTTCAATTATAAACCAAATTTGGGCTAATTTAAGCCCTTAAATTAAAAAAAGTTATATTCATAACCAGTTTTTTTATTATCTGTTCCTACATCACTTGTGTCTTTTGCATTAAATAGAATGTATAGTGATTTTGTATATATTTTAAGTATTTACCATGACCAGGACTTTATTCAAAAGGAATATATTTTTGATTCAGGTAAAGATTAAATATTGCATAGGAATATTATAAATTGTTATATTTAGCCATCGGCCCAGATTCAGAAAGAACTTACGCCGACGTATCTACTGATACGCCGCGTAAGTCCACGGATGCGCTGTCGTATCTATGCGCCTTATTCAGCAAATAAGATACGCCTGAATTTTGGCTTCATACGTCCGATGTAAGTCTCCTACGCCGTCGTATCTTGGGCGCATATTTACGCTGGCCGCAAGGGGCGCTTCCATTGATTTACGCATTGAATATGTAAATGACCTAGATATGCCGATTCACGAACGTACTTACGCCCGTCGCAGTAGTCTACGCCGTTTACGTAAGGCGTACGTCCGACGTAAAGTTATTCCACATAAAGCAGGGGAAAGTCATGTTAGGGTATGGACCAGGGAACAGCCGTCGTATTTTACGTCGTTTACGTAAGTCGTACGTGAATGGGGCTGGGCGTAGGTTACGTTCACGTCGTAGGCATTGAGCCGTCGTATCTTAGGGAATATATGCGACGTGATTCTGAGCATGTGCGCGCATGCGCCGTTCGTTCGGACCTTCATTTACATGGGGTCACACTTCATTTAAATAGATCACACCCACTACCTTCCTACTTTGAATTAGGCGGGCTTACGCCAGCCAATTTACGCTACGCCGACGCAACGTTGGGGGCGAGTGCTTTGTGAATACTGTTCTTGCCTTTCTATGATACGCCCGCACAAATATACGCCGCTCTACCTGAATCCGGGCCATCAAGTATAACTTTAGGCTCCATTTCATGTTCCTTAATTACCTTCTGTTGTGAAAAAGAAAGATAAGTACCGTATTTATTGGGGTATAACACGCACAGGGGTATAAAACGCACCCTAACTTTAAGAGGGAAGTTTCAGGGAAAACCCTTTCCACGGCCCCCTGCGTATAACACGCAGGCACAGTTTACCCTCTATTTTCAGGGTAAGAAAGTGAGTGTTATACGCCAATAAATACAGTACCTAACCACTAAAATTAGTTAAAGCAGTCACTCATCCACCTTCAGGCATACTGGCAGGAGAAAAGCAGCTGCAAAAACTCTCCTAAGTTGCAATTTTTTAAGTGCACTTAGGAAAATTCATTTATTCTGCCACTGAAATTAAAAAACGCTCAAGCGCTAAAAGCGCCCAGCGTTAACGCATGTTTAGATGCATTGTCGCGTGTTTAGGTGCAGCAGGCGTTTTATATGCTCAAAAACACCTCTCCTAAACGCACAAGTGACGTTTTTTTTCTTCCTCCTGTAAACGCATATACTGCGCATGGACACGTAGGGGTTGGTGTACTAAAGGCAAATAGAAAATGATTAATGTACAGGATATGGGATTTTAAGGGTGCTAAAGAAAAATTCACTCAAAAGAGAATATTTAAAAAAATAATAGAAAGGTATTTATTGATAACAACATTCTAAAATGAATGGATACAGTTCATTCAAAGTCATATGTATACACCTACTCCCTAACAAATGACGATGAACTACTATAATTATGTACAGATTGATGTGGTGTCCATATTTTCAACAGTTTCGCCTATAAGGCTTCTTCAGGACTGGACACTAACGACACTTTTGTTATATTTGTAGAAGCAATGATTATCCAGCTCAATATGAAGCATGGAGATAGACTGTGCACTTTTCAAAATGCAATTGCACTCTGCTAGTGCAGTTGCTCCAGAGCTTAGTAAATGAGGTAAAGATTCACTTTGCAAAGAATACCCAATCACGTGCAAAGGAAATGAAATTAACTGAATTTTTGCTTGCACATGATTGGATGATGGAAGTCAGCAGAGCTTCTGCTCATTTACTAAGCTATGTAGCAAATGCAAGTGCACAATCCATTTTCCTTTAGTAAATCAACCCCATAGGTTAACATGGAGGAGAGTTTAGAGGTAGAGAAAGAAAAAGCTTAAAGTGATAATACAGGTTCATTTTTTTAAAACAAAAATAAACATGTCATACTTACCTGCTCTGTGGTTTTGCACAGAGAAGCCCTAATCCTCTTCTTCTCACATCCTCCTGGCTCCTTCCCCTTGACCAGTGCCCCTAATAGCAAGCTGCTTGCTATGGGGGCACTGGTGCATGCTCACTTCTGAGCCGCGCTCTATGCATCCATAAGACACATAGAGCCACGGTTCAGTCCCACCCCTTTTTTCTTCTCATTGGCTCACTGGCTGCGATTGACAGCAGTGGGAGCCAATGGACCCCACTGCTGTTTCAGCCAATGAGGAGAGAGAGAGACCCAGGACAGCAGAGGTTCCCATGCACATTGTTGGATTGGGAATATTGGGGGTGCTTCTCTCCTTGGTTCACTGCATTTCTCGCGGTGGGTTCACAGCTAACACAGGAGACATTGTAGACAATCCCGGGGGAATTCCTTCCTTGTTGTTCATCACTCCTTAGCTTCATGTAAGTCTTTGGAATATCTTTGTTATTGTTCAATAAACATTGCACTCAGAGGCGCTTTTCTGTTTTTCCTTATGTTGAAATCCAGAGTTGGCTTCACTCCTGAGAAAAGCTGAGCCCTTTGTGCGTGTCTCACCCTCAAGACCCATCATCACCATCATTAAGGAAACGTCACCTCCCCTTACTTGGACTCTGTCTACCCTTATTCCTGGACATTTTAGCTCACATTGACATGTATACCCATATCCTGAGTCCCAGCATTTTGTTGTTTACAGTGCAACTTTGGAGTCCGACTTTGATACAACTTTGATGTGGCTTTTTACACTCTGTGGCATTGAAGTCGTATCAAAGTTGGATCAAAGTACTGCAGGAATCTTTTCTAAAGTTGGGAAGACTTATGTAGTATCAGTTAAGACGGCTTTCATAGGGAAACATTAAATTTCACATGTCACTCGACTTGGGGTCTCACAAGTCGGATCCTATGTCGCATCAATGTAAACCAACCCTAAAGCTGTAAAGTGCAAAATCTGGTGGCACAGTGCATGGTAGCCAACCGCCTCCTAACTTCAGCTTGTTCAATTGTTGACAAATAAATGATAAACTGGACGCTGATTGGTTTCTACTCAGAGCTACTAGATTTTGCACTCTCCAGTTTTAGTAAATCAACGCCACTGTGTCTAAATGTGTGGTGGGTTTTAATTGGCTATGCTGCTGCAGTACCCCATAGTGTGCATCATACACACTGAAATTGTGATAATGAATAGTATTTGCAAACATTTTGCACTTCCTGACAAGAAGACAACCTTAACTATAAATGACAAGTTAATTTAAAATTCACATGTGTTCTATTGTAAACCACATTTTTTATTTAAGTTAATTAAGTGTAAAACATTATTGGAGTGCTAAAGTTTAAGTAAAGGTGACAATGAAAAGACTGGAAATAACTAGATAAATTATAACATAACCTCTTGTGTCCCTGGCCGACGTTAAAGTGGAACATGCTGAATAACGAGGGAATACCCTTACAAAGACGTTAAACAACAAAGCATTTGCAATGGAAATGAGGATATTTAATTGGATCTCCCATCTGGCCACTTTTTAATAATGCTGTTGGCAGGCCTCCATGTTTCCCGGTGTACAACCAGCAAGTAAGAAAACCCATTATGAGCAAAATAAAGTTCCTATCTAAGCTGCTGAAGTCTATTATTACAAGTATTGTATGAATAGCCGGTAATCTTAATACCTGCTCCTTAGGGACCTTGTCTGACTATAATAAGTATTTAACTAATCCCCTAAGCAAATACATTTGCTAGTATTACTATAATCAGTATTTATTTTTTATTTTTTTACTTTCTTTTTGAACATGTTAAGGATTAAGGAATAAAGAAAGTGCATAGCAGTGATACTGCATAAAAATGCAACAATCCCCCCCAAAAAATGTAAACGATTTATTCTTTATTTAGAACAACAACAAAAGGAAATACAGACCAGTTTCTACAGTAGGCACAGGAAGATACATTTTCAAAGTGGTACAATAAAAACAAAAGTGCCTCCAGGGTTAAAGTGTTTATTACCCTAACACTTTATAGTCCTGATATGGGCTTGCTGTATCATGTACTTGTATGAGAAAATATCCTGTTCTCTTTGTATTGCTTCCTTTATGTGCAATCCCTGTTGTTCCTGCTAGTGCCCTTGTTTTCCTAATAAAGACTGACCACACTGAGCAAGGAAGCACACCCGTGGTCAGTTCTCTAGCTATACTGGGAACTCAGTGGCCCGGATTCACATACATCGGCGCATATTTACGCCGCCGTAGCGTATCTCCTTTACGCTACGCCGACGCAGTGCAGAGAGGCAAGCACTCGATTCACAAAGCCAGAGCTGCCAAAGTGCAGGGTTTCCTAGGCATAAGCCGGCGTATGTGGAAGTGGGCGTGAGCCATGTAAATGAGGCGTGACCCCATGTAAATGATGGGCTGAGTCTCAGACAGATATGTATAATGAACGGCGCATGCTCAGAATCACGTCGGAACTACTCCCTAAGATTTGTCGGATCACTGCCTATGGCGTGAACGTAATCTACGCCTAGTCATATTCACTTCCTACGTAAACTTCGTAAAATACGACGGCTTGTGTTCCCTTTGCATGGATGCTGCTGAGTTACACCTCCTTTATGGGGCATAACTTTACGCCGGACATATGACTTTACACGCACTGCGTCGGACGGACGTACTCCCTCATTTGCATATGTGAATAGAAAATCAATGGGAGCGCCAAATACGTCCAGCGTAAATATGCGCCCACTCTACGCCGGCATAGGCAAGTTACGTCGGTCAGATGAAGCCTATTTTCAGGTGTATCTTAGTTTCAGAGTCCGACGCATAGATACGACGACGCATATTTGCACTTACGCGGCGTATCTGGAGATATGTCGGTTAAGTGCTTTGTGAATCCGGGCCAATGTGCTTTTCTGCAATGATCAGACTTGTCCTGACACCCCCCCGCTGCACAGCCATTCACTGGGAAGCTTGGTATTCTGTGGCTTCTCCTCCCACAGCTCTTATGCAGCTGAAAACAGAGGGAATGTGATCATTTATTTAAAAAAAGAAAAAGGGTATTTATAATGTTTTCTTATATGTATACAAAAATGCTTTGCCTTTCATTTCTATTTTAAACGGAATGGGTTTACAAGATGATCGTTTACAATCATTTTAACCACAGTAAACATATGTAACAGAAGAGTTTGGATTAGTTCTATCAACTAAGGCATCTCAATTGAATCTGGCTTGTCCTTTAAGAAACTTTTTAGCATAAAGATGTAAAGTTTAGAGTATATTTATTTTATTTGTGTCAGACTCAGTGTGGTATAGGGAGTTGGAGTGAGGTGTGTGTTTGGAAGAAGAAGGATGGGGATAAAAGGAGGTCATAGGATGTGGAGATGACGGGAGAGAGAAGCAGGAGTGGAAGGGGGGGGGTGGAAAGGGAGGAGGGTGGAAGGGGTACAAAGAACAGCGGAGGAAAAATAGGAGAGTGACAAAAATAATACAAAAAAGAAGGGTGGTTGTACAAGGGGTGTTGGGAGAAGGCATGATTCTTAAAAGATAACATTTCAAGGCTCAGGGTTAAATAGTGCACCTGAAAGGGGCAGTGGGGCGGCATCCTGTAGACCACTGTGGAGGTGATTTAGGGGAGAAGATCTCAAACATGGTCTATATGCGAAGGAGCCAGAATTGCCCTGTATGCAGGTAAACAAACGAATCTCTTTCATAGTCCTATTAATGTTTGTAAATCAGAGAGACATACGAGAGTGTTATAGACTGTTTTAACTGCTTTTGCTGCAGTAAAAGAAAATCTGATATATATAATTGGTTACTGGACTAAAAGTGAAGCTTGAATCACCCAGTCAAAGCAGGCATCCTTGGGTGTTTTAGATAGCATGTTCCATACCACTAGCTACTATATTACTAGTGTTTCTTGTAGTGCCATGGCAGCCAGTAGAAGAAAAACACAGTGTCCAGTAAGGGGCTAGATCTCTAACATTTCTTCCTATAAAGCCAACCTCTTACGTTCAATTTATCTAAATCATTTTCAGTCCATCATTTATTCCATTGACCCCATCTAAACCCTAGACTGACCTTCTGGTAGCCTGGTTCTCTCTACTGGCTGCGGAGGTGCTCACATCCCACACTGCAATACAGGCCCCTCAGTGGTTTTCTTTTGGTCACATAAAGAAGTTCACCAAATCTCCTAGTCAAAGTGAAGTGGAGGTTTTTCTATTGGTTGAACCAGTAGACAAGGAATCCTAGGCTGAAGTAAAAATTCTGTTGACTTGAATGTAACATGAAAGAACCCTTTTATGCCTAAAGTATTATCTTTAGTGATGAGAGATTTTTCCTGAGCATGAATTTGACACAGATCTGGATGTTTCTTGCCGATCCAATGTTTGCTGATTTGCTCTGCCAGGGCAACAGATCCACTTGTGAACTCGTAAACGGTCATTTGACGCATGGGTCCCTGTTTATCCTAGATGGTCTCTAGTGAGGATGTTTTGTAGTGATGAATTATTGACTGGTAAACATTTCAATCCTAGCAATCTGCAACAAATAATCCAACCTGCAAAGCAGACTGCAGGTTTAATGTTGCCAAATCACCAGCTGATTAATAATTATCATAGAATATTTTGTTGCCTAAAGACAAACAATGAATGTCTATCTGCTGTGTTTATTCACCTATGACAGAGACTAGAAAATAGTTTACCCTATGTTGTTTTTTTGGGGGGGATTTAAAGCAAATTTGTGTAAAAGTGCACTGACCTTTCTTTGATTGGCCCTGCTTCCCTGTTTAACAAAATCAGCAGAACATTATAAATAAATACAACAAAGGACACGTCTTCATGTCCCTATCTAAAGATCCATTAATAAAGTTAAACTAAATGACAATCTCAACAAGTACCAAATCAATTTTTCTACATTATGAACAAGCCTCATGAAGTAAACAAAAACGTTCTCTACCATCCCTGAGTAACCCAAATTCTCCTTCATTCGTGTCTACCACCCGCCCCCCTAGATACTGCAGCTCACATTGGGAAGAATTCTGCAGTGCTGCAAATCCAGAAATCAGTGAGCAGTTCTAGGTGTGTCAAGGTGCCGATTGACAAGCTACAGCTTTGTGAATCAGCAGTAACAATGCTGATATCCATACCCCCTGCAAAGCTGTTTTGTGGCAGGTACTACACATCATCACAGAATGCTGCAATATTTGGACTTCACTGGCATGATCAACAGGTATTTGTGGACTTTGCAAGGGGACAAAGAGAAAAAAGTGCAGATGCTCTTACAATTAAAGAGATAATAAAGGCATATGTCGTGTTTTAAAATAACAAACAAGTCATACTTACCTGCTCTGTGCAGTGGTTTTGCACAGAGCAGCCCCAATCTTCCTCTTCTTGGTTCCCCCACTGGCGCTTTTGGCCCCTCCCTCCTGCCGAGTGCCCCCATGGCAAGCAGCTTGCTCTACTATGCCTGCCTTTTCCACCTAGCTCCTCTATTCATAAAAACCATACTACAGCTTCTGAATGAAACAAGATCTATGAATGGAGGGGAGGACCTTTTAATCATCAGATTAGGTTGGAAAGTGTGGGTGGGTGTTGGGGCATCGGAGGAGGAAGATTACTATTGACTTAAGGACAGAAGCACAAGGGACACATCACACTGAAAGTAAATACCAGTAGTTTCACTAGTCCTTTTTTTGTATTCTTTTAAATAAACATAAGCTTTAAAATTACCCACAATCTGACTGTTTATGTAGTGTAAATAATTGCAACAGAATGACCCCTAATCAGAACTTGAATCACCCAAACACAACTAGGTAATTTTTTTTCCAGTGGTTTATTGTTATCTGTCAGTTCCCCCCATAATAAACTAAGTCCACTTAATGCGCAATGAACACTCAAAGTATAAGGTATGATTTCATAAGAACAACCAAATGCTCTAATATCTAAGGCTTCTGCCATTTATACTACATTAGCCTAAATTCCATGCTTGAAAAAAATGTTTGCCTTGGGAAATATCTGGACTTTTGTCCCAAGGGTAGATATCTATATAAGGCAACCAAAGTGCTCCAGGGCTATATAACCATAACAAACTTATTAGAGCATAGCAAATCAAAGAAAATATTTTATTTTTTTGAAGACATTCTATTTGTTGCAAAAATGTATTTGCATCAGGTTTGTTAATTTTCCTTATGACAAACAGTGTATGTGTCATTTATATGTCATATTTCTAAACATTTAAGCATGTTGTACATCAGCAAGAACGTAAGATATTTCCACTAAAACAAAAGGCCATTTCATGCAAGAATTTCTCCAACATTAGGATTCCCAAAGTGAAAAACAATGTTTATTTTTAGTTTGTAGTCAGTGACCTGTATGGAAGTGTGATGGTGCTTTGTTCTTTGACCCTTAGCTTTTTCTTTATCTGCGTTGTATTACGTATACTGCATAGTATGCACAATACAACATAGTTGTTAAAACTGAACTCCAGGCATACAGCTTAAAACATACAGTAGATGAAATACATATTTGTTTTTCCTGCTAAAGGATTTATAGTTCTCTTAATATATTTCTGATATTTACACAGCCTCACATGCAGCCACATGACACCAATTGCAGTTAAAGTGGTTGTAAAACTCTGAAATGAAAAATTAACAGAGCATATCCCTCAATAGTATGTACTAGCCTCAATCCAAAGCACCAAGTGTGATTCCATTCTCCTCTCTCGTTCATCTGCTATCTGCAATAGTCGCTTCTGACATGTAATCCAAACACCATATAATCTCCAGAGATGTCCCCCTCCTCTACAGCAAACAGAAGGTGATTGACAGCCTCAGTTGTGCATGTTTCCGTATGAGACTATGTAGAGTGGAGTGTGCCCATTCCTTCCACTCAGGTCCTAAATTACACTCAGCTCTCCTATCCATGCTCTACAGTGTGTGACAGCAGATCCTCACCACCTGCTTGCGGAAGCCCAGACAAGCTATGTAAATTCTGAACCTTGAACTAATTTAGAGGAGTGAGCACTGCAGATATACAGGTACATCTTATGCAGTGTTTTGCTTTGATGTCTAGTAAGGTTACTTTGTGTTAAAAGCAAGGAAGCTTAGACCTCTGCAGTATATTAATGTGATTTTACTAAACAAAAAATGCTGTACATACAAAACTAATTACAATTATAGGGATACAATATAAGACTGACAGATATACATATAACAAGCAAAGTGACTAGCAAAAACTGTGGTCTGTAAACGGTAGAAGTAAGCTAAAAGGTTACTTAAATCAGGTTAGAGTGGGTTCATGATCTCGGAAGGCAACGAGGATCCCAGGCTTTTAAGCAGTTGCTGGAGATCAGGCAAAAGCGTCTTCAGGTATAGCTTCTTCTGGCTGTACAGACCTTCCTTGGTGTTAAGTCATTATAGCGTCCTCTTATCAGCTTATGCCTGCCAGCCTTTTATTTGGAAAATTTACCATCCCTACATTGGTGTGGCCCTTTTAGCAATACTGAGTTTCAATTGCAGAAACATTCTCCAATTCACCCTCTAGGTAGCACTGTGGTATCATACATGCCATAGAACATCTATGTCAGAAGGCCAAGCTATTGTTTGACCACGGTTACAGAACAATAGACTGATCCAACTGTCAACTGAAATGCAACAAATGGTATCAATGTTACCATTGTTTCCAGAAGTATTTGTTTCAGAAGTATCCACTCAAACACTAAAAAAAAAAACATGATGTCTGTCTCCAAGACAAACGACCTAAACAGATTCTTTCATGTACTGTAAAATCTTAAAAAAATCATATAAAATACATATATATGTATTGAACGCAACACATGCAGGAGGATTTTTTTCAGCTCTGTGTATCACCTGAGGCCAGTCATTTTACTGGGTATATATAAGGGTTTCCAACCATTTTAGGGAATATAGTGGCATCCTTGCCAGATAACCGGCCTTTTGACTAGACAGAAAAGGAATTGCAGCAGACTGATGACGTTTTTTAAATAGGTACAGACTAATTAAGTTACCCTGTAGATCACTCTGCTCTCTTATCAGAATGTTGTTTGTCTACACATTTACATACTTAACACCTGTTTGCCTCTCAGTCATTTCCCTTCCATTCCAAGTCTGACCGCTGCTGTATAGGGGATTGCAAGAGGGTAATACATTATAATTATTTTGGATGTACTCTATATAGCGCCAACTTAGTTAACAAAATAAAGGGAGACAATACAATTGCAGTACAGTTCAATACAGGAGGGTTAGGTGGACCCTGTTTGTGCATGCTTACAATATAAGGGTGGGGACAAGTGATACAAAGGGTAAGAACTGTGAGGGGATGAGTCAATGAAGAAAATAAAATTCCACTTGTTAGGTAGAGGTGGAATAAGCTTCTCTAAAGGGATGAGTTTTAAAAAATCGCCTGAAGGGGGACAGAGTAGGAAATAGCCAGATAGCTTGGAGTAGGGAGTTCCAAAGCAAGAGAGGTTTTAGAGAAATCCAGAAGACTAGCATAGAAGGAGGTGATGGGGGACTAAGGGAGGTTGTAGAGAGAAGGTGGTCTTGGGAGGTGCGAAGAGGACAGTTTGGATGAAATTCTAAGATGAGTATGGTGATGTTGCTTGGGGCAAAGCTGTGGATGGATTTGTCTGTTATAGTTAGTGTTTTGAATGGAAAGCATTGGATGAGCGGACCTTAATTGGCAGAGAGTGTTGGCAGTCCCTGAGAAGTTGGAAAGGTAGAGGAGACTGGCAGCAGCATTCATGATACACTGAAGGGGGCATAGTCCATGTAGAGGTAGGCCAACAAGGAGGGAGTTGCAATAGTAACAAGGGATAACAAGGGATTAAATTAGAACCCTTGTGGTTTCATCTGTTAAGAAGGGGGTATGTTGGAGAGATGAAGATGGCAAAATTTAGATAGGGATCGGATGTGGGGCCGAAAGAAGAAGTCTGAGTTTAGATATAAAGGTAAAAATTAGGTACATTCATAACTTTTTTTAACTGCTTCCTATGCAGCATTGTAACAGTACGTCACAGGATAGGAAAGGTGATATCTCAGTTATTGGTAATCTCGGTCATCAAGGGTAATCTTGGCAGCTGCAGTGATGACCGAAATATCAATGTTTTCAGACAGTGATTCCGAATACCGTAAAAGTAATACAAGCAGCTAAAGTCCCACTGGAATACTTTTGTGGAAGCAGAAGGGCAACATGAGACACCTGCAGCGGTCCCAGAGCCGACCATTTAACTCATAATCTTTCTAAAAGGTAAATGTATTATCTCTTTTTTTTACCAGCAATTATGTGCATGTACCCCTGTGGTTACACATGGGGGTTGATTTACTAAAGGCAAATAGGCTCTGCACTTTGCAAAGTGCAGTTGCACTCTGCAAGGGCAGTTGCTCCAGAGCTTAGTAAATGAGCAGAAGCTCCGCTGAGTTACATCATCTAATCATGTGCAAGCAAAAGTGAATTTTAGTTAAATTTTCCTTGCATGTGATTGGGTACACTTTGCAAAGTGAAGATTTATCTAATTTACTAAGCTCTAGAGCAACTGCACTTGCAGAGGATTTGGTTCCAAAGAGAGACAGTCTCTCCAAATGAGGAACAGTTGTGAGCTATGTGGGCTGTTGGTGAGAGGCTGAGAGCAGTGGTGTCTCTAGCTTTCATATTTAGGGGGGGGGGGCACAAGGACAAACGTAGGGGGCCAACCATAAAATGCAAATATATATATATATATATATATATATATATATACACACACACACACACACATTTTTATAAAAAAAATCGAGAATAAAATGCACTCCAGAGGTCTTGTTACACAGAGCAGGGATCTCCCACTTACCCAGCGGCCACTGTCATACGATGTACTGCCTCCTGGATGAGCTCCTATGATAGACTGCACACAGTAGCCGTGCTGTGTAAGCAGGAGATATTAGTAATCCGGCGGTGCTGGGGACTTCTGGTCACCCTAGGCTAGTTGCCAGCAGAACCCATAGGTCAGTGGCCAGCAGAACCCATAGGTCAGTGGCCAGCAGGACTCACAGGTCAGTGGCCACGTCCCAGAAGGACCCACAAGCTGCAGACCTGTGGGTCCTGCTGGGAGCGGACAATAGCCTATGGGTCCTGCTGGGAGCAGACAATAACCTATGGGTCCTGCTGGGAGTCGACCATGGCATGTGGGTCCTGCTGGCCTGTAGGCCATGGGCAGTTCCCAGCAGGAATCACAGGCCATGGGCAAGGTAAATGAGGTGTATGGGGGGGAGATTGATGGGATGATTGATCTTGTGGGGGTGTCAGGGTCTCTCACCTCAGCTTGCTCGGCAGACTCACAGCTCAGCAGCAGCAGGACAGGACAGGTCCTCTCTCCCTCCTTCTCCTTGTACTGCTTCCTCCAGTCCTGGGAGTTGGTAATGTTGCTCCTGGGGTCAAGCAAGTCCCCTCCACAGTACTCTGTTGTTACACACTCTGTACTGCAGCCCAGCCAGCAGCGGTGCGCACAGGCCAGCCACGTCACGTGGTGTTTCCGCAGTCTCCAGGCAGGCAATATCCGACCGCGGCGATGGGAGTTGTAGCACACAGTAGGCTGGCTGCGCTGCTCTCCTCAGAATGACTCCATCCCCCGGGAGCAGGGAGCTTGAGCACGCAGCCGCCGCAGACTTCAACTCCCATGAACAACAGTGGCGGTGTCACCTGAGCTAGCCCCACTTACTTGAGGGAGAGTGCCACTTGGAAAACCACTGACGCTGGTTGGTGCCCATTATTCGGGTTATGAGTCAGTACTTAACTGAAAACATTATTTGTGTGAAAAAACGATATACTGTAAATTACATTTGCGTACAGAGTTGCATGACCAAGGGAATGAAACCTTCCTGAGGTCAAGTGGTTAAACAAGGAGAAATAAAAGTTAGTTTTAGACTCTAGTGGGTAAGATGCATGGAAATTAAAATCCATAAAAATCATCTTCATCTCTAACCTCATCTTTAACTTCGCCCCCTGACAGCTGACATTTAGAGACAATGACACATGGCTGTCAAATGATCTCTTTGACTTGTCGGCTGTGATTAGAAGATGCAAGAATGTGGCACTCAAATGCTAAAGATCTGAGTCTTGGGGGACAGACTGAAAGTTTTTATTTACTGATTATGCACCAGAGAGTTCCTTATAAGCTGGATAGTTCCTTATTGACAGCAATCTCTGTATACATTGACAAACAAAAGATTTTCTTTAAACCATCTTATATTAATAATTACAATTCTTTCTTACTTTTATTCCCAGGTTTCAAGTCTCACATTCCCTTCCCAAGGCTGACATCAGAGCTTCTAGATCACCATAATTTCCAGGGTGCCTGCAGTCGGCATTACAGGACCACCACTGGAACAATTGTCTCTCAATCAAGATCTAGAGGAAGCTCTGTACTATTATAACCTTCCAGGAACTGGGTTGGAACTAGGAGCTCTGGCATCACTTGGGAGATGTAAAGTGGGCACTTGAAGTCCAGAGATAAACATATTTTATGTATGTCTATTCTGTGTCAACAAATAAAATAATATATTTTTAAAGTTTGTGGTGTTGGTATAATCTATAATAATAAGTAATAAAACACATATTAAACAATTAAACATTGTAGTGGGGCTAAACCTAAGCTCATAGTTTTCTCCTATGCAAAAACATTACAGAGCGATTGACACCGTCCCTATTCCTTTACTGGATTCTCTGAAGGAAATATTTAAATAAATGCTCCCTAGAGAGATGGAACAAGAAGTTTATGCTCTGGGTGTGACCAGGACAGGGAGTAGAGTGAAATATCCCCCTTGCCAACACTAAAGCCGGCCAAAGATGGAGCAATTTTCCTTCCTGCAACCTGTGGTTGCAGGGAAGAAAATGCCTTGCTTCCCCCATCAACACAGTCAGTGCTGATGGGGAAATACCACCTGCGAAGTCATTATGTTCTGCTGGGGGATGCACTGCCATCAAATAAATTATGATAAATCTTAAAGAAATATATTATGTACATAAAGTGTCTCACTTTATGTTTCATCGTAAGAGACGCCATCACTGGGGCAAGTAGCGATGACGCCAGCAGGTCCACCGGGGCGCCAGACGATTTTGTAAATGAATGCCTGTTATCTTTTAGCTCTTGTAAGTACTGTAGATGTCTTTTATTTAACTATTGTGTTCTAACGGGCATTGTACAATGAGGATTTCTTCCCAACTGCCATGCCCCATGTGAATGAGTACTTTCTGGTAAAGTGCCATTTGGTGAGGGAGGCTCCAGAGTGTGTCCAGGGCAAGTGATATGGGCTTTCCTGCTGGGATATACTTCCAACCCCCATAATGAGGGGGACTCACTAAAAGCGAGGTCAACCCCATTCAGGGTCTCATCTTCTGGTAAGAGGCCCAATTTTATTTGTCTTTGAGTGGGTCACTTACAACACCAGCATACTGAAGATGTGCACAATTTGCTCACCATACCCTAACTGAATAATTTGGGAGACTTTTTACCATTTCTTTGGACTTTGGCACATTAATATCTTTGCATGATTGCACAAACTTTTTATGAATTTTGCATATTTATTTTTATCACTTCACACATTGGTGTGAGACACAAATATTTCTTTATGATTTGTCATAATTTATTTGATGACAGTGCAACAAAAATCTTCATTTTTTTTTTTTATATTGATATGTGCAATATATTTGAGTGCAGCTGTCAACACTTTTATTCTTCACTTTATTGATTGTATCACACTAAGCGCAGATAGTGTCCATTAAATATGCATATATTAGCTTCAAATTGTTCTTGCACCTTCAAGTGCAGCATTTATTTTGACTGAACTTATCACTTTGCCAGTTACACTATGACAAGCCAACGTTATTTAGAAAATATTTTATTTGAATTAGATAAAACAACCTCTAATTAGCACATGCAGAGTAACTATAAACTGGTCATTAATATGTTCACTGCGTCATAAGACTTAGCCCTCCTCTTGTGTTAGGGTCAGAACCGACCCATTTTAAGGTTTTGAATGTCTATAAGTATCACATAAATTTGTTTATTGCATCAAGATTTTTTTACTTTGTCAGGAACCTCTATTTAAACAATGTTATAGAAAAAGAATCCTTTTCACTAAATTATAAAATACTGTGGTGAAAATTAAGATGTGTATGGTGTTAGGGTCAATTCTGACCCAGTTATAATATAGGATTATAGGACACTAATAAGTGCCAAAACTGAAATCATAAACACTCTCTCTACTCAGTAACACTGACAGCCAATCACCTCTCAACCCTGTGAGCTATAGTTAGGGAGGGGCCTATCTCTTTGCCTGCTTGTCTGCTTCTCTAAATAAAGTAAAGAAACATAGGACCAATACATTTCAGAGTTGCTGACTATTTTACCATTTTTTTAATTTGAAAATGAGAGGTATGCTATCAAAAGAAAGGTCTAAGGCGGGGATATGCAATTAGCGGACCTCCAGCTGTTGCAGAACTACAATTCCCATGAGGCATAGCAAGACTCTGACAGCCACAAGCATGACACCAGAGTCAGAAGCATGATGGGACTTGTAGTTTTGCAACAGCTGAAGGTCCGCTAATTGCATATCCCTGGTCTAAGGGGTCACACCAAAAATATTAAAACCAATCTTTTCAAGGATAAAGAAGCCTAACAAGGTAACCAAGAGGTAAGAAACAGATTGGATGATAAATAATTGTTCAGAGGGTATTTTATGGCTGATTTAAGACACAGGTCAAAACCGACCCATTAACATCATGGATAGTAACAGAAAGCTAACATAAGAGGAGGGTTAAAGTGGAACTTCACTCTCTCATTCATCATTGATTTATTTTAATCCTTATGCTGCTAGCATAAGTGAATAGATAGAAATGTATATTATATTTACTTGTTTTAATTTTTTTTTCCCTTCTTCAGTTATTTTCTGGTTTCTTGTCTAGGCAAATGATGTCATACATCCCAGGAGACTTCAGGGGGGGGAGGAGTAGAGGAAGGATTTTCTCATTTAAGCACACTCTCCTGCGTGCATGAATTCAAAGAAGTAAATTCCACATTAATCATTTGCCCTTAGTCAAGATGGCCACAGCCAGAAAAAAAAATTCAAAGTGATTTCTGCCGCAGGTGGGGGATTTTAATTTGAATTAAAAAAAAAATGATATACCATATATAATTGCTGCACAAACCATTTTGTAATTCAGTGTGATTCAAATTATTTTTCTGCTTTAACCTGCACCTGCCTGCTTTGTAAAACTGGTACAAATTGAAATATTTGTACCTTGAAACACTGGTGGGATTGTATATAGAACCCCCCCTGAAACTTCTTTATCTACTCCTATGATTGGCTCAGTACAGCAATTGTATCTTATTATAACACTCTGACTTAACATGTGATACCAGGACAACCCTTTCTAGTAGTAGGAAATTACTGGATCTGTTTCAACAGTTGCTTGACTGTTATGCCCTTCGACATAAGTCCATAAGTCCAATAGCTTTAACTATTACTAAGGCAGAGTGGAAGTGGAACAAATCAGAAGTTCTGACATTTCTATAGCTTCACTAGCTAAATGCTCACTAACATTCCCATTTTACACAGGTAGATTCAGTGGGTTTTCTTTTCTTGACACCTCGAATGCCGCGTACACAGGATCCATCCATCCGATGAGAACGGACCGATGGACCGTTTTCATCGGTTAACTGATGAAGCTGACTGATGGTCCGTCGCGCCTACACACCATCGGTTAAAAAACTATCGGGTCAGAACGCGGTGACGTAAAACACAACAACGTGCTGAAAAAAACGAAGTTCAATGCTTCCAAGCATGCGTTGACTTGATTCTGAGCATGCGTGGATTTTTAACCGATGGTTGTGCCTACTAACGATAATTTTTTTTCCATCGGTTAGGAATCCATTGGTTAAATTTAAAGCAAGTTTAAATGGTTAAATAACCTATGGGGCCTACACACGATCGGTTTTGACCGATGAAAACGGTCCATCAGACCGTTGTCCTCTGTTTAACCTATCGTGTGTACGAGGCCTAAGTCATCTGACTGAGAAATGGTCATGTCCTGGAAGCAGGCAGCTTATGTTTTAAATTTAAGGCATTGGAGGTTGTTAGCTTTTTAAAATGATTCTGCGGAGAGTTTGTCTACTGATACAGAAAGAATGTCCTTGCTGTGGGGTAGACAAGTAATGCAATGGCCTAAGGCCAAGAGTCAGAGGTGAAAGACAGAATTAGGGTCAGCAGTACAGTAGAGATACAGACACCAATTATAAACTTTATCACTCACTACTCCATATGGTATAGATCACCATACAACCCTTCTTAACTCATTTTTCCATTACTTTCTTATGACTCTGTTCAGATATCTTTCCTGCTCTGGTCACATGGGTTCCATTATTGCCATGAGAAGAGAAAGAAAACAGAACAGCCATGTGCTCAAACTTTAGGAATTAGAATTAGCCTACATCACTGTTCAAGATTTTAACCACTTAAGGACCGAGCCTCTTTCTGAGATTTGTTGTTTACAAGTTAAAAACATATTTTTTGGCTAGAAAATTACTTAGAACCCCCAAACATTAAAAAAAAATTCTAACACCCTAGAGAATAAAATGGCGATCGTTGCAATACGATATCACACCGTATTTGCGCAGCCGGAGGTCTTACAAGTGCACCTTTTTGGAAAAAAATACACTTTGAGTTAAAGGGGTTGTAAATGTACAATTTTTTTTTCCTCAATAGTGCAGTCCTCTTTCACTTACCTCATCCTTTGATTTTGTTTTAAAATGTCCTTATTTCTTCTGAGAAATCCTCACTTCCTGTTCTGTCTAACTCCACACAGTAATGCAAGGCTTTCTTCCTGGTGTGGAGTGTCGTGCTCGCCCCCTCCCTTGGACTACAGGAGAGTCAGGATGCCCACTAACACACAGCTCCTTTCTCTATCTGCAGTGTAAAGAGCGTCCTGACTCTCCAGTAGTCCACGGGAGGGGGCGAGCATGACACTTCACACCAGGGAGAAAGCCCTGCATTACTGTTTGAAATTACAGACAGAAGAACAGGAAGTGAGGATTTCTCAGAAGAAATAAGGACATTTAAAAGCAAAATCAAAGGATGAGGTAAATGAAGGAGGACTGCACTAAGGTAAAGGAAGCTATTTAGGGAAAAAAAATTGTACCTTTACAACCCCTTTAAGAAATAAGACAACAGTAAAGTTGGGCCAATTTTTTTTAAGGTTGTGAAAGATAAGGTTACGCAGAGTAAATTTATACCCAACATGTCACGCTTCAAAATTGCGCCTACTCGTGGAATGGCGTCAAACTTTTACCATATCAAAATATCCATAGGCAATGTTTAAAAAAAATATCTACAGGTTGCATTTTTTGAGTTACAGAAGTCTAGGGCTAGAATGATTGCTCTTGCTCTACCGATCGTGGTGATATCTCACATGTGTGGTTTGAACACTATTTTCATATGTGGGCGCTGCTCGCGTATGTGTTCGCTTCTGCACGCGATCTTAGCGGGCCAGGGCGCACTTAAAAAAAAAACTCTTGTTTATTTTACCTTTTATTTTTATTTTTTACACTGTTCTTTCAAAAAAAAAAAAAAAAACATTTGTCACTTTTATTTATATTATAAGGGATGGAAACAACCCTTGTAATAGAAAAAAGGATGACAGGACCTCTTAAATATGAGATCTGGGATCAAAAAGACCACAGATCTCATATTTACACAAAAATGCAATAAAAAAAAAAATTGTCATTTAAAAAAAAAATACCTTTTAAGAGCCAATGGGCAGAAGTGATGTTGTGACACCGTTTCCGCCCTGCTATGGTATGGAGACGGGTGGGGGCCATCTTCCCTTCACTCATCTCCATACCCAGCCAGCAAGAGGACTCGATCGCCTCCGCTGCTGCCGACGGCTCCAGTAAAGCGGCAGAGGGCACGGGAGAGCGACGGGACCATATTATTAGGGATGCACGGATCTGCCTGAGTTCGGTTCACAAACAATTTCATGTATTTTACTCAAAGTTCACAAACTTTGCAGTGAACCCTAATAAAGTATATGGGGATGGGGGGATGTTATCCAATTCTGGCCATTTCTGGGGCTTTTAACCTCCCTGGCGGTACGATTATTTCAGAAAAAAGGTGCTAAAAGCGGTACCATTATTTGCAAGGAAATTTGGTGTTTTATACTGTAGGCCTGTAATTCTTAGGAATAACTCACTTAAATCTGACCAAACAAGAGTCTAGTAGGCATCCCGGGTATGACATTTTTTTAAAAACAAAATTATAAATTATAATATAATAAATAATTATAAATAATTATAACAAATAATAATATAATTATAATAAAAATTATTCAATAATGTAATCAACTCAAAATCACTGAAATTTGCTCAGTTGCAGAATTGGAGGACCAGTCTGTGATGGGTCAGTCTGTGATAAGGGGCCAGTCTGAGATGGAGGACCAGTCTGTGATGGGTCAGTCTGTGATAAGGTGCCAGTCTGTTATGGGGGGCAATCGAACATATTCGCCAGCACACCTCGGATCGTCCAATTACATCCAAAAACATTTTATTGCAGAGAAATCACATCACAAAAGTTTTCGGGGTCACGCAGGACCGCTTCATAAGGCATTTGACGAAGGGGTCCTGCGTGACCCCGAAACGTTGCATTTTTACGATGTGATTTTTCTGCAATACAACTTTTTTTGGATGTAATTGGACGATCCGAGATGTGCTGTTTGATTGTTTGATGTCTCCAGGACCCAACTGGTAATCGTTTTAAGCACCCACAATCTTTGTGAGCCACTTTCCAGGAACATGTGCGATTGTAATATTGATTAGATTGTAATGGGGCCAGTCTGTGATGGGTCAGTCTGTGATAAGGGGCCAGTCTGTAATGGGGGGCAGTCTGTGATGGGGGTCTGTGATGGGGGATTTGAGATGAGGGGCCTGTGATGTGCTCTGGAGGCTGGGATGCGGAGGATATTATATGGAATCATAGTACCAATATGACACCCGGGCTTCCGATAGAAGAACATTTTTCTGACCAAACTTTTCTGACCCCTTTTAGGCTGGCAAATAGGAGACTAGGTTGCTATAATTGAATTTCCTCCAAAGTCCATTACTCGGCACCCAACCAACACTGGTAAAACATTTGTGTCATCCAGTACTATATTTTATGCAGCCAAATGCCTTAGTGTTCTCAAGCACATTGTATTCTACTTCTGTCATAAAAAAATTATAAAATACAGATTAATTTTCTGTTTGCAAAATCCCTTTTCAACATGTTTTTGATCAGTTTTTAATCCATTTTAAACAGAGCTTAGTCATAGTCAGTTCTCATTCTGTGGTAAATTTCATTTGTATGTATGTGTTTCTCCTGGTCATTTTATAGAACACAGAAGAATGTGATCAAGAAAAGTGAGAAAAAGGAATTGTGTTTAGGCTGCTTTCAAATCTTAACCACTTCAACCCCAAAGGATTTGGCTGCCTAATGACCATTTTTTGCGATTCAGCACTGCGTCACTTTAACTGACAATTGCGTGGTCGTGCGACGTTGCAATTAAAACTAAATTTATGTCCTTTTTTTCCCACAAATAGAGCTTTCTTTTGATGGCATTTGATCACCCCTGGTGTTTTTATTTTTTGCGCTATAAACAAAAAAAGTGACAATTTTGAAAAAAAAAGCAATATTTTTCACTTTTTGCTTTAATAAATATACCCAAAAAATATATAAAAAAATATTTGTTTCCCCAGTTTAGGCCGATATGTATTCTTCTACATATTTTTGGTAAAGAATCGCAATAAGCGTATATTGATTGGTTTGCGCAAAAGTTATAGTGCCTACAAAATAGAGGGTAGTTTTATGGCATTTAGATTATATATTTTTTTACTAGATATGGCAGCGATCTGCGATATTTATCGTGACTGCGACATTATGGCGGATACATCGCACACTTTAGACGCTATTTTGGGACCATTGACATTTATACGGTGATCAGTGCTATAAAAATGCACTGATTACTGAGTGTGTCCTAGGGAGTGATTCTAACTGTGTGGGGGCTGGGCTACCTGTGACACAACATTGATCACTGTTCTGGATGACAGGGAGCAGTAGATCAGTGTCTGTCATAAGGCAGAACATGGAAATGCCTTGTTTACACAGGCATCCCCCTGTTCTGCAACTCCATGACACGATTGCAGGCCGCCAGCGAACATCGAGATCTCGGGGCCCGCGGGCATGGTCACGAAGTGTGCGGCGGGCGCGCACGTGCATGCCCATCGCACAGCTTCTTAAAGGGGATGTACAGGTACATCCATTTGCCCATTGCTGACATTTTACCGACGTGTATCGGCGTGCAGCAGTCGGCAAGTGGTTAAAAAAGAATGAATATGGAAGAACTTTTGCAGTGGGCTCAGTATCTTACCCTTTTATTTGTATGCATTATTTCCCCATTAGATGCTTAATTTACAAAGCTAACACACCATAAGGATCTTTATTTTTCCTTATTTAAAAAAAGTGGTAATAGGAGCATGAAAAATGCCTTCAGTATCCTTTCGATGACTGAAACACAACATTTCTTGGATAATGATCCATGAAAAGGTTGCTAGCATTGGTAATGATCAGCACAGTATGTTGGAATGGACTTGGGAATAGTGGGTGACATACACACATGTTCCCTTATCCTCTACTCCTGGTTCCATTTAGCTTTTTGGCTACTCCTGGGCACTCTGGGACTCCCTCCACTTTCCGGTTATATTGTTTTTCTTGGTTTTTCATTTCATTGCATTTTAGTCTGATTTTCTGGGATTTTCGTGTTCGTTTTACCAAAACGATAACAAACGCTCAGAATCCGAAACATGAAAGATCTGAAATAAAAAAATGCTTTATTTTCGAATTCATTATGTTTTCGTATGGTTGCGACAACAGTTTGATATAGCTTGAATTTCATTACCACGCAATTCCATTGGCTGTTGGGGTAGACCGTTCGACATGAACAGAAACAAACAAGTATCGATATGATCAACAATATGTATAATGCCATTCAATATGAAGATTCGACAAAGCAGCTAAAAACATATGATCACAGCGAGCGCACATTTACGTCCAAATGCTCCGCCCATAGGCTATAGAAGATTTCTAATGTTGTTTGACTAGTAATAATAATTAATAATAATAATTATTACTAGTCAAACAACATTAGAATTCTACTATAGCATGTGGGCGGAGCGTTCGACCGAAAATGTACGATCACGGCGTCGTACCATTTAGCTGCTTCGTCAAATCTTCTTAGAACATCTGACAGACACCATAAGCCTTCAATTGACAGATTCGACTTTAATGATTTCGGATTTTTGTACGAATGCATTTTTTAACAAAACCAAAAAAAAAATTTGGGAGTAACTAAGTAAAAACATTTTTCGGACAGAACTGAAATTCCCAAACAAAATATTTCAGTGTGCACTGAGGAATCTACTAGGAATTCAATCCAAAACCCTTGTTGGAAATTTTTGGATCTAACACTTACCAATGTACATTTTACAATGTACTTTTTGGTAGTTCATTATGCTTTTTCTTCATCATAGCAGTCTCAGAAGGATTTCAGATTCATACACATGTAAATAATCCTATACTTCAGCAGGTGATGATATTTCTAATATGTTTATCCCACTCCTTATCGGAACTGTGTGAATTTCAGCTGAATGTGTAATGGGTTTGATTAGTGAATATTTGCATATAATTTAATGGCATGCCTGATAAGAATGATTTTTCTGAATACAAAATTGGTTATTAATGAATATATGCACAGTGTCATCTAGGAGACATGCTAGTATTATGACCTTATTACATGTGGATGCGTTTCATCTTTACATTGCCCAGAATGTGCATGTGCATATTTATTAAGGCAGTGCATAGAGCGGAGATGATGTGCAACATGTTTTAGCCCATAGCATGCGATTTTATTGTGGTTTGATATAGTTATAATATGTAAATCTGAATCCCAGACAGATATTAAAAAACACTAATGAATGCAATTATAATTTCATTAAAACAGTCCTTATATCAATTTTGAAATGCAGCAAGTGTAAGCACCATCATTTGTCTTGATATCAGCCTTTTGTAAACCTCTGGAAAGAAGTACTCAGACTTGGAGAGAAAGGAGCAGCACTATGATCTAATCAGGGATGCCTCATGCACATGGGCGGACAAGAAAAATTACAGTAGTAGAGTAGAGAGCAGAGGAATGAGCTAATCACTCTCCCGCTCCTTCAACCCACGTTCACATTGGTCCGATTTGGCACCGTCCGGTACTTTGCGCCGCCACACCGATTCCCAAAAGTATTTCCTGTACTACTTTGGTGACTTCGGGAGACAATTTGTATAGACAACTCTGCATGAACCCACACAGATGTCTGTCATATCGCCCTTGAAGTCAGACTGCATTGCCGGTTTGAAATTAGCTAAACTCGCACAATTTCTAACCAGGGGCAGACTAACAACTCATGGGCCCCGGGCAATAGGAGATTATGGGGCACCAGGGCAATAGGAGATTAGGGGGCCTCTGGGCAATAGGAGATTATGGGACCCCCGGACAATAGGAGATTATGGGGCCCCCAGGCAATAGATTATGGGCCACACAATATATGCACACATACATACAGTATATATACACAGTATTCACACACAGACACACAATATAGACACACAGTATACATACACACAGAATACACATACACAAGAAAAAGAAAGAACAAAGAGAAAAAAAGAGAAGAAAGAGAAGAAATGTAAAAAAAAAAAAAGGGAGGGGGGAAACAAGGAAATTCCTAGGGAGGGGGGTAAAAGCAAGGGGAAAAAAAAGGGGGGGAGGGCAGAGTGATCCGCACCCGCCCCCCTCCCCCCACAAACCCAAGCACTGCAGCAAGAGCAATGCCACGGTCGAACAACAGCCCTAAGAGACGAACTGAAGGCATCTGGCAGTGGTTATAAAATAGGTCCAACAGACCCACGTTGTTGAAAATTTGTGAATCCTGTCCTGTGAAATGTGAATCAGTTCCTCCATTTCCTTTATAGAGGAATTTTTTTATGATCCATTTCCTAACCGTCGGGGCGTGGGTAGAACGCCAATGTCTGGGAATACACAATCTGTCTGCGTTTACCATATGCATGGCCAAGGACTTATAATAATCCTTTTGGGGTAGCTAGGTGTGATGCAACAAGAATTGGGCCGGAGTATAATCAAATGTGTAAGTGGTGATATGTGAAATGAGACTGTGGACCTCCCTCCAAAAGGGCTGGAGGATCTCGCAATCCCACCACATGTGGAGCATGGTGCCAACACCCGCCCCGCATCTCCAGCATTTATCCGAAATGCTAGGCGAGAATTTGTGTAAACGTGACAGGGTTCTGTACCATTTGGTGGCCACCTTATAGCCATTTTCTTGAATAGCTACACTTAGTGAGCCCTTATATGCGTAATTGTAGATAGTATTCCAATCTTCCGTGGAAAGGGACGCTTGTAGGTCTATATTCCAGGAAGTTTGCGATGGGATGAGGTTCTGAGCTGGGGCCTCTGAAAGAAGGGAGTAGAGGAGAGAGATCAAATGTCTTTGCGGAAGTTTGCAGTGGCACAGTGATTCAAAGGGAGTGAGATGCCTTGTCCAGGATGACTGTTGGGCGTGAGTCGTAAGGAAATGCCTAATTTGTCTATAGGTCCAAAAAGATAGGGAGGACATCTTGGAAATGGATCCCAGTTGTTCATAAGATAGGGGTCTCTCGTTGGAGTAGAACTGAAGAGCCAGAACATCCTCGAAAGGCCATTCCAGACTCAAAAAGGCCTCAGAGTTACCTGGAGGGAAATCAGGATTCCCTCTTAAGGTAGTTAGAGGGCTTGGGAGGGAGGCGATCTTCCCATGCAGAGAGGCCTTCCTAAATGTCAGGAGAGAGGGGGCGATGAGTGGGTTGAACAGTAGGGTCTGAGGCAAATGTTTTGGAGGCAGCCACGGGATGAGGTGCAAGGGTCCAGCCGAGAAGGCTTTCTCGAGGAAAACCCAAGTTTTTTGAAGGCATGAATGTTCCAGTCTACTATCCCTGTAAGGTGACAGGCACTGTGATACTTTTGGAGGTCCGGTAGCCTGATTCCCCCTCTAGTTTTAGGTAATGTAAGACAGGCATATTTAATTTGAGGAGTAGAGTCCTTCCACAAAAAGTCGGAACAGGCCTTCCGATAAGAAGTGAAGAACCCTGGTGGTAAAGCAATAGGAATGGATTGCATTAGATAAAGGAAGCAGGGCAAAATTATCATTTTAATCAGGGCCAAGCGGCCGAACCAGGAAACATTCAAACCTCTCCAGTCCCTAAGGGTCTTGTGAACCCCAAGCAAGGCAGGCTGAAATTTTCTCAGATATAAATCCGACAGGCGAGGGGGAATTTGAATGCCCAGACAGGACAGTGAGACTGTTTCCCAACGAAACGGGAATGACTCTCGGCAATGAGTCACATCTTGAGAAGGAAGGGAGACATGCAGTGCCTGTGATTTTGAGTGGTTGATTTTGAGGTTCGATAAGGTGCCAAAGAATTCAATACGTTTGAGGAGACTAGGCAGGGAAATACGAGGCGACTTTAAAGAAAGCAGAATGTCATCTGCAAACGCCGCAACCTTAAATTCTCTCCCCTTCACGGGGATCCCCTGTATGTTTGGATTGCTTCTCAGCCTATTAAGAAAGGGTTCCAGGGACAAGATGTAAATCAGGGGTGAGAGTGGGCAGCCCTGGCGTGTACCATTACTGATGGGGAAGGCGTCCGACAGGTGGCCATTGACTTTCACTGCTGCAGAGGGACCAGAGTATAAGGCCATAATATGTGATATCATGGTGGCTCCCAGGCCAATAGCCAAAAGAACCTCACGCATGTAGTCCCAGGCCACTCTGTCGAACGCCTTCACAGCATCGAGCGAAAGGAAAAAACCCTGTAGTTTGGAAGATGTCATCCAGTGATGTAAATTTAGTGTGCGGACGGTGTTGTCCCTGGCCTCCCGGCCCGGGACAAAACCAACCCGATCAAGAGAAATAAGGCCAGGCACCAGGGGAAGCATCCTATTAGCTAAAATCTTTGAGTATATCTTGATGTCCACATTTAAAAGGGAAATCGGTCTATAATTAACCACCAAAGAGGGATCCTTGCCCTCCTTAGGAATCACCGCAATATGCGCCGCTAGCATCCCATCTGGCTTGACGTGGGGGTCCGAAAGGGCATTAAAAATGTCCAAGAGTCTAGGAGACAGAGGGTCAAGAAAAGATTTATAATACTGCAGGGACAGGCCATCCAGGCCCGGACATTTGCCGATTTCATTTGTTTCAAAGCCATATTCAATTCCAATGCTGTTATGGGGCCTTCCAACTCAAGCGACTGCTGGGGAGTGATTGGTTTAGGGCAATCTTTGATAAGGGTGGAACACTTGGTAACATTGCGTGGGGAGGAATTGGGAGATTGTAGATTGTACAGTGAGGAATAAAACCTCTCAAACTCCCAAACTTTTATTTTTATCACTGTTTGTGTTGGGGAGGTTTCCTCTCACTTGGTGTTCCAGTAAACCCAGGTGAAGAATTTGGGAGAAGGGTTGTCACTGGAGCAGGAAAACATATATAGAAGCCTAAAAATAGGTTTGAAAACATCCACTCTACTAAAAAAATAGTTTGTGCTGTCCAAACTCTTTTTATTGCTGTCATTTTATTGCCCTTCTGATGTGACTGGGGCAGAAAGTCCCAGGAAATCCCGCACAGGGGACACACAGCTAATTCTTTCATATTGTATCCCAAACAAATGAAACATGTGGTCTTGAGTTACCGAGCAAGAAACACGTACACAGATGAGAAAGCAGGAGAAGCCCTTACCAATTTACCTGCTCTATGTCTGGTACTCAAAATCAGTTGAGTTGCTTCTTTCTTCTGAAGCTTTTGTTTGCATTCACATACAGTGCCTTGCGAAAGTATTCGGCCCCCTTGAACTTTACGACCTTTTGCCACATTTCAGGCTTCAAACATAAAGATATAAAACTGTAATTTTTTTTGAAGAATCAACAACAAGTGGGACACAATCATGAAGTGGAACGAAATTTATTGGATATTTCAAACTTTTTTAACAAATAAAAAACTGAAAAATTGGGCGTTCAGCCCCTTTACTTTCAGTGCAGCAAACTCTCTCCAGAAGTTCAGTGAGGATCTCTGAATGATCCAATCTTGACCTAAATGACTAATGATGATAAATAGAATCCACCTGTGTGTAATCAAGTCTCTGTATAAATGCACCTGCACTGTGATAGTCTCAGAGGTCCGTTTAAAGTGCAGAGAGCATCATGAAGAACAAGGAACACACCAGGCATGTCCGAGATACTGTTGAGGAGAAGTTTAAAGCCGGATTTGGATACAAAAAGATTTCCCAAGCTTTAAACATCCCAAGGAGCACTGTGCAAGCGATAATATTGAAATGGAAGGAGTATCAGACCACTGCAAATCTACGAAGACCTGGCCGCCCCTCTAAACTTTAAGCTCATACAAGGAGAAGACTGATCAGAGATGCAGCCAAGAGGCCCATGATCACTCTGAATGAACTGCATCGATCTACAGCTGAGGTGGGAGACTTTGACAACAATCAGTCGTATACTGCACAAATCTGGCCTTTATGGAAGAGTGGCAAGAAGAAAGACATTTCTTAAAGATATCCATAAAAAGTGTCGTTTAAAGTTTGCCACAAGCCACCTGGGAGACACACTAAACATGTGGAAGAAGGTGCTCTGGTCAGATGAAACCAAAATCAAACTTTTTGGCAACAATGCAAAACGTTATGTTTGGCGTAAAAGCAACACAGCTCATCACCCTGAACACACCATCCCCACTGTCAAACATGGTGGTGGCAGCATCATGGTTTGGACCTGCTTTTCTTCAGCAGGGACAGGGAAGCTGGTTAAAATTGATGGGAAGATGGATGGAGACAAATACAGGACCATTCTGGAAGAAAACCTGATGGAGTCTTGTTAATATAGACAAGAAAATTATCTCAATGTGTTACAAGTGAGGTTAATGTATGTATACTAAGAAAGTGCTAAATGTGTGTTGAAAATAAAAACAGAAAACGGAAAGAAATTGAAATAGCAGGGAAAACAAAGTCAGAAACCCCAATGTTGGGGTTAGCATGGGGTATTCCAGGGTAAATATGGCTGAAATATGCTCATCAGTATCTGACAAAATCTAATTTATGAAATATTTCCAAATACTATTCTAATCTCTCAAAGGGTGGCCTGTATGACTGGCTTTGTAGATTGTCCTTGGATTTGAGTTGTATATGACTGCTATAGACACTGTAAATGCGCCTTTCCAAACCTTTTTTCTCAAGAGGAATTTTTGAAATATTTTTTCAGGTTTCACGGAACCCCTACTAAGAACTATTACTACTACTATTAAAAATGTCCCTTACCATGGTGGAAATTGGGAAGAATTACCTTACAGTGGAGCTTAGAATGCCACCTTGCAGCAAGCTAAAAACATCACTGGTGTCACGCTACTGGTTCTGCCAGGCTGTGATTGATAGGGCAAGGTACCATAAGATCGGAGGCTAATTAGCCACATATCAAGGAATCCCTAGCAACCTCTGGAGGAACCATGGAGTTCCATGGAGCCCTGGTTTAGTTTGGGTACTGTAAGCTATAGTGAGAACCCTCTGTATAAATAAACTTTAACGTTTTTTATTTTTTTTCCCTCAATGAAATGTTTACTTCTTGTAATAGTTATGATACTGAAGCTCGTTTTTTTTTTATCACGGAAAAGCTCAGGAACTGCTGACAGCCACAGGAGCAATGTGTTGTGTTAGGAGATCGCTCAGGGCGAAAAGCATTTGACGCTGACTCACTAATCATTTCATAAGATCTGCACTGTGATTCTTGTACATTTTACCCAGAGCTAATATTCATTGCACAATAACTGGATGCAGACTTTCATATGCTGCATAGATTGTTTATCATCCTCTATTTTCTAGAATACATAAATATATACATATTTTATAAAGAGAACTTTGGTGTCATTCATTGCAAGCATTTTACCCTTTAGCCCTATATATTTTTAATAGCGCATAAGCAGTCCATCACATTTCAGCAAGTGATAGAACAGAGAAAAGTATCAAACAAATCGGCTTCCTTGTTGAATTTTGGCATATGCAAGCTTATTTCGTATGGTTGGTTTGACTTCAGTGAGTCAACACCTTAGAGATTGCAATTCACTGCTGTACTGTCTTTGCACTGTCTTATTAAAAAAGGCCAACAGTATCAGTCGACCTAAATCTTCATATAAATTCTCCAACAAGATTTTTTAACTGTCAGGAATTCCTGTGGTGAGTTATCTTAAAGCCTTCGGGGCTATTACAAGTGAGTTTCACTCTCTCTATAGATTATGCCGTGCCGTGTATTGAGTATGCTGGAGAGCGCTTGGTCAAAGCACAGTGCGTATATCTGAATATTACTGCATTGATTTGAACTGATTCTTTGAATAAAACGGCCTTATTCTAACATATACTTTTCATTCAGGGCTGTGCTAAACAATTGCTTAGATGTGAATGAGCCCTTAGGGTAGTTGCATACAGTACTGATGTTTGAACATCATTATTCATGCGTATATATTTGTGCGTACCCACGTAAGAGCATAAACCAAATTCTGTATCAAACGAAACAGCGCTTTGATACAGTTCCAAACACACGGCTAATGTGTAAGGTAAAGTCTACAGGCTTGGAAAGATTGGTTCGTAAATGGATAGAAAACTGGATATGAGACCGAATTCAGAGAGTAGTGGTTAATGATTCATACTCTGAATGGTTTAAGGCATGGGACTTCAAACTATGGCCCTCCAGTTGTTCAGGAACTACAATTCCCATCATGCCTAGTCATGTCTGTGAATGTCAGAGTGTTACAATGTCTCATAGGATGTGTAGTTCCGCAACAGCTGGAGGGCCGTAGTTTGAGGATCGCTGGTCTAAGGTTATCAGCGGTGTACCTCAAGGTTCAGTGTTGGGACCGTTACTTTTTAATACCTTTATAAATGATATTGTGTCTGGGATTAAAAGTACCCTTTCAGTGTTTGCAGATGACACCAAACTATGCAGGGAAATACCGTCCTTACAGGATGTCTCCAACTTACAAGCCATCCTCTATGCACTGTTTAATTGGGCAATTATGTGGCAGATGAGGTTTAATGTAGATAAATATAAAGTTATGCACTTGGGGGCTAAGAATATGCATTCATTATACATACTAGGGGGAGTACAACTGGGGAGATCCATAGTGGAGAAGGATCTGGGGGTTTTGATAGTTCATAAGCTCAATAATAGCATGCAATGCCACGGTTTCCAATGCGAGCAAAATCCTTTCTTATGTTAAGAAAGGTATGGACTCCAGAGAGAGAGATATAATTTTGCCCTTGTACAAATCATTAGTAAGACCTCATCATTCCCTAAAAATAGCTATATGCAGCTAATTTTCCTAAACTATTAGATTTGATTTCTAAAGATTTAAAAAAAAAAAAAAACACATCTATCTTGGATGGGGAAAATTGCGGCATTTAAAGCGGGGGTTCACCCTAGAATAAAATTTTTTTTTTTTTTTTATTCTATCATAGAATTCGGCATCGTAGCGCGAGCTACAGTATGCCGGTCTTACATTTTTTATCCCCGTACTCACTGTTTAATCCGACCTAGACGATTCCGTCTGCCCACGGGGAATGGGCGTTCCAATCCAGACGGAAAGTGATTGACGGCCGGCTCTGGCGCGTCACGCTTCTCCGGAAATAGCCGAAATAGGCTTGGCTCTTCACGGCGCCTGCGCATAGCCTGTGCGCAGGCGCCGTGAAGAGCCGAGACCTACTCCGGCTGTCTTCGGGGAGCGTGACGTGCCAGAGTCGGCCGTCAATCAACCTCCCTCTTGCTAGGAACGCCCATTCCCCGCGGCAGACGGAATCGTCTATGTACGATTAAACAGTGAGTACGGGGTTAAAAAATGTAAGATCGGCATAGTGTAGCTCACGCTACTATGCCGGATTTTATGCTGAAATGTTGTTCAGCAGGGTGAACCACCGCTTTAAGATGCAAATCCTACCCAAAATACTTTACCTTTTTAGATCCCTACTTCAGCCCTCAAAAATTCCACTCGTCTGCTCGCATATTGCGAGTGAATTTTGAGGGCTGGCGAGCTATGGCTGCCTGGAAGGGGGGGGGGGTGAGCACAACCGGTGGTCTGGGTTGAATGGGTACAGATTTTTTATAATTTTTCACTACTGGTTTTAGCGCAGCATTGGCCTTTGGGCTCTTCTTTGTCTTTTAAAAATACTATTACGCCACACTCTTAGACCAAATGAAATATTGGTTCACCCCTAATGACAACAAACTTTGGTTATCCATCGAAAGAGAGTCAACCAAAGGTAAAGACCTATTTGCCCTATCGAAAGCTTACACTATGTTTCCTAAGGTAATAATTCCTAGACTTGTATCCAAGCTTCTCTGTTGGCATGGAAAATTCTTGTCTCAAAATTCTCTTCTCTAGGAAATTTTCAAAATATACCCATACCCCTTAGAGTGCTTGATTATTGCAGAGTCCACCTTTAAATGAGAAATTGGATTAACCAGGACTTTTATGTACATCTCCCCTCAGTAAACAAAGATGTAATAGTCAATAAATCACACAAGCTTAAACATCTGAAGTACTTTAGCCCAAATCAAGGTTTTGATATTCCTTCTTTTGTTTGGAAGCATCTCACACTCAACAAAGCTGAAAAGCATAAAAGTATAGCTATTCTCTCAATATCCTAAGTATGGGAAAAATCATAATATGTCTAAATGGGAAAAAGATCTGGTTCATTCATTTTCTGAAGAATGTTGGTACAATGCTACAGGGATGTGAGGTAAGATCAGTAGCTGGTAAAGCACTGACTAGTATCAGAGCCAGATACACACAGGTTACATACTTCGCGATCGTTACAGCGAGAACAATAATTATATCACTAGATATACCTGTAAAAAGATGTAAAGCATGGAGATTTTTAAGTTCTGAAGTTTGGTGCCATTCCACAAGTGTGCACAATTTTAAAGCATGACATGTCAGGTATCTATTTACTCGGTGTAACATCATATTTCATAGTGCTTTTTTAGTGCTTTTTTATTTTATTTTATTTAAAAAAAAAATGCGTTTGAAAAATTGCTGCGCAAATACTGTGTAACATAAAAAGTCGCAATGACCATTTTATTACCTAGGGTGTCTGCTAAAATAATATATACACTGTTTGGGGGTTCTGAGTAATTTTCTAGCAAACAAATTATGATTTTCACATGTAGGGAGAAGTGTCAGAATTGGCCTGAGTGGCAAGGGGTTATTTACCATAAGTAAGTAATGTACAAATAATTATTATATATTATTTTTAAGGTCATTTGCTATATTTTCAAAAACTGTACTCAAGCAGGTGGCTTAACGGATAAATTACTGAAGTTTGAAGTTATAACTTCCCACCAGTAATTTCACAGTAAATATATAAATAATAAATTATTATCTTATAACATATAGCATAATAATATATGATTTAGCTTGTACCTGCAGCAGCAGATTCTCATTCTCCCTCTTAACTGTGTGATAAAAACATGGGATTATAGGTAAATCTTATACGCATAAACACATGTTTTGTCCTTCTAGCTAAGAGGGCTGTCTTTTAGACACAAGCCCCGTTATATGACACTGCAGAGGCGTGCCTCCACTGCAGCATTTTTATAGGACAGCTGGGGCTAATGGTACCTTACCATTGGTCCAAGACTCCAAGCTGTCCATTGAGCTCAGTGCCTCTGACAAAAAGTGAGGAGAGGCATTGTGAGCTCATCCTCAGAGTGTGCCAGCTTGCATTTAAACTGGCTGCTCTGTATTTAGCTTCACAAGGAGCCCTGTATCTCTGGAACCATAGATGATAGCAGCCCCAAATTTTGACCAATGTTGGGGTGTGACCCTCTTCAAATTTGGGGTCTCTGTGACCCCAGGTTGCCAAGTTACGACCCTCAAAGGTCAATCATTTTATTTATTTATTTTTTATGCTCGTGGCAGATGAGGCTCTGCCTCACTTGCCTCCCCTGACTGCATGTCCCTGCAATGCTATTAGAATCAATAACACAGCCACATCCTGTATTGAGCATTGGGATAATTCCCAAAAGATATTAAACAGATGGTACCTAACTCCTTATAAATCAGCTAAAATTTATCCTACTACATCACCATTATGTTGGTGCTGTAATGACCAAATTGGATCCTTATACCACACACTATGGAGCTGTAAATTTTTTACTAGCTTCTGGAACTCAGTATGTACTTTCAGTGCCTCCCTTACAGGCAACCTATTAAAACTCTCACCAGCTACGGCCCTTTTAATTATCAACCTTGACATCTTTCTGATTCAGTACAGAATAATAGTGGCTAACATACTCATAGCTTCAAGACTTACTATAACGAAAATGGGGAAATTGTTCGAAGCTCCTAACATTATTGACATAATTTTAAGACTCAACACCAAATCATATTATGAACTAATGCTAGCCCTAAAAAATTATAACATAACTCACTTTAAGAAATATTGGTACATATGGATCATTTACCCCAAAGCCTCTAAAGTTTTAAAAGATCTGTCCTCCCACTCTTAATAACTGAAATTTATCTAGTTGGTGTTGAATATTTCTTATAGAGATGTATACTAATTCCATTTACTACCCTATTTGCCTTAAGCCTTTTCATTGGTTTATTAAATGTCATCCATTCTAAGTAAACCTATTTACAGTTAGCTCCACCAGGGATGAATAGGTTTGTTCTCCGTTTGTTATTATCTGGAACCAATATATTGTTTGCACTACAAGGCTTCTTACTGTTAATCTTATTATACCTAAATACACTTACTATATATGTAACTAATCATAGAAATTATCCTGTTATAACTTTATAATTGACATCATTTGTTAACCACTTGACCACTGGGCACGAAAACCCCCTTAATCACCAGACCAATTTTCAGCTTTCGGTGCTCTCACAATTTGAATGACAATTACTCAGTCATACAACATTGTACCCATCTGAAATTTTTGTCCTTTTTTTCCCACAAATAGAGCTTTCTTTTGGTGGTATTTGATCACCTCTGCGGTTTTTATTTTTTGCGCTATAAAAGAAAAAAGACTGAAAATTCTGTAAAAAAAAAAAAAAAAATCTAGTTTCTGTCATATTAGCAGGTTATTTCTCACACACAGCATATGCATACTACAAATTACACCCCAAAACACATTCTGCTATTCCTCCCGAGTATAGCGATACCACATGTGTGCGACTTTTACACAGCGTGGCCACATAGAGAGGCCCAACCTGCAGGGAGCACCATCAGGCGTTCTGGAGCACCCAGGCCAATTCTGACATTCCTCTCCTACATGTAAAAATAATCATTTATTTGCTAAAAAAATTACATAGAAACCCAAAACATTATATATGCTTTTTTTTCAAAGACCCTAGAGAATACAATGGCGGTTGTTGCAACTTTTTATCTTGCACGGTATTTTCGCAGCAATTTTTTGAACGCGTGTTTTTAAAAAAAAAAACAGTTTTGTGCTTAAAAAAAAAAAAAAACAGTAAAGTTAGCCCAATGTTTTTGCATAATATGAAAGATGAAGTTACGCCGAGTAAATAGATACCCAACATGTCACCCTTCAAAATTGCACACGCTCGTGAAATTGCGCCAAACGTTGCTACTTAAAAATCCCCATAGGCGACGTATTGCAAGGTATTGGAGTATTGAGGGTATTGCGGAGTATTGGGGGGGTATTGCAGAGTATGGGGGGGTATTGCAGAGTATGGGGGGGGTATTGCAGAGTATGGGGGGGGTATTGCAGAGTATGGGGGGGGTATTGCAGAGTATGGGGGGGGGGGTATTGCAGAGTATGGGGGGGGGGTATTGCAGAGTATGGGTGGGTATTGCAGAGTATGGGGGGGTGGGTATTGCAGAGTATGGGGGGGTGGGTATTGCAGAGTATGGGTGGGTGGGTATTGCAGAGTATGGGGGGGTGGGTATTGCAGAGTAAAATAAAAAAAATGATGAGTGCAATACTCTGCAATACCCCACCCCATACTCTGCAATACCCCACCCCATACTCTGCAATACCCACCCCCCCAGGGTGGGTATTGCAGAGTATGGGGTGGGGTATTGCAGAGTATGGGGTGGGGTATTGCAGAGTATGGGGTGGGGTATTGCAGAGTATTGCACTCATCATTATTTTTTTTTTACTGCAGAGTATTGCGCAGGGATGGCTGGATCTGTGACTGCAATTGTCACAGATCCAGCCCACAGTGCGGCGGCTGCTGCTGCCGCCCGATCCCCCCCCCCTCCCTCTCCTCTCACACTGTACCGAACGGTACAGAGAGGAGAGGGAGGAACCGGCGTCATTACATGACGCCGGTTTGTTTACAAGTGATCGCGCCGTCATTGGACGGCGCGATCACGTGGTAAGGAGCCGCTTCCATTGGCTCCTTACCGCGAGTGCTGTTGCTGCGGGTCCCGTAGACCCGGCGAGCACCGGCGATCGCGTGTGCGCGCCCACTCGGCCGCGCACAACGCAGTCTCTGGGAGGACGTACATTGACGCCCTCCTAGAGTACAGGAACCGCTCTGTAGCCGTATTTTGGCTATAGGGCGGTTACCAACTGGTTAATACCTGTTTTATTACCCAATAAAAAAACTCAAGTAAAAAAAAAAAAAATGTAAATATAATATACTTGTATGTATTTAACAATGGTAGCAGCAAAATGATAAAACATTTTCAATGTTGATTGAGAGAATGAAGTTCCGCTGTACTGTACAATTAATTGATCATATAAAATATATGCATTTTAACTACTGTATCTTTTAGTATTTCACTTAAAGCAGAACAAGCAGCACAGACATTTTAGCCAATTTTAATGTATAATTTTTTTTACCTGTCATCATTTGTAAAACATTTCCTGATCGAATAACAGTTTGATAAAAATCAATATTTTTTTTTTCTGCCAGATACTAAAGCTCCCTCTGTACTTCTAGCCCACTCCAGATATGAGGGCTGCAGGTCTCATAGATTGCAACGCTAGTGTCAAAGGACTTTTAATATGGGAAAGAGACTGTGCCATCCCATAGTTCAGCTCAGAAGCAAGCAAGAGAGGATGGCTACCTACAGTGGGACCGTAGAGAACATATGTAGCCCTCCTCTAACAGGAAGTCAGATCACAGCAGCAGAAATTAGGAAGTTTGACATTTTGAGGAGTCTGAGAGCAATTTACGGTACATTTTTGAGTTAAGAATAAAAAAAAAAACAGAGTTTAGTGTTACTTTAATCCTAGAATCATGGATAAGTGATTCGGCTCCATATGGAAAAAGATGTAGTCGGCCTGCTAACAGGCCGCCACTTCTGCAATGTGAAGCATTTGTGTTTCCCTAAATCAAATGAACTATGGCCATGGCGTTCCAGTGACCATGATGTGGCAGTGGGGTTTGGGAACAGTAGTCTGGAGCTACTGGCATTAGAAACTGTGACAGCACTGGGGCTGTTATGAAGTATGCCCTGTACGCAGTTGAACCTGCTGGCTGGGCTATGTTTCATATGGGATTCTATAAATGGCCAAGCAGAAAAGGGGGGCAGAAAAATTACATTAGCGCTGCAGTCAAAGGCAGACCATAGATTATACAATTTTTTTTCCTTCCACCATTGGTGAAAGGAAAGAAAGATTCTAGACTGACTATGTTGTTGGGGGAATTCCTCCCACGGTGCTATTTTGTTCTGCTGGTGTGGAGCACAGGGGCCTTCCTTTACGGCAAAATACAATGATTAGTGTTGCTGGCTATTGCCAATCATTCTGGAAAAATCTGACAGGCTGGTTGTACCCAAATCGATCTGTCAGGCTGCTCATACATGGATTGAAATTCGACAAGTCCCTGCTAGCTAAGAGGGCTGGCACATGGGCCCAATGTTGGACTGTTCTTATTGAACTAGCCGATGTTGGCTGGTGATCTGCTGAAAACGCTAACTCAGCAAAATCTCAAACCACGTCACTTCCAGTGACTCTCCAGCAGCAATAATTGGAGATTTGGACGAGTTCACTGTTATGACAGAACACTGGCTAAGGAGGAAAAAAGTTGTTGCCGCCTTAGAGACAGCCATGTTCTTGGTTAGTATTAGGCGGACTAACAATGGCCACTCATTATATGGTGAACCGTAGTGTATACGTTGTCACTGCAACAAAGAGAAAAAGCGGCACACCCAGAGATGAAGAAAACATTGTTGGTTTATTGTAGAATCAGAGGTTGAAAAAACATGACACATGAGGGATCCACACTGTTCAGCAGACGCGTTTTACACAAAGTGCTTAATCATTGCTATTTGCTGCCGCCGTTCTGTCAAAACAGCCAACGCGTCCAAATCTCCAATTATTGGTGCTCCAGAGTCACCGGAAATTACAAGATTGGGGATTTTGGCGAGTTACGTTTTTTACGGCAGAACACCGGCATTCAACCAGTGTGTACGAAGCTTTAGGCCTGCAGCTCTCTTACCTGGAGTGGGCAGGGAGTGATACAGCCATGTATTACAAATGGTGACAGCCAACATTCATTTACACATCAAAATGTACAAAATCCTCCGTGCTTGGCATTGGGCGTTCATTTGTTTAATTTATTCCTGTGTGTTTATTTTGCCTGTTTGTTAATGTATTGTGCTCTTTTTGATTGTGCAAACCCCCCTAGTCTTATACTCATTACACTTTCTGTCCCTTCTTCTGTTTATAGTTTTTTTCGGCTGGGACTCTTAAAACTTGTGTGTCTGCCTAATGATGAAGCAGTGGGAGCTTGGTCATCTTTGTGTACGATTGCCACAAATGTCCTGGACACAGCTTTGGACAAAAGGATTTGTTTCCATTCTTATATGTTAAATGTTGCTTTATTCTGTATCTGTCTATTTAGATTTTTAAATACTACCTTCAATCAGAGCTGGTTATCACACTACATTAAAATAGAGCATATTACAAACATCTAAAAAAGAGCAACAATTGCATTTCATTATCAGTACAACACTCAAGCTTATAAAGTGTGCTGAAATATTTTATACGATTTTCCATATACATCCTGAGTACATCAATGTTCTGGCCTATATGTTATTGTGGCGATTTGTCAATATATTGCTGTGTTGCACTACATCATGTAAGTTACATGGTGTGTAAGCGTGCTGTACAACTACAGCCTGCTCTTGTAGCAGTCATCACAAACACGCGTTTCTCTACAAGCTTTGACATGGCCTTTAGCCTAGTGTTGAGTTTATACAAATGCTGGAATAGGAAACCACTTCAAGTTTTTATACTGACTCATAATGATGATGCACTGCAAATTGTATTACAAGCTTTAACTGTACTTTTTGTCTTCTTCTCCCCATTACTTGTGAAAGTACCACTTAAAAGGGGATATGTCAAAAAGAATTCTAATGTTATTTTTAATTCAATATAAATCTTGAACTATTTTAAGTTCACGCAACACAGACGTCAGTTCTACATAAATCCCTAATTAATGAGTCACCAGCTGACTCCAATGTAGTCTTCAATATTCCACAAGTAAAATTTCCGTTACAAAGCTGTTCCTGGGCCCATTCACACCTATGCATGATCGTTTTTATTGTGCATTGATGAGTGTCGTATTGCCCCAGCCTATGTTTTCTAATGGGCACGTAAGGAGGTTCAGTACCTGACCCACACACGCTTATTCATATCTATGCATTGTGGTGAACTAAAAGGTCAGGTTTGCTGATTATTACATTCACATGTGTAGGGGAGCAACTAGAAATTAATGGAATGCTCCCCAAAATGTATGTACAATACGTGTTACCAAGGCATGTTAACACACATGAAGCGGTGCACTGATAGGTGTACTTACGGCCTAAAAGAGTCTTATTCCATCTGCTCTTTTTTTAAAGTGTAAGTAAACCCCCCTATCGTTTTCAGCCAAGGAAGCTGCCATCTTAGCCTCTGTTTAATCCACAACTGCCATGATACTGCACATATGATAAGTTATGACACCAGCCATTGGATGGTTTGACAGTTTGGTTGAGAGCACAACCAATGGGAGTGTTATATTTCTGACACGTGCCGGTAATGAAACTGTTTTATGGATGGGTTTACTTCCACTTTAATAAAGTAGGGTTTATTTTGTAAAGCTGGAGAGTGCAAAATCAGTTTCACTTCTGCATAGAAACCAATCAGCTTCCAGGTTTTATCGTCAAAGCTTAATTGAACAAGCTGAGGTTAGAAGCTGATTGGTTTCTATGCAGAAGTGAGCCTGATTTTGCACTCTCCGACTTAAAGTAAAGTAAATAAACCCCAGTGGATCCAGAGCCAAGATAGATTTACCCAGAATTTAATGGCAGGAGAAAAGGATATACTGTATTTATTGGCATATAACACTCACTTTTTTACCCATGAAAATAGAGGGTAAACTGTGCCTGCGTGTTATATGCAGGGGGCTGTGGAAAGTTTTTGTTCCTGAAACTTCCCTCTTAAACTTAGGGTGTGTGTTATACGCCTGTGCGTGTTATACGCCGATAAATACGGTATATATAAGGTATGGGGGAAAAAAAAAATCAGAATCACTGTGAGATATTAAAAGCTGTTGGGAGTTTCCTTCACTTATCTTCCTACTGAAAAGTGAGGTATAATTTTTCTGCAGAAATACCCTTTCACCGTTAATATATACAGATTATTTTGTTATTATATTATTCATAACTATATTTTTGAATAAAATATACTATTCTCAAATCTTAAAGTTAGCCATACACAAGAGGTCTTAATTAATGACATAATGACAAAAGATTGCCCATCCTATAACTCAGTGTTTCTCAACTCCAGTCCTCAAGGTGCCCCAACAGGTCAGGTTTTCAGGGTTTCCCCCCTGATGAAACAGCTGTGGTAATTACTAAGGCAGCGAAACTGATCAGATCACCTGTGTAAAATAATGGAAAGCCTGAAAACATGACCTGTTGGGGCGCCTTGAGGACTGGAGTTGAAAAACACTGCTCTAACTGATGCCAAAAACAAATAGAGCAGCTATTCTCCACCAGGGTTTCTCCAGAGGTTGCTATAAGTTCTTTGAGATGTGGCTAATTGACTTCCCATTTATTGGTTCTAGGACCAACAACACTTGGTAAAGCCAGGAGCATGACACTAATTATGTTTTTAGCTGTATGTAAGGGTGGCATTCTGACCAGCACTGTAATGCCCCGTACACATGATCAGGCTTTTGCCCGGCCAAACGGAATTCCATCAGAGTAAAAGAGAACATGTTCTCTATCTAAACTCAGACGGAATTCCTCGGAAAAAAGTCCGATGGGGCATACACATGGTCGGAATTAACGATGGAAGAAGTCCGTCTGACTTTTTCCATCAGAAATTCCTATTGTGTGTATGGGGCTTTATGTTTGTTGCATTCTCCCTACTGACTACCGATGTAAAGGTAATTTTTCCCATTGGCCCTGGTTGAATTGGTAGTAAGGGTTCCCCCGAAACTTGAAACCTATTCGTTCTTCATGTGTAAAAAGGTTGAGAAAGGCTGATATAGAGATAGTAGTGCATCCCTTATGGTGCCTTTGATTTCTTCTACACAGACTAAGCCATTTTGCCTATTCAGGACAAAGTGACAGTGTCTATGTAAATAGCTCCCCCCTTCTTATACTTACGTAGCCAGTGCTCCCCACACTGTCTCAGCCAGCAACAATACCCAGTGCTTCTGGGTAGGGGGGAGCATATGATCTCCTCCCATGTGTTTGGGTCCAGCTGCCAATCTCTAGGTCTAAACATTATTAAATGAGCGAGAGACATCACCACTTCTCCTAGCATCCAACAGCAGCCAACACTTGGATTTGTCTTGATGGGTAAGACACAGGAAGTATCTGAAGGAGAGTATGCCCAAGGTAAATATGAGTGGGTCAGGGAAGAGGGCCGCTTTAAACAGGCACTATCACTTTGGGTGAGCAAAGTGCCAGTGCCTCTTTAGGTAGTTTTGCAGTCATGGATCAGACTTTGGCTACTTTCAAACTAATGCGTTTTTGTTGCATTTTTACCTTTCTAAGAACACAATAAAAATATTTCCCTTTAAATCCTATAGGACTCTTCACACTACTGCACTGCATGTGCAGTTCATTTTGAAAAGTCCTGCATACTGCATTCTAGGTGCACTTTTTAAAACAGCACCAAAATTGCAGCTTCCTATTGAAATGAACAGAAAATGCAGCAAAAACACACCAAAAAATTACTGCAGTTGAGTTTATGGTGTGTTTTTTTAATTCACGTGTTCATGTTTCACAGGTGCATGCTGAGAATAAGGCTAAGGCACCCAGAAAACGCACCGGAAATGCATATGCATTTTAATGCACTTTTTCAACGGAGCAGTGTGAAAGCAGCCTTTGTGTTTTTTTATCAATACATCAAAAGGTTTGATTTAGTTGACTTTCCTTTGCCCAAACAATGTTTTTGGCAACAGGTACTAACATATTAGGAATTCTCCAGCAAGTTGAAAGTTTAGTTTAATGTTACAAATTTTCATTAGTTTTATTTATTCACCTGTATGCTGCCCATAAATGTAAAGAGCATTGAAATGGACACTCGTTAATCCATTTATGGTTGGCCTTAATCCCACCAAGTACTTGTTATTGTACATGGAGATTTTACAAATCTTTGTGCAGTTGGATTGACCTTAAACTGTGCTCAATGAGAAAAGCAAAAGTAGGAGTTAACCACATACACGCTGGTTCTGTCTCTTGGATAGGTCATAACAGTGGTGAATCATAATGATATAGAGAACAGGCAAATATCCACCCACTTGCTGTTCTCGGCAACTCGGCAAGACAACTGCCCTCTATGGAAAGCATAAAGCAGGCCACAGACGATCAATTCAATTTAGTCAGTTCAATTTCCTTTAGATTTAGAACATATATCCCATCAACTAGACCAGTGGTCTCCAAACTGTGGCCTGGGGGCCAAATGTGGGCCTTTGCTTGCCTTTATCTGGCAACTGGGGCACTATTCCTCCCACTGATACGATGACCCCAATGATGGGGCACTATTCCTTAAAGAGGGACTCCAATCTTCCCCCTAACAAATTAAAAGTCAGCAGCTACAAACACTGTAGTTGCTGACTTTTAATATAAGGACACTTACCTGTCCAGGGATCCATTAATGTCCTCACCCGATCCGATTCTTCAAATAGCTTTGGGTGCAGGCGTTGGCATCTAATGTAAGGGAAACCGGCAGTGAAGCCCCCCGGCTTCACAGCTAGTTTCCTACTGCATGTGTAAAAGCTGTGCTGTGCTTTGTGAATGGTCCCGCAGTCTTCTGGGACTTATGATGATTTGTCCCAGAAGGCTGTGGGGAGAATGAGGAGGGGACTGAACCAAAATTAAGAGTGGGTAGCTGTCAAAACCAGGTAACTGCACCCTCACCCCCCAAAAAAATGCCAAATGTGGCAGTGGAGGGGGGAGGATGCAAACAAGTGGAAAATCTCCTTGTGGGTGAAATTACACTTTAACCTAATACCAAATGTGATATTTACTCCCTCAGATGCCTCAAAAATTGCAATTCCTGCTGGCCACAGTCCAAAAGCCCCCCCCCCCCCAAAACTTAAGAACAAAAAACTGGCCCTTTGTTTAGAAAGTTTGGAGACCACTGAACTAGACCTTCAAATAAGTTGTTGGTAAATCTAAAGCTACAATCTGATTATACATTTTCCTTTAAGTTTAACAACTATGTAGGACTAGAGCCTACCTAACTGGATACAAATTGCTTGGATAATTTAGGTAGGCCCTCATATTATATTGTTTTGGTAAATCTAAATTCTCATTTGTACAATTTTTTTTTTTTATGGTCAGATTTTAATATGTTTGGTAATCTTAAAATGAATTGTAGTACTAGGATGCAACCTGAGTGGCCAGTCTAAGGCCACCACCCATGATGTTTTAGAATTTACAAGTAATTTGTACTATCCTATCCTAACTCTCCTCACTAACTGAATTAGGTGATTATGCACTGAAGCATCATTTCAGATTTTGAGGACGTTAACCTGTGTTTTTTAACCCAATTTGTACCAGAAAGACATTAGGAACTGGATGTTATGAGGCAAACACAGGTTTACTTCACAACGTATGAAATTTGGCCCTTTAGTAGATTAGAAAAGTATTGTATTGTAGCTCGCCGATACTACAAATCATACTATAATTTACTTCTGAAGGGACTCAAGTAGAAGAAGGTTGTTTTTCCACATTTAATTTCAGTTTGATGTGCATGTCCAATGCAAGTCTTAATTTTCTCATTTCATTTAAGAGTACATTGAGGTTCTGAGGCTGCATTTGACCTGTTTTGCTTTGTCTTTCTTAGGGCGAAGCAGGTCCAATTAGATTCATTTGTACTGGAGGTAAAGCAGGTTAAATGTAAAGTACATTTTGCATTAAAATGCACATTTAAGTACTGGAGGTACTGGAGGTGAAGCAGGTTAAATGTAAAGTGCATTTTGCATTAAAATGCACATTTAAGTATAAATGCAAAAGCATGCAGGAAAGACTGCAGGAAGTTATATATATATATATATATATATATATATATATATATATATATATATATATATATATATATATATATATATATATATATATATATATTTTTTTTTTTTTTGTTTAATCAAAATTTTATTAAGTATTTTTTCAAATTGAGACAAATTAAGAACAGAAGGTATGACCTAACAAGATCGATAATAAATGTTAGGGTTGTAAAGCAGGAAAGTATTAAACAAAGTCCAATGCAAAAAACAAGAGAAAATGTTGTAGTATCTAATGTTTCAGTACAGTATGCATAGACGTGCGCACACCCTAATCACTACAAGCGTTGCAGATTCCCCCTACTGCCTGGGCTCCCCCCCCCCATGTTGGCCCCCCTCCCCAGCCCTGCAGTGCTGCTGGCTTCCCTCCTCCCGGCTGCTGTGCGGGATGTTTCAGGTTGGACAGTGGGGAAGGGGCTTATCAATGTGTAATTTCTAAATGAACACAATTAGCACACTCACTGACAGAGTTCATTCATAACTGAAGCCGTGTAAACTGTTTACTATGCTTCAGTTTGTTAATGAACAGGAAGCCACTCAGCACATAGCACTTCACCATTCATTCACTGTCCAGTGCAGCTGAGGCTGCAGAGAAAAGCATGTTTGTTTGAGATTTGGGGTGCACACCCTAACGCAGCGGTAGGCTACCTCGGCACTCCAGCTGTGGTGAAACTACAAATCCCATCATGCCTCTGCCTCTAGGAGCCATGCCTGTGATTGTCAGGGTTGTGCAATGTCTCATGGGACTTGTAGTTTTAAAAGAGCTGGAGGGCCGAGGTTGCTTACCCCTTCCCTAACGCAATAGGCTGCACACGTCTATGACAGCATGCAAGATTACATCAATTACATTCTATTAGAGATAAGGATTTATCTATCCAGACAATCCAGGGTTGCCATAACTTTACAAAAAATGGACAACATATACAGTCTTTAGTTATGAAGGGAATGTTAATAAAATTAAACATGCTTGGGGCAAATATACCATAGATCCTCACTTAGACAAAATGGTTAAAGAAAAAATCTAAAAGATGGATGGATCACTTGGTCTTTTTCTACCATTGCTGATTTATGTTTCTATCAGAGATATCCATCTACCTGAGCCCACATAAACACTGGAAAAAGTGCAGTACCCCCTAGCAACCAATCAGCATATATCTTTAACTGAATGCGCTAAACAGCATAAATACATGAAACATTTCTGGTTTCTAGGGGATCCTACACTTTACACAGAGGAAGCCTAGTCTGTATCATTTTCTAAATAAATATGTGATCAGCTTAATATAAATACCGGTAATCATATCACTGTGAGTTATTGTTTTTAAAGCGTGTGTATGGTTTGTAATTATTTGTGTGCATAGGAACAGCCATATTTGCTCATTACATATGCGGGTTTTGCTTCCTGCTTAGTAATGCTGCATACTTTTTGAGTCTATTTCTCTTCACACGTATACTAATCAGGTCCTGCCAATTCAAACAAGGCAAAGTTCCCTGTGTGATTATGGGATCAGGAGTGATTGCAAGCTAAAGAAAAATATGAATTAGTAGAAGAACCTGCAAATGGGCTTATGTAGTAGAAAAATGGAGCCTACAGCCTACAAAAAAAAAAAAGAAAGGTAAAGCTGAACTCTTAAGCCTGGTTTTATCGGACAAAGCGTAGGACTTTTGTCCGAAGGGCGTTGTCCAGGAACTTGTCTTGCATACAAACGGCAAAGAATTGACGGTCAACAAACACAAAGCGACTTGGTTTTTCAGCTCTTTAGCGCCACCCTTTGGGCAACTCCTGCTAATGTTGTGTTATGGTGAGCATTGCTTCTGAGCATGCGTGTTTGTACTTTTTTTCCGAAGGACTTCTGTACACACAATCGGATAATCCGACAGCACACATTTGTTGTTGCAAAATTTTAAATCATGCTATCCAACATTTGTTGGCGGTAAATCCAACAACAATTGTCTGATGGAGCGTACAATCGGTCAGATTTTCTGACAAAAGCCTGCCATCACGCAATTCCTGTTGGAAAATCCGATCGTGTGTACGGGAATTAAGGGTCAATTCACACTATTAGGTAGATTCACAAAGAGTTAGGCCGGCTTATCTAGAGATAAGCCGACCTAACTCTGAATCTAAGCCGGCCTATGTTTAAGTGTATTCTCAAACAGAGATACATTTAAACATATCTAAGATAGGCTGGCTTGCGCCGTTCTATCTTAGGTTGCAATGTTTCTTTTGGCCGCTAGATGGCGCTTCCATTGCGGCCGGCCTAAATTATGTAAATGAGGGGATACGCCGATTCACGACGATTCACGAGCGTACACCGGGCCTACGCCGTCGCATTACGTCGTTTCCGTACGCGATAGGCCGCCTAAAGTTATTCCATCTATGAAGTGAAATAACAATGTAAGTATGGCCGCCGTTCCCGCCGCGAGGTTCGAATTTTTTACGTCGTTTGCGCAAGTCGTCCGCGAATCGGGAGTTACGTCGTTTACGTCTGCGTCGAAATCAATAGGCCCGTACGGCCTACTTAGCCGTAATGCGCACTGGGAAATGTAGTCGCCCGGCGCATGCGCAGTGTCAAAAAACTTCAAAAACGTGAGGTCAAGCCTCATTTACATAATACACGCCCCCCTCCCAGTCATTTGAATTAGGCGCGCTTACGCCCGCTCGTTTTAGGCTACGCCGCCGAAAATTTGAAGGTAAGTGGTTTGAGAATCACTAATAGCCTAAAAAAAATATGGCGGTGTAGCCTGAAAAGACTAGGCTAGGCCGTCCTAATTTTAGGCCATTCTATGTGAATCTACCCATATATGCGGTGACAGACGTTTTACTGGATGGTAAAATGTAGACATGTGCGGTTTGTTTCGTTCCGAATTAATATTCAAACACATTTTTTGTTATTCGGAGATTCGGATTTATCCGAATACCCAAATTACAATATAAACACATTTTTACCAAATGCTCAGAATAAAGTAAAGAAATTCGTCCAAATTTCGGAAATTCAGACTGAAATTTGAATCTAATTTTACATTGAACTCCAGTTGCATTCTAACTACACATATTGCTGAACTCAAAGACTGTGTTTTATTAGATGACCATTTCGAAATAATGCTGTTTTTGTTAAGCCAAAGGTGATTTAAAGAGTCATTGTAATCATTTGATGAAGATTTTTCTTTTGTTTGTTCATTTTGCTGCATTCAAAACAATATAACATTTTCGTTTCGACCGATTCGAAAATTTATTGATTTGAACGTTTCGAAACGAAAAAATACCGCAGGGAAACACAGGAAACAATCATCCCATTCACACTGCAACGCAGCCTAGCGCAGAGCACCGGGCCGAATCGCACTGTAATGTCGGACAGCGCATCATGCTGCCCAACAATGTAGTGAAGGATGTGTATGTTTTGTACGTGATAAAATTATTTTTTTATAGTTTCCCTTTCAATGAGCTCGCTGGTTCTCATTCATATACATGCCCATAAACACATTGCAGAATTTAGCAGTTTTGGTACGTTTTTAATCTGTGACAATTAAACTGTGTTTATTATAAAATGTCCTGTTATGTATATGTGATTTTTAGCGACACATCCCCTTGAAGTGAACTAGCCATAATGCTCAAATGATATATGTGCACTCTTGATGAAAATGATTGGTGTCTTATACAAGCTGCAATGTCAACTATTGTGCAGTACAGATAGCCATGAATGTGATGCTCTTCTTCTCATTCTTCCAATACATAAAACTATTTTTATTTTTACAAAAAAATAAATATGCCTATATTGTGTATATTGTTCCTTAAAAACAAATTTGTAGGATGAATTATATGAACATATGAAGTAACACACGCTGCACTATATGTGCTACCATGAGCAGATCCCTTTTGCTATATCACTGGATTTCCGCTATACAAATTTATCTGCAGTAAATAACCGTTTACATTAAAAGATTTTTGTCTACCTGTGCTACCATGTGAAATGGATAGCCTTACAGCCTTGCTGGCAATATGCAGTTTTAATGAGCATTTTTTTAATTCTTCATTTTCAATAGATATAAAAAATATTAGATTTTGTTTGTTATTCTTGTTTGTCTTCTGCTGCTTCATTTATGTATTTAAATAAAAGTGTTTTGTATTTATTCATAACTACTGTACATTTGTAAGTGTAATATTGTTATAAAAACTTTATACTTTACAAGGATCTTGTATTATATTTAACCTAAAGTGGAACTGAACTCTAAGGCCGGGTACAGACGAGCAAACATGTACGATGAAACCGGTCCGTCGGACCGTTTTCACCGTACATGTCTGCCCGGGGATTTCTGTATGGTGGCTGTACTCACCATCATACAGAAATCCACGCATAAACAATACGCGGGGCGTGTCCGCGGCGACGTGGGCGGCCCTGCCAGTTCAATGCTTCCACGCATGCGTCAAAGTCATTTGACGCATGCGAGGGATGGCGGGCGCTCGGACATGTACGGTAGGTCTGTACAGACGACCGAACATGTCCGAGCGGGCAGGATTTCAGCGGGCTGTTTTAAAACAAGTCCAGAAATATTTGCCCGCTGGAAAAAGGCCCGGCGGGCAAATGTTTGCTGGAATCCTGCCCGCTCGGGCCTACACACGACCGAACATGTCTGCTGAAACTGGTCCGCGGACCAGTTTCAGCAGACATGTTCGGTCGTGTGTACGGCCCAAAATAGTGAACGTTTGATTTGTTATGGGGGACATTCAAGCGTTTCTAAACCCAGGACCCTGCATTCACTATATCTGGTCTCTCCACGGGTGAATCCAGAGTCTAATCTCGGGAGGGGCACTGCCAAAATTTCTGCGGGAAATTTGTAGGGGCAATGGCTGGTGTTGGCGCTTCAATCATCACAGCACCATGGTTAATATGGTGTCAGGATGAATGAAGCACATTATTTCAATTATTAATGTGTGGGAGCAGCTAGGTGGAGGGGAGGACAGGGTGGATGCAGCCAGGTGGAGGGGAGTACAGGGTGGATGCAGCCAGGTGGAAGGGAGGACAGGGGGGTTGCAGCCAGGTGGAGGGGAGGACAGAATGGTTGCAGCCAGGTGGAGGGGAGGACAGAGTGGTTGCAGCCAGTTGGAGGGGAGGAAAGGATGGTTGCAGCCAGGTGGAGGGGAGGAAAAGGTGGTTGCAGCTAGGTGGAGGGGAGGAAAGGGTGGATGCAGCCGGGTTGAGGGGAGGAAAGGGTGGATGCAGTCAGGTAGAGGGAGGAAAGGGTGGTTGCAGCCAGGTGGAGGGAGGAAAGTGTGGATGCAGCCAGGTGGAGGGGAGGACAGGGGGGTTGCAGCCAAGTGGAGGGGAGGACAGGGGGTTTGCAGCCAGATGGAGGGGAGGAAAGGGGGGTTGCAGCCAGGTGGAGGGGAGGAAAGGGGGGTTCCATCCAGGTGGAGGGTAGCAAAGGGTGGTTGCAGCTAGATGGAGGGGAGGACAGGGGGTGTTGCAGCCAGGTGGGGGGGGGGGTTCCAGCCAGTTAAAGGGGAGGAAAGGGTGGTTGCAGCCAGGTGGAGGGGAGGACAGGGGGGTTGCAGCCAGGTGGAGGGGAGGAAAGGGGGGTTGCAGCCAGGTGGAGGGGAGGACAGGGGGGTTGCAGCCAGGTGGAGGGGAGGAAAGGGGGGTTGCAGACAGGTGGAGGGGAGGTAAGGGGGTTGCAGCCAGGTGGAGGGGAGGAAAGGGTGAATGCAGCCAGGTGGAGGGGAGGTAAGTTCTTACCTTGGACAATAATATAGAATCACTTGCTCCCTCCACCCTACAGCCTCATGGTCCCTCTTCTTCTCTCTTCCCCCTCCTGCTCGGGATGTTGGGGGCTGCAGTCCTGTCAGGGAATCATCCTGGGGCCTGCTGGTACTATATGTCCCATAATCCTCTAGGTTCTAGTTTACCAGCCATTGGCTCCGAATGTAGCCAATAGCAGCAGGCATTGCCAGGTGAATGAGAGCTACTCGGCTCAAGGAGGAGAGGGAGGGGTGAAATCCCCCGCAGCTGCAGCTCTACCTGTGTCCCTTCACAGAGAGCCTATCAGCAATGGCTGATGGGGGTCGGCATTAGCATCAGCACAGCCTGCAGTGCTCACTATATTCTTAGTGAGCACTGCAGGCTGCACACCACTGCCCCCCCTGGATCTGCCCATGGGTCTCCCACAATACACAGAACATGGAAATGCAATTATTTTAGTAACCTTAAACTGCTTAATACCTTTTCCCTTCAGAAGTATATAGGAGTCTGGTGACCTTTATCAATGTCTGGTTAAAGCTTGTAGGAGGAGTTTTTATTCTGCCCTATGAGGCTGCACAGCCCCTGACTTTCTGTCTGAACAGTGCTGATTGGCCCTGAGCCGATCACATGCACCCTTCCAAACAACTCTCTAGCAATACACACCAAACTGAGCATGTGCAGAGTGCCTCCAAGACTCTGTATTATCAGCAGATGAATTGAGGACTGTGGAAGAGGGAGAGGTTCACAGAAGACAGAATCAAACAGCCTTTTTTTACGCAATGCAGAGGATTAATCCCTTTGGTTCCACAGTGAGTATAAAAAGCATGATTTACTGCAAATGCAGACTGATTTTACTGTTGTGGGTTTAGTAACACTTTAATAAACATTTATTGTCCCCAAGTATTACCCTGAAAAATGAAACTTTTTATATTGAATTCTTCCTAAAAAATAGCAGTACACTTCCCTGTATGTGAGTGTGCCTAGGCACTCTTGTACCTACAGCCTAATAGTTGCATACAATATCTCTCAAAAGTGAGTACACCCCTCACATTTTTGAAAAATAATTTATTATATCTTTTCATATGACAACACTGAAGAAATTAAATCTTGCTACAATGTAAAGTAGTGAGTGTACAGCTTGTATAACAGTGTAACGTTTTTGTCCCCCTCAAAATAACTTAACACACAGCCATTAATGTCTAAACATCTGGCAACAAAAGTGAGTACACTCCTAAGTGAAAATGTCCAAATTGGGCCCAAAGTGTCAATATTTTGTGTGGCCGCCATTTTTTTCCCAGTACTGCCTTAACCCTCTAGGGCAGGGATATGCAATTAGCGGACCTCCAGCTGTTGCAGAACTACAAGTCCCATGAGACATAGCAAGACTCTGACAGCCACAAGCATGACTCCCAGAGCCAGAGATATCCGCTAATTGCATATCCCTGCTTTAGGGCATGGAGTTCACCAGAGCTTCACAGGTTGCCACTGGAGTCCTCTTTCAGTCCTCCATGACGACATCACGGAGCTGGTGGATGTTAGAGACCTTGCGCTCCTCCACCTTCCATTTGAGGATGCTTTACAGATGCTCAATAGGGTTTAGGTCTGGAGACATGCTTGGCCAGTCCATCACCTTTACCCTCAGCTTCTTTAGCAAGGCAGTGGTCGTCTTGGAAGTGTGTTTGGGGTCGTTATCATGTTGGAATACATGTTGGAATACTGCCCTGCGGTCCAGTCTCCAATGGGAGGGGATCATGCTCTGCTTCAGTATGTCACAGTACATGTTGGCAATTATGATTCCCTCAATGAACTGCAGCCATGCAGACCAATTTGATGCAGTATGCGGTGTACGGTCTGAGCACTGACAGGCTGACCCCCCCACCACTTCAACCTCTGCAGCAATGCTGACAGCACCCATACGTCTATTTCCCAAAGCCAACCTCTGGAGATGACGCTGAACACATCCACTCAAATTATTCGGTTGATCCTAGCGAGGCCTGTTCTTAGTGGAACCTGTTCTGTTAAACCGCTGTTTGGTCTTGGCCACCATCATGCTGCAGCTCAGTTTCACGGTTCTGCCAATCTTCTTATAGCCTAAGCTGTCTTTATGTAGAGCAACAATAATTTTTTTCAGATCCTCAGAGAGTTCTTTGCCATGAGGTGCCATGTTAAACTTCCAGTGACCAGTATGAGAGAGTGAGAGCCTAAACACTAAATGTAACACTAATATTAGTGAAAAAACTTTGAAGGTCACCTGAAGTGACTAAAGACTCAAATGAGTATTGTACACATAAATGTGAAATGGGAAAAACAACAATTAATGTGTAAATAAAGCCACACGTAAACCTGGATGTAGCCCGATAGTCCTTGACCGGAACTTCTCGATGGAAATGAATCAATCTGGATCAAACAGATGAACCCAAGGAAGGAGGGAAGAAGGACCCCCTACTTCAAGTAGATGTTGCGTGGTGGGAGGAAATACTCAAGGTGAGCACATGGAGGAGTTTGAAGCTTCACCATCGTGCCTTTTCATCCTTTTGTGGAGTATTTCCTCCCACCATGCAACCACTACTTGAAGTAGGGGGTCCTTCTTCCCTCCTTCCTTGGGTTCATCTGTTTGATCCAGATTGATTCATTTCCTTCGAGAAGTTAAGGTCAAGGACTATCGGGTTACATCCAGGTTTACGTGTGGCTTTATCATCCAGCCTTTGGACAAGTCGAGTGGATCCTCCTCGGGATAATCCATGCTTTCACAATCTGCTGTCGTGGACAGGCAGATCCTCGGGATCCGGTAAGAGTATTTCACCTATCTCGTATAGCTGGGAGGAATGTCCTGTCCATGATGATCGATGTGGCCACATGTTTTTCACCTTTTCATATATTTACTGATGGACATTTATTTGCACATTAATTGTTGTTTTTCCCATTTCACATTTATGTGTACAATACTCATTTGAGTCTTTAGTCACTTCAGATGACCTTCAAAGTTTTTTCACTAATATTAGCGCAAATTTTTTTTCCTAACCACTTGTTCAATTTTTGTCACATTGTTGTGTAGCTGCTTATTATTCACTTGTTTAGATTGGCACAATTATTTTTCACTAAATTTAACACACCTGCTCCCCATTCACACCTGAGACCTTGTAACACTAATGAGTCACATGACACCGGGGAGGGAAAACGGCAAATTGGGCCCAATTTGGACATTTTCACTTAGGGGTGTACTCACATTTGTTGCCAGCGCTTTAGACATTAATGGCTTTATTGAGTTATTATGAGAGGACAGCAAATTTACACTGTTATACGAGCTGTACACTGACTACTTTACATTGTAGAAAAGTGTAATTTCTTCAGTGTTGTCACATAAAAAGATATAATAAAATGTTTACAAAAATGTGAGGGGTGTACTCAATTTTGTGAGATACTGTATCTGCAGTTTGAGATATACGGCACTGCTGCCTTTGGCTTTTAGGAGTTTTCATGTGAAATGTGGTGATATCACTACTTTGCTACTGTTTGCTTTGCTGGAGGCCCTGACATGACAAAACAAAGTTTTGCCTCTACCACTTTTATACAGATCAAGGCTTGGTAAGTCAATAATGGGGAAAGATCAGCTGCAGAGAGACCACAAGCAATGTGGTGACTAGTCCTTTACTACTCTTTATCCTCTGCCTGCCTTTTTTGGGTACAGCTTCCAGAGTTCAAGCTGAACTTCAGGTACAATCTCTCTTGCAAAATTACACCCTGAACAAATGTAAGTATACATATCGTACACCTGAGGAGCTGCTGTGGAAACTGACAAGTACTGCAGCAGCTGGGGCTACTAATGTGATAGCAGCAAGCTTCTGGGTTTCTCTGCCAAGTGTCTTCTCTATTCACTGACTACAGGGGGTCGTTCTCGCAGCAGTGCTGCAATTCACGGAACACCATGTATTTTTCTCAATTACAGTTGTGCTCATAAGTTTACATTTCCTGGCAGAATTTATGGTTTCTTGGCCATTTTTCAGAGAATATGAATGATAACACAAAAACGATTCTTTCACTTATGGTTTGTGTTTGGCTGAAGCCATTTATTATCAATCAACTATGTTTACTCTTTTTAAATTATAATCACAACAGTAACTACCCAAATGACCCTGATCAAGTTTACATACCCTTGTGATTTTGGCCTGATAACATGCACAAAAGTTGACACAAAGGGGTTTGAATGGCTATTAAAGGTAACCATCCTCACCTGTGTTCTGTTTGCTTGCAGTTAGTGTGTGTGTATAAAAGGTCAGTGAGTTTCTGGGCTCCTTACAGACCCTTGCATCTTTCATCCAGTGCTGCACTGATGTTTCTGGATTCTGAGTCATGGGGAAAGCAAAATAATTGTCAAGGGATCAGTGGGGAAAGGTAGTTGAACTGAATAAAACAGGAAAGGGGTTTAAAAAGATATCCAAGGAATTGAGAATGGCAGTCAGCCGTGTTCAAACTCTAATCAAGAAGTGGAAAATGAGGGGTTCTGTTGAAACCAAACCACGGTCAGGTAGACCAACTAAAATTTCAGCCACAACTGCCAGGAAAATTATTCTGGATGCAAAGAAAAACCCACAAATAACTTCACGTGAAATATACAGTACCTGTTGTCGAGAATGTGTTTCCAGCACGACAGCATCGCGCTGATTCTCGGCGACAGGGTGCCGACATCTCGCACTCGCTGGAATAGACAAAGCACATTCCAGTGAGCGCGTCATAGAAGCGACGGGAGATCCGACTTGGATTCACGCCAATTCTAGCTGCGGCGTTTGGTATGAATCCTGAGAGGGAACTCCACTCCCAATTTCAAATAAAAAACCGGCATGGGTTCCCCCCAGGGGCATACCAGGCCCTTAGGTCTGGTATGGGTTTAAAGGAGACCCCCCTATGCCGAAAAACCGACGTGGGGATCCCCCCACAATCCATACCAGACCCATATCCAAAGCACGCTACTCGGCCGGCCAGGAATGGGGGTGGGGACGAGCGAGCGCCCCCCCTCCTGAGCCGTACCAGGCCGCATGCCCTCAACATGCGGCGCTGCGGCCCCCCCACCCCAGAGCACCCTGTCCCCATGTTGATAAGGACAGGGCCTCTTCCCGATAACCCTGGCCGTTGGTTATCGGGGTCTGCGGGCGGGGGGGCTTATTGGAATCTGGGAGACCCCTTTAATCAGGGGGCCCCCAGATACCGGCCCCCCACCATAGGTGAATGAATATGGGGTACATCGTACCCCTTCCCATTCACCTGGAGGCAAAGTGTAAAAGAAAATAAACACACAACACAGGGTTTTTAAAGTAATTTATTAGCCAGCTCCGGGGGGCCCCCCTATCTTCTTTAGCTCTTTTAGCAGGGGGGGCCTTCTTCTTCCGCTCTCCGGGGGGGCTTCTTCTTCCGCTCACCGGGGGTCTTCTTCCGCTCTCCGGGGGTCTTCTTCCGCTCTCCGGGGGTCTTCTCCCATCTTCTCCGCTGTCATCTCGGCCCTGGTTCTTCTCCCGCTCGCTCTCCGATGCCTTCTTCTTCTTCAGGGTTGGCCGCCGCTATCTTCGTGTGTTAGCTCGATTACTAGCAGCGGCCAGCCCGCTCTTCTTCTGTCTTCTTCTGTCTTCTTCCCATGTTGACACGACGCTTCTTCCCGCTGATATTCCGGGTGTCCGGTGCGCGATGATTTATATAGGCCTCTCTTATGATGTCACAGTCCCATCATGCTCCTGTACCTACCCACGTGGGTAGGTACCACGTGGGTAGGTACCGGAGCATGATGGGACTGTGACATCATAAGAGAGGCCTATATAAATCATCGCGCATCGGACACCCGGCATATCAGCGGGAAGAAGCGTCGTGTCAACATGGGAAGAAGACAGAAGAAGACAGAAGAAGAGCGGGCTGGCCGCTGCTAGTAATCGAGCTAACACACGAAGATATCGGCGGCCAACCCTGAAGAAGAAGGCACCGGGCCAGCCCTGAAGAAGAAGGCACCGGGCCAGCCCTGAAGAAGAAGGCACCGCAGAGTGAGCGGGAGAAGAACCGGGGCCAAGATGACAGTGGAGAAGAATGGAGAAGACCCCCGTAGAGCGGAAGAAGACCCCCGTAGAGCGGAGAAGACCCCCAGTGAGCGGAAGAAGAAGGCCCCCCTGCTAAAAGAGCTAAAGAAGACAGGGGGCCCCCCGGAGCTGACTAATAAATGACTTTAAAAACCCTGTGTTGTGTGTTTATTTTCTTTTACACTTTGCCTCCAGGTGAATGGGTAGGGGTACGATGTACCCCATATTCATTCACCTAGGGTGGGGGGCCGGTATCTGGGGGCCCCCTTATTAAAGGGGTCTCAAAGATTCCGATAAGCCCCCCGCCCGCAGACCCCGACAACCAACGGCCAGGGTTGTCGGGAAGAGGCCCTGTCCTTATCAACATTGGGACAGGGTGTTCTGGGGTGGGGGGCCACAGTGTGCCCCCCTGCCCCAGAGCACCCAACCCCTCCATGTTGAGGGAATGCGGCCTGGTACGGCTCAGGAGGGGGGGGGGCGCTCGCCCGTCCCCATCCCCATTCCTGGCCGGCCGGGTAGCGTGCTTTGGATACGGGTCTGGTATGGATTGTGGGGGAAACCCCACGTCGGTTTTTTGGCGTAGGGGGGGTCTCCTTACAACCCATACCAGACCTAAGGGCTTGGTATGCCCCTGGGGGGAACCCATGCCGGTTTTTTATTTGAAATTGGGCGTGGAGTTCCCTCTCAGGATTCATACCAAACGCCGCAGCTAGAATTGGCGGGAATCCAAGTCGGATCTCCCGTCGCTTCTATGATGGCTCGGCGCTGGCTCCCGCGATGGGGCCCGTAGGTGGTCAATCTCGCCGAGAAAGGGAGCGAGATTGACACAATATCGCAGTCACCTACTGTAGGACTCTCTGAAAACATGTGGTGTGGCTGTTTCAAGTTGCACAATAAGGAGGCACTTGAAGAAAGATGGGCTGCATTGTCGAACAGCCAGAAGAAAGCAAATGCCACAAAGTATCCCGCTTACAAAATGCCAAACAGCACAGAGATAAGCCTCAAACCTTCTAGCACAAATTCATTTGGAACAATGAGACCAAAATTGAGCTTTTTGGCCACAACCATAAACACTACAATTGGAGAGGAGTCAACAAGGCCTATGATGAAAGGTACACCATTCCTACTGTGAAACACGGAGGGGGTCGCTGATGTTTTGGGGATGTGTGAGCTACAAATGCACAAGAAATTTGGTCAAAATTGATGGCAAGATGAATGCAGTATGTTATCAGAAAATACTGGAGGAACATTTGCATTCATCAGCCAGGAAGCTGCACATGGGACGTACTTGGACATTCCATCATGACAATGATCCAAAACACAAGGCCAAGTCGACCTGTCATTGGCTACAGAAGAATAAAGTGAAGGTTCTGGAGGGACCATCTCAGTCTCCTGACCTCAATATCATTGTGCCACTCTGGGGAGATCTCAAACGTGCAGTTCAAGACAGCCCAAGAATTTACAGGAACTGGAGGCTTTTTGCCAAGAGGAATGGGCAGCTTTACCATCTGAGAAGATAAAGAGCCTCATCCACAAATAACACAAAAGGCTTCAAGCTGTCATTGATGTTAAAGGGGGCAATACACTGTATTAGGAAGGGGGCTTTTGATCAGGGTCATTTGGGTAGTTTCTGTGCTCATTATGGTTTAAAAAGAGTAAACACAGTTGATTGATAATAAATGGCTTCGGCCAAACACAAACCATGAGTGAAAGAAGTTTTTGTGTTATCATTCATATTCTCTGAAAAATGGCCAAGAAATCATAAATTCTGACAGGGTATGTAAACTTATGAGCACAACTGTAATTGAGAAAAATACACAGTGTTCCTGTGAATGGCATTTTATCGGGATTTTATGTGATAGACCAACATAAAGTGGCACATAATACTGCAGTGGAAGGAAAATGATAAATGTTTTTTCAATTGTTTTTACAAATAAATATCTGAAAAGTTAGTCCCCTTTACTCTGATACCCCTAACTAAAATTTTGTGGAACCATCTACCTTCAGAAGTCATCTAATTAGTATGTAGAGTTTTTTAATCTCAGAATAAATACAGCTGTTCTGAGAAACCCTCGGATGTTTGTTAGAGAACCTTAGTGAACAAACAGCATCATGAAGGCCAAGGACAGGTCAGAGATAAAATTGTGGAGAAGTTCAAAGCAGGGTTAGGTTAAGAAAAAAATATCCCAAGCTTCACAATTATGTGCCACTTTGTGTTGATCTATCGCATAAAATCCCAATAAAACACATTTACATTTTTGGTTGTAACATGCCCAAAAATGGAAAATTTCAAGGGCTATGAATACTTTTTTAAGGCACTGCATCACTGCAGAAGTACGTAAGCAGACTATATTGTGGTGCAAGCTGTCAAACAGTAACTGTCAAAACTAACAAAATTTCAACTTCACATGAGAACAGGTAGCTACCCCCTTTCCATCATAATAATATAAAAGCATCCTACCAATATGCATTTTCACTTATTAACTATGCTGATCCAAAAGCATATATTGTTCTTGCAAGAGCTTAATGAATATTCTCCTGATGTTCAGGTGTCATTTTATCTATAAATGAAGGGATTGTGTATTTTTGGAAGGCCTTGGTTTGTAACACTTCCTTACTTGAAGATGCTGCTGGTGAAGAAACACTTTGTAATGATCCAGAATTTTTTTCTAGAGCAGGCGTCACTAAATGGCAGACAATGGTTCGGACACGACCGAGTCACAGTCCAGTCTGGACCACCACCCAGCAGCCTGAGCCAACTTCTCTCCTCCTGCTACTTCAGCTGTTAGGGATCACTGCCCTGTAGAAGGCTGGAAGAATGGCAGAGTGTACCTGTACCCGGACCCCCCCATGCACCCATCTGTCGCCTCCACTGTTGAAGTCAAAGCAGAGCAGACAGGAGGAACGGAAGGTCTACAGGGGGAGCGGCAGCTGCCCAACCCCTCCCCATCCAATGCACTCGCCTGCCAGTGAACCCACAGCAAGGAGGACCCAGATCCCCTCCCACTGCATGCACCCTCCCACTGCTGGAGTCAAAGCAGAGTTGGCGGGAGGAATGGAAGCTTTACAGGAGGAGCGTCAGCTGCCCAACCCCCCCATGCACTTGCACGGCAGGCGAGCACACCCAGAAAAGGAGTCCACCCTGCCGCTCCCCCTGCCCTCCACAACACTGAGTTAAAGGGTCACTAAAGGAAAAAAAATGTAAGCTAAATAGCTTCCTTTACCTTACTGCAGTCCTGGTTTCATGTCCTCATTGCTCGTTTTTGCTTTGAAGTTGCTGTAATTCTGCTCTGATCTCCACACTTCCTGCTTGTCTGGCTCCTTATGAAAAATCTCATGGCAGCTTTTCACTGTGGTCTAAGCTGTCATTACTGTTGTGGGCCAGATTCATCAAGGGGATACGACGGCGGATCTCCTGATCCGCCGTCGTATCTCTGAGATCCGACGGTCGAATCTATGCGACTGATTCATAAGAATCAGTTCCGCATAGATCTCCCTTAGATCCGACTGGTGTAATTGACTTACACCAGTCGGATCTTAGGCTGCAATCTACCGCCGGCCGTTAGGTGTCATCGCGTTTTTTTACGCGTCGCATATGCAAATGAGGAGAACCGCCGATTCAAGTCCGAACGCCCGCCCGTCGCTTTTTTTTAACGTCGTTTGTGTTCGGCTTTTTCCGGCGGATAGTTACCCCTGCTATATGAGGGGTAGCTAATGTTAAGTATGGCCGTCGTTCCCGCGCCGAGATTCAAATTTTTACGTCGTTTGCGTAAGTCGATCGGGAATACGGATGGCCGGAATTTACGTAGCCGCCGAAAACAATGACGTCCTAGCGACGTCATTTGGAGCATGCGCACTGGCATGCGCAGTTAAATCGGCGCGGGAACGCGCCTGATTTAAATTGTACACTCCCCCTAGCCGCGGAATTTGCATTCCGCCGGGGGAGTTACGATCCGCCGGTGCAAGTTTCGAGGTAAGTGCTTGGTGAATACTGCACTAGCCTCGCTAAATTGCACCGGCGGATCGTAAATCACATAGATTACGCGGATCTAAAGATCCGATAATCTATGTGAATCTACCCCTGTGTGTCTAAAACTCCTCAGAACCAATCAGATTAATTTTAAAAACAAAACACTGCCCTGGATTTGTTTGTTTTTGTTCTGTGTGTCTCTTTACTTCACAGAAACATGAAACCAGTTTAAAAAAGAAAGTGAAACTAGAGGCACATTATATGATTGATTTTTATCTATTTTTAATAATTTTTAAAAGGAATCAGTTAACTTTTATGTCTCTATACCCTGTAAACAGTCATTCAGCAAAAAAAATGTTTTCCTTTCGTGACCCTTTAAGGTAGGGGAAGATTATGGGGGGCTGTGATGTCAGAGAGGGGAGCTGTAAAATGGGGGGGCTGTGAGGGGTGAGCTGTGATATGAGGGGTTGTGAGAGGGGGAACTGTAATACTGGGGGCTGTGATGTGAGAGGGATAAGCTGTGATATGGGGGCTGTGATGTGATATTGGAGGCTGTGATGTGAGAAGTGGGAGCTATAATGTGAGAGGGGGAGCTGTTATAAGGTGATGAGATGAGAATGGGGGGTGCTATGATATGAGGGGCTTGAGAGGGGGGCTGGGGAGGATTATGGGGGGGCTGTGATGTCAGAGAGCAGAGCTTTGAAATGGGGGGGGGGCTGTGAGGGGTGAGCTGTGATATGAGGGGTTGTGAGAGAGGGAACTGTAATACTGGGGGCTGTGATGTGAGAGGGATAATCTGTGAAATGGGGGCTGTGATGTGATATGGGGGGGCTGTGAAGTGATGTAGGGGGCTGTGATGTGAGAAGTGGGAGCTGTAATGTGAGAGGGGGAGCTGTGATATACGGGGCTGATGTGAGGGAGAGGTCTGTGATTGCAAAGGGGGCTGTTATGTAAGCGGGCTGTAAAGTTGGGGGGCTCTAATGTGAAAGGGGGTTGTGATGTAAGGCATGTGATGGAAAAAAGGGGGACTGAGAATACTAATGTAAAGGGGCTGCGACGTGAAAGACATAGTCATAGAAGAAAAATTAGATTTGGACCTCTGCAGAAAGAAAATGTTAAAAAGGAAAATTAAATCGTGCTAACCCCCTAAGCATATGGCATGGGTATTCATTTAAGGAATTTAAGGAATTCAATCACCAAAATTATGGATACCAAAACCAGGCTAGTAATAAACTAATATGTGACTTGTAACATAAGTAATAATAAAATTGATATATCCAATGTTGCCGTGTCTGCAAACAATCTCATGCCAGTTAATAAAATTAAAATTATATTGGTGACCAATAATTGAAAAATAAACAGAAAAAAATAAACAGAAAAAAACGAAATGATATAGTCCATAAGTGCTTGAATAATTAAACAACAGATGATGAACACCAGTGCTCTGTGCAGAAATCCATAAGCTGATGAATTAAAGGAGTTGTAAAGAAAAAAATTTTTTCACCTTAATGCAATCTATGCATTAAGGTGAAAAAACATCTGATGATCCCGCCCCCCCCCCCCCCCGAGCCCCCGTTTTACTTACCTGACCCCTCGAAAGTCCCGTGTTCTGTCCTGATATCCTCTTCGCTGCTCAGCCTGGCCGCTGATTGGCTAGAGCGGATGGATTGAGAGCAGAGCAGCCATTGGCTGGCGCTGCTGTCAAACACATCCAGTGACGCGCCGAGGGGCGGGGCCGAGTGATACAGTGAGCGGCTATGGCCGCTCGCTGTATCAAGGGAGCGCGCCCGCAAGGACTCACCACCATGCGAGCTCTCTCGCATGACTGTGGTGAGTTCTTGCGGGGAGGACCAGAGACAGACGCCGAGGGACCCCAGAAGACGTGGAGCAAAACAAACTGCACAGTGGAGGTAAGTATAACATGTTTGTTATTTTAAATACATTTTTTTTTTCCTATAGTAACCCTTTAACATGTCCAAAAAAATGATGAATCCTCCACCAATCAGTAGAAATTACTCCTTACCAACTTGCCATGATCCCTTATAACAGAGGATCACTAAAAACATGTCATCAAAATTCTCACTTCAAATGCGCAGCTCAAACAAATCCGATCCTTAAGCAGTGAATCTCATCCAATAATGATCATAGGTCATCAGCATTAGGGATGAGCTTCGTATTCGAGTTGAACTCACGTTCGACTCGAACATCGTATGTTCGATCGTTCGTCGAATTACGAACGTTTTGGGCCGTTCGCGTCAAATTCGAGTGAAGTGTCACGGCCCATAATTCACTGCGGCATCGCAGTGCTTTGCTGGCTGATGATTGGCCAAGCATGCACTATGACCCGCATGCTTGGCCAATCACAGAGCGCAAAAAACGGAAAGCCATAATTGGCCAAAGCCAGGGTGGACAGAGAGAGAGACAGAGAGAGTGTCATTTTTTGGAGTTAGATAGAGCAGACAGGCTAGTTAGTTAGAAGTACAGTGTGTAGAGGATATATATGCAGGTGTTGTATATATATTTATACACTGTATTGAGTTTAGCTAGATCCGCTCTTCTTAATTTACTGACAGGCAGGCAGGTGATTGTGCTAGCTGCAGTATTTTTATGTGGTGTACTGTCTGTGTCCTCTGTACAGTGTGCACCTAAAGCTACGTCAATAGATTTGCTGGTGTTTCTCATATTAATTTCTAAAGACAGTAGAGCTGCACGATTCTGGGAAAAATGAGAATCACAATTCTTTTGCTTAGAATGAACATCACAATTCTCAAAAAAAATGCATGGTGCTTTTGTTAGCATGCATTTTGTGATTTTTATTTTTATTTTATTTACACGCACAGAGTATGTGCCTTGCTGCAGAACAGCCTATTAATTTGAGAATAAACTGCCTGCCACCCCTCAATAGCACCAAAGCGCATGGGCCTTTTTTTTTATTTACACACATTGGGCCAGATTCTGAAAGGACTTACGACGGCGCAGCGCCATGTACGCCGTCGTAGGTCCTAATCTGACCCGTCGTATCTATGCGCCTGATTCTTAGAATCAGTTACGCATAGATATCCATTAGATCCGACAGGCGTAAGTCTCTTACGCCGTTGGATCTTAATTGCATTTTTTTTTACCGATAGGTGGCGCTTCCGTCGAATTCCACGTCGAGTATGCAAATTAGCTAGATATGTGAATTCCCGAATGTACGTGCGGCCGACGCAGTAAAGTTACGACGTTTACGTTAGGATTTTCGCGGCGTATAGTTGTCCCTGCTATATGAGGCATAAGTGCGGCGTACCAATGTTAAGTATGGCCGTCGTTCCTGTGTCGAAATTTGAAAAAGTTACGTCGTTTGCGTAAGTCGTCTGTGAATGGGGCTGAACGTCATTTAAGTTCACGTCGAAAGCAATGACGTCCTTGCGGCGTACTTTGGAGCAATGCACACTGGGAAATTCCACGGACGGCGCATGCGCCGTTCCGCAAAAACGTCAATCACGTAGGGTCACAGTAGTTTTACACAAAAAACGCCCCCCTGATCGAAATTTGAATTAGGAGGGCTTACGCCGGCCGATTTACGCTACGCCGCCGCAACTTACGGAGCAAGTGCTTTGAGAATACAGCACTTGCCCGTCTAAGTTGTGGAGGCGTAAAGTAAAGCGGATATGTTACGCCCGCACAAAATTACGCCGCTGACTGTGAATCTGGCCCATTATATATATTAATTTAGTCATTGAAAAAAAATGTGTGGGGGTCCCCCCAAATTCCATTACCAGGCCCTTCAGGTCTCGTATGGATATTAAGGGGAACTCCGCGCCAAAATAAAAAAAATGCCGTGGGTTCCCCCCAAAAATCCATACCAGACCCTTATACAAGCATGCAACCTTGCAGGCCGCAGGAAAAGGGGGGATGAGAGAGTGCCCCCCATCCTGAACCGTACCAGGCCACATGCCCTTAACATGGGGAAGGTGTCGCCATGTTGAGGGGGACAATGGCCTCATCCCTACAACCCTTGCCCTGTGGTTGTGGGGGTCTGTGGGCAGGGAGCTTATCAGACCCCCAGATCCCGCCCCCCCCATGTGAATTGGTAACGGGATACATTGTAACCCTACCATTTCACAAAAAAATCTAAATGTTTAAAAACACACACTCACACACAGACGCACACCAAACTGGGACCGTCCTCGGTTATAAAAGAGCTGTCAGACAGCTTGCGCGTCATTTGGCCGGGAGCCTCCAGTGGAGGCGGTGTCGTTCATAGTGGTAGGTCCGGGACATTTTGACACTTTTTTTGTGAAATGGTAGGGGTACAATGTACCCCATTGCCAATTCATATAGGAGGGGTCTTCCAGATTCCAATAAGCCCCCCGCCCGCAGACCCCCACAACCGCAAGGGTTGTGGGGATGAGGCCCTTGTCCCCATCAACATGGGGACATCCTCCCCATGTTGAGGGCATGTGGCCTGGTACGGTACGCTTTCTCATCCCCACCTCTTTTCCTGCAGCTTGCCAGGTTGCATGCTTGGAATATGCTGGAATATGGGGGGACCCCTACGCATTTTTTTTCAATGACTTTCAATGACTTTTATCTGTATTGCCGGGACCCGACAATTTATTATAGCCGCGAGTAGTTTTGAATATTTTTTTTTTCCTTTAGAAATGGCATTTTGTGCATGGACTGTTATAAACACGGGAAACATGCGCTACTTTACAAGCATACTATAGACACCCCCCCAGGTACGAAATTTAAAGGAATATTTCACTTTTATTGTTTCACTTTAAGCATTATTAAAGTCACTGCTCCCGAAAAAACTGATGTTTTTAAAACTTTTTTTGCATTGATACATGTCCCCTAGGGCAGGACCCAGGTCCCCAAACACTTTTTATGACAATAACTTGCATATTAACCTTTAAATTAGCACTTTAGATTTCTCCCATAGACTTTTAAAGAGCGCTCCGCAGCTTTTAGAATTTGCCACGGACACCCCAAATTGTTCGCTGCGAACAGCCAATGTTCGAGTCAAACTCATGTTCGACCCAAACATAAAACTCATCCCTACCCCTGATCTAAAGAATGGATAGAAATAGTGTACTTGCTACTTTCCCTTACTGGGACCTTTGTTTTGGTAAGGTTTGCTTGTTACTTCTAAGGCCGGGTACTAACGAGCAAACATGTACGATGAAACCGGTCCGTCGGACCGTTTTCACCGTACATGTCTGCCAGAGGGCTTCTGTACGATGGCTGTACTAACCATCGTACAGAAGTCCGCGCGTAAACAATACGCGGGGCGTGTCCGCGTCGTCGCCGCGACAATGACGCGGCGATGACGCGGCGACGTGGGCGGGCCTGCCATTTAAAGGCTTCCACGCATGCGTCGAAGTCATTCAACGCATGCGAGGGACGGCGGGTGCTCGGACATGTCCGGTAGGTCTGTACTGACGACCGTACATGTCCGAGCGGGCAGGATTCCAGCGGACGGTTTTAAAACACGTCCAGGAATATTTGTCTGCTGGGAAAAGGCCTGGCGGGCAAATGTTTGCTGGAATTCGGCCCGCTCGCACCTACACACGACCAAACATGTATGCTGAAACTGGTCCGCGGACCAGTTTCAGCATACATGTTTGGTCGTGTGTACGGGGCCTTAGAAGGAGTTTCCATCTTAAACAGGGATCATTGTACACATCAACATAACTAAAATGTGTCTAAAATACACAGCACCTTTCACCGAGGGGTATGTTATGGTCCTTAAAGTTAAACACACAGTTGGAATACATACTGTATATGTGAACTGTTTTAGCTTCCAAATACTATATAATACTATTCAGCAAGTCTTGTGATCCAGTTACTTTTAAAAGAATAAATAATTTAATTTTAGTTCTCTGCAGAAGACTATAAAGCAATTCACATTGGTCAGACTGTTGACCTTTCCTTATCCAGTTTGGGTGCTAATGTGCAATAAGCTAATATTGGGTTTATATATTTACTCTCAATTTAATATGACACACCGAAATCTTCTCTGGTACAGACAATTCTGCCGAAAAATCTGCTAAATACATATGCAGCATTTTTTTCACTGTAATTAAGTTAAATCAGTTTTCAGAGGTCTGTTTTCAGTTTTGACATTAAATAGTGTATTTTTGTTGATCACTGTAAACACCAAAATTAAATTCACTGTGAATCTTTTTTTCATGATTATGGAATATTTCCATGGGACTGAAAACATGAAAAAGGGAGCACACAATAAAAACAAGAACTAAATTGTGGAGTTAAAATGGCCGTGGCCTCTTTATTATTGGTATACAAATTTCATACATATCAAGTCAATAACAAATAACATAGTAAGAAGATATTGTGACATAACCCAGTCTGTGGCACCACATCCAAACAGAATTGAAAAAGGAAAGGAGGTATGTGTAATACTGGACTGAGTACCGAGCCTCTTTCTGAGATTTGTTGTTTACAAGTTAAAAACATTTTAAATACAATTGTTTTAATTAAAAAATAAGACAACAGTAACGTTAACCCAATTTTTTTTTTATATTGTAAAAGATAATGTTACGCCAAGTAAATTGATACCCAACATGTCATGCTTCAAAATTGCACCCGCTCGTGGAATGGCGACAAACTTTTACCCTTAAAAATCTCCATAGGCGATGTTTAAAAAATTCTACAGGTTGCATGTTTTGAGTTACAGAAAAGGTCTAGAGCTAGAGTTATTGCTCTCGCTCTACCGATCACAGCGATACCTTACATATGTGGTTTGAACACCGTTTTCATATGCGGGCGTTGCTCGCGTTTGCACACAAGCTCGGCTGCAGGGGGCGTTTAAAAAAAAAAAAAATCGTTTTACCTATTAAATAAAAATTTATTTTACCTATTATTTTTTATTTTTACACAGTTTAAAAAAAATATGTGTGTTTTTTTTTCTTATTACAAGGAATGTAAACATCCCTTGTAATAGAAAAGCATGACAGGACATCTTAAACCAGTGGTTCTCAACCTTGGGGTCGGGACCCCCTTGGGGGCCGAATGATGATTTGCCAGGGGTCACTGAATCCTGGACTGTTCCTGATGCCTGCACCACTCTCCCAGTCTTTTTGCGGCCGCCCAGGAAGGCTGTCCCTGGAGCCCGCGGCCACCCACTCAGCCACTTCGCAGCCGCCCATTGGATTCACGGCATGGCTGGGGGGGCAGAGACTAGATGTCAGCTGACTGGTGAGGAATGTGAAGTGGGAGGGGCTGGAGGACCCTATCCTGATTTTGGCATAGGTGTCACTGCTACGAGACACCACAAAGTCGGAGACACAGTGAGTAACACTACCTGTGAGTATAGTTACCATTAAAAGTCCCCACTACAGTTCTCAGATCAGCAGATGACCTTGATCAAGAGCACCTATGTTGGCTGATCCCAACTCCCCACCAGCACTGTCACTGATCCCAACTCCCCACCAGCACTACCACTGATCTCAACTCCCTGCCAGCACTACCACTGATCCCAACACCCCGCCAGCACTGCCACTGATCCTAACGCCCCGCCAGCACTGCCACTGATCCTAACGCCCCGCCAGCACTGCCACGGATCCCAACACCCCCCAACACCACCAAGGAGTAAAAATAGAGAATACATGGAAGGGAGAGAAAAAATGGGGTAGGAGCAAAGAAAGGGAGAGAAGGAATAAGAGAAAGAAAAAAAAAAAGATGGCTAGAGAGAGTGACGGGGAAAAGAAAAGAAAAATGTAGGATAGAGAGAGGTAAAAGGGAAAGAAAGGAGAACAAAAAATGATACATCCTAAAATGTACCATAGGGGGGTTCAATACTGTATGAGTGGAAGGGACTTATGGAGCGCAAAATGTCCGTGGGTTAGGGGCGCAATTTACTTGTCTTGGGTGCTGACAACCCATGGTACAATTTTTTTTTTACTGTTAGGGGTTCCGACAACTTGGGAAATTTTATCAAGGGGTCACGGCACTAGAAGGTTGAGAACCACTGTCTTAACCACTTAACGCCCGCCGCACGACTATTTACGTCCACAGAATGGCACGTACAGGCAGATGGGCGTATATATACGTCCCTGCCTTCAAGAGGGTCAGGGGTCCGATCGGGACCCCCTCCGCTGCGTGCGGCTTACCTCCGGGAGCTATCTGACTCGAGGGGACGGCTGTTCGTTTCTGTCCGCCCCCTCGTGATCGCTTCCAGCCAATCCTGTGAGCCGCCGCCGTGTCACTTCCTCTGCCTGTAAAATGTAAACATAGGCAGAGGAAGTGATGCAGCTCTCATCTCGGTGGTATTTTCAAACCGCCGAGATGAGAGAAGAGTCACAGTAAGTCGCACCTAACACTACACTGACACCAGTACACATAGGCACATTTAACCCCTTCCGATCACCCCCCCCCACCCCCCTGTCACACTGCGATTTTTATTGCGATTTTTTTTTACTAAAGACATGTGGCTGAATAAATTTTGGCCTAAATGTTTGACTAAAATTTAGTTTATTACATTTTTCTAACAAAAAGTAAAAAATATTGATTTTTTTTCAAAAATGTCGCTCTATTTTTGTTTATAGCGCAAAAAATAAAAATCGCAGAGGCAATCAAGTACCATCAAAAGAAAGCTCTATTTGTGGGAAGAAAAGGACGCAAATTTTGTTTGGGAGCCACGTCGCACGACCGCGCAATTGTCTGTTAAAGCGACGCAGTGCCGAATTGTAAAAACGCCTCTGGACATTTAGCAGCATATTGGTCCGGGGCTTAAGTGTTTAAACAGTGTTAATTTTGGCAGCAAATTTTGATTCAGTTTTAGTCTTATGCCGCGTACACACGACCGTTATTCATATCATGGAAAAAGACAATTTTTTTTTTCCTCGACGTGATTCCTCTCAAGTCTGCCTTGCATACACACATTCGTGAAATAAAATGCTTGAGAAAGCGCGGTGACGTACAACACGTACGACGGCACTATAAAGGAGAAAGTCCATTCGAATGCCGCCACCCTTTGGGCTGCTTATTTTAATTTCCCCGTCTCATAACTTGCTTCTGAGCATGCACATTTTTTTCCCCCTCGTTAAAGCGTACACACGACCGTTTTTCACGACATGAAAAAACGTTGACGTAAAAAACGACGAGAAAAAATAGAGCAGGTTCTAGATATTTAACGGCCATTTTTTTCGTTGAGAAAAATGCTCTGGAGCCTACATACGACCGTTTTTCACGACCAATACCAATTTAAAAAATAGCATTTTTCTCGTCATGAAAAACGGCCGTGTGTACGGGGCATTAGTCTTAGGACTAAAATGACATTTTAGTTTTAGTCCCATTTTAGTCTTCTGCAATTGTCCAAACTCATTATATACTGCTGGAGTGAAAAATCGAATATTTTATTCTTTATGGTATTGAGGTATGAACATGCACTACAGACCAGTGTTAATTTTGAAGTAAAATTTCAATTTAGTTTTAGTCATACTCTTTTAACTAAAATGGCATTTTAGTTTTAGTCCCATTTTAGTCTTTTGACTAAAATGCCATTTTAGTTTTAGTCGTATTTTAGTCATCTCAATTGTTTTAGTTTTAGTCATATTTTAGTTGACTAAAATAGTATTAATTTAGTCGATTAAAATGTTTTAGTCGTTTTAGTTGACTACATTAACACTGCTCTTAAATATGAGCTATGAGGGGCCAAAAATACCTCAGATCTCATATTTTCACTAAAATGCACTAAAAAATAAAAGAAAAATAAATAGTCATTTGAAGAAAAAAAAAGGCCCCTTTAGGAGCTGAGGGCGGAAGTGACATTTTGACGTCGCTTCTGCCCTGCAATGGTATGGAGACGGGTGGGGGCCATCTTCCCCTCACTCCATACCAAGCACAGAAGAGGAGGAGCCGATCGCCTCCGCCACTGCCAATGGCTCCAGTAAGCGGGTACCAGAGAGAAGCGGGGGGGGGGGCCCTCTCCCATCCCTGATAAAATTGATTTTGCGAGGAATCTGCTGCAGAGACTACATTTATCTGAAAGAGGACCGCTTACTGAAAAAGAGAATATTTGGATTATGACAGCTAGCTGCTGTAATAACAAAGATATCCCACTTTAAAGTACCAACGTATATAGGCGTGAGCTGGTCCGTAAGTGGTTAAATTGGTAGCCTCAGATAGACCCAGGTGAAAAAGTGAGAGCACTCAATAGAAAAAATATATATTTTTATTATTTATTATTTTTATTCTATTGAGTGCTGTCACTTATTCACTTGGGTCTATTTGTGGCTACCAATCTAATCCCTTCATGCCGACCGTACACAAATTTGCGTTGATAGCTTGAAGGGGTTATACTGGGATGATGCCTGCAGCTGTACCCCGGTACCTTTTTTAGAGCGGGCAGTTGGCTCTTTAGTGATAACAACTGATGCAGCTAAAAGCCATTTGGCTGTTATCCTAAAGGAGCTGGAGGGGACATTCCCCCCCTCCCGCCACCTTCCGCCGCTATTCCCGGGCCTCCTGTCCCACCGGGAGACCCAAGCCACCAGCCGGCGCGTCTGCCGACTATGCTGAGACCTGAACAAAGCCGGATTTCGCTATGATCGGGTCTCCGATGTACAATCACAATGTCACTTCCAGTTTACTTGGCTGCCAATGGCGCTGATTTAAAAAAAAAAAAATACAGTATTCAGAATTGTCAATTTTGGCAATATTGAATACTTTTAAGTGCAAAGGAGGGATTTGGGGTCCCTCCATATAGTGTACCTGTCACCACCTATTACTGTCACAAGGGATGTTTACATTCCTTGTGACAGCAATAAAAGTGATCAGACTTTTTTATTTAAAGGGACAATGTGAAAACATTAAAGGAGCATCAACATATTCATTGGATAATGTTCTCACCTCCTTTCAGCATTGGTAAACTGGGGGTACGGTGCAGTCCACTAGGTCTAAACTGCTTCATAGCGCTGTCCTTCCCGGCGAGAATTTTAAAGGCATTTTTACCAATGTTCATTTTAATGGGCTACCCTATGTGTGAGAAACACGCAAAAATATTGCAGGCATGGTTTTTAATATAACACTACACCAAAAAAAAATAAAGCTGGCTGAAGAGTATAATGAAAGCAAAAGTCCAGAATTCGCTGTATCTCTTCAACCTTTATTAATCTTCTTATAAAAATATCACATACAGTGTGGGGTACAGTAACGCGTTTCGAGCTGCCGTTAGCGCTTACTCATAACCTGGCTGAAGAGTAATCACACATGAGTTTATAGCCGAACCAGGAGATGATTGGACATAACATTACTTTTAATATAATGAGCAAATAAGTGAATTTGCACATGTAGCACTGTAGAAATATAAATGAGAAAGAGTACAAGGAAAAGGAGGGAAAGCCTGTTTTAAGGCCCCCTCTTTTCATTATGGGATCGTGAAAGGAATAGTTTCAAGGTCAGATGACCTGGAAGGTTCTAGAACCAGGGACCCCCTTTTCCTTTTAGGTCAGAAAACGTCATCTGACCCCATGGAATATTCTGGAATTCCGGGGGGTCAATATAAAAAGGGTCCCCTCTCTGGGTCCACAGCCAGTCGCCTGAGGGAGGACCATCCAGCGGAGTGAGCCATCCAAGCCCCCCTCCCCCATCACGGATTTATTATGTGGTTGTGGTTGTTTTAAAATTACATTTTAAGTCTGTTTATTTATCATTTCCGCTGGAATGTAACTGGCTGAGTTGTGTTAAATGTGCTATATGAATTTTAATGCTGGTAAATTATTTAAGTTATGATTGTCTTTTAAAAGGAAAACCAGTATAAAATAGATATATATATATATATATATATATATATATATATATATATATATATATATATATATATATATATATATATTCAAATAAAATCGTTTGTATTGTTTTGGTGAAAAGAAGTTGCTGTGTTGTGTGAATATTTATGTTCAGGCCAAAGGCCCTGTACACACGGTCGGTCCATTTGATGAGAACGGTCCGAAGGACCGTTCTCATTGGTTAACCGATGAAGCTGACTGATGTGCCTACACACCATCAATTTAAAAACCGATTGAGTCCAACGCGGTGACGTAAAACACAACGACGTGCTGAGAAAAAATAAGTTCAATGCTTCCAAGCATGCGTCGACTTGATTCTGAGCATGCACGGGTTTTGAACCGATGCTTTTGCGTACTAACCGTCGGTTTTGATCGATCGGTTAGGCGTCCAGCGGTTCAATTTTAAAGCAAGTTCTAAATTTTTCGACCGAAGGATAAAAGGACCGATGGGGCCCACACACGGTCGGTTTGGACCGATGAAACGGAACTGTCCGATCGTGTGTACAGGGCCATAGAGTCTTCAATCCCATAATGTTTTCTTCCACTATGTACGGTGCGATTGGGATTTAGTTGCCAGAGCAACTGACATAGATGTAAGGTCTGTGCTGTTTCTGTAAAGTTTTATAACCAAACTTCCTCACCGCTACTGCCAGAACCTTTGATTGGAGTCCTGCTCCTGGCATTCTACAGTCAGAGGAAACTGTAAGCAGCATTCTCTTGCATTCTCCAAAGGCCATAGCTCTAAAAAGTTATACGTAGTAGTTGAGGGCAAATGACTGCAAACACAGCTGTAATGACAACCTAAATAAAAATAAAGAACAATGTTCTTAGCAGTGGCGTCTGGTGGGTTTTTCTTTTGGGGGTGGCAAGCAAGCACCGTGATCTGCGTGATCTGCGCCCCGAGCCCATTCTTTTTTAAAGCCTATTAGAGCCTCTAGCTATAATCAGGTGCTTCAGAAAAACATTCCCCCCTATTGGAATCCATAGTCCGGTGCCCTGTTATGTAGGTCAGGGGGCCGAACGCATGGATGGGGGGGCCTCGTTTGTGCGCCCTCTATGGATGGCCTGGTTCTTAGTGAATTTAGTGCATACTTAGATCTCAGCTGTCCATAGATGAATCTAACTCAGTCTGTTCAGCAGGGCAAGCCAAGATTTGATCCATCTATGGGCAGGCTGGTTGTGCTGAATTTGATCCATTGATCAATTTCAGTACTGTACAACCAGCCTGTTGGATTTTTTGCATGTGATTACTGCCAGTGTCTATAGCAGTTTGCAACGATCATTGTGTTCTGCCGACAGGGAGGTTCCCTGCCGGAAAAACACAATAAACATTGACTGTGTTGATTTTGGGGGGGGGGGAATCAAGCAGTTTACTTTTCTTTCACCCGTGATAAGGAACAAATACTGTAGCTATTTATTTTGTAATAGTTTAACCACTTCCTTACCGCGTCATTGTGAAATGACGGCGGCAGGAACCCCTCCTCGATCCAGGAGGATGTCATCCTGGGCTTTGCGGGTGGATATCTGAATGATGCCTGCAGCTAGAGGCATCATTCAGATATCCTTCTCTCCTGCCGGCGATTCTGCACAACGTAAGAATGATCATAGCAGCGATTCCGCCGCTAGATCGTTCTTACAGGCGGCGGGAGGGGACATCCCCCCCCTCCCGCCGCCATCCGGTGCTTCTCCGGGCTCTCCCGTGCCATCGGGGGCCCGGAGAACGAATCGTCCGGCGCTGGCAGGAAGCATAGAGATGACTGGTGACCAGATGGTCACCATTCATCTCTATGACCGTCGGAGGACCCGGGCGCGATGTGATGACGTCATGCCCGGGTCCCCGTAAGTAAACAAAGCCGCAATTGCGGCTGCTAAGCAACCGTAAGCATGAGATCGGTGAATTTTTTTTCACCGATTTCATGCTTTCCAGCCTGGAGGAGAGATGTGGGGTCTTATTATTTTTTTTAACGCCCCTGTCCCCAGTAGCTCGCGCGCAGAAGCGAACGCACACGCAAGTCCCGCCGACATATGTAAACACCGTTAAAACCACATATGTGAGGTATCGCCGCGTGCGCTAGAGTGCCAGAAACAATTCTAGCACTAGATCTCCTCTGTAAATCTAAACTGGTAACCTGTAAAAAAAAATCAAAGCGTTGCCTATGGAGATTTTTAAGTACCGAAGTTTGGCGCCATTCCATGAGTGTGCGCAATTTTAAAGCGTGACATGTTAGGTATCTATTTACTCGGTGTAACATCATCTTTCATATTTTACAAACAAATTGGGCTAACTTTACTGTTTTGTTATTTTTTTAATTCATGAAACAATTTTTTTCCAAAAAAAAGGCGTTTGAAAAATTATTGCGCAAATGGCAGGGAAGATAAAACGTTTCAATGACCGTCGTTTTATTCCCTAGGGTGTCTGCTAAAAAAACATATATAATGTTTGGGGGTTCTGTGTAATTTTCTAGCAAAAAAATTATCATTTGTACATGTAGGAAAGAAGTGCCAGAATAGGCCTGGTATGGATGTGTGTATAACTGCCCTGTATGGAAGTGGTTAAGCAAAGTAAAGCCTTCCACAGTTTAATACTATGCAGCCACTTATTCCAAACTGCATACCTCTGTCTCAAACTATTTGGTAATTTCCAGTGCAGTGTATAGAAACCATGGCTTCTATGAAGTAGGGCTTTGGAGCCCAATGAGTAAAGATGGGCTGAGCACCCCGAACAAGGAAAAAGTTCTAACCCGAATAGTGAGCCACATTGAAGTCTATAAGAGCCGAACAGGAAGAATCAAAAGTGCCCGTTTTGAAGGCTTATATGCAAGTAATTGGCCATAAAAGGTGTATGGGGTTCAGGTACTGCCCTGGGGAACATGTATCAATGCAAATATTTTTACAGTTCCACGCATTTTGGTGGGGCGCAATTTTAAAATCACGCCAGCACCTTTTTTGCATGTTTAACAAGCATAGAGCAGCCTAGTTAAAAATGGCGGGAATACGCAAAAAAGTGCTCTCGCTCGGACGTACCTCCTTGTGTGAATGAGCCCTCAGACTGGTGGGCCCCAGGATTGTACACAATTCTGAAGGGCGTCTTGACTGAAAAAAGGTTGAAAAACACTGCACTAGACAATTTGTACACAAATGTCATGAAAACAATGTTGTATTTACATATCACAATGTGTTTTCTAGTGAAGAAACAGATGGTTATTTTAGAAGATTGTACTCAGCTGAACGCCCTCCAGTGCTGCGCTCTGGCAGCCCTCCTGACCTTGCTAAAGCAATTTTTTTTTTAAATGTTTTAATTTTCTCTTAGTAGAGATGAGAATTAAATGAGAACTTGTAACACAGCTGTACTATACATATTGCTGGGCATTACAGCCGGCAATTTTTCATCGTTGCTGCTCTCTGCTCCTCCAAGGTCACCTTCTTAAGAGTTCTGGAGTCAGAAGACTAATTACTTACATACGTTTTTCAATTCTGAATGGCAGCATTAGCACCCAGCAAATATGTCAAGTAGGGCCGGTGTTTTAAGCAGCCTAACCTTTTGAGATATGGCTTGTTAACGTGTTCACTGCAAAATTAAGGTAAAACAGTTACAAAGCCTTAAAGAGGAGCTCCGGTCATATTTGTAAAAAGTAATAATAAACAGCCACTCACCTGTCCCAAGGATCTAGTGCTGTGCTCATCCAAGCTGTTTTCTCTATCCTTCTTTGGTCCCTGGCGACGGCATCTTAACTGTGGGCACCTGGCTGTGATAGCTGGGTGCCCACCGCACATGCGCATTGTGAATGGTCCCACAGTGTTCGGGGACCTGTCATAAGTGCCAGAAGACTGCTAGATGATCTGAACGGAAGTGGGAGTGGGTAACCGGGTACCTGCACCAGCCCAAAAGTGCCATTTCCTAAACAGGAGTGGGAGAGGAGGCCTTAAAGCGGAGCTTCCCCTTTTGGGTGAAGCTCCGGTTAAAGAGGAGGTATGGGGAAAAAAAATATTTAAAGCCAGAAGTTACACATACTGCAGCTGCTGGCTTTTAATAAATGGACACGTACCTGTCCTGGAGCCCAGCAATGTCGACAGTAAGGTTCCCGGCATGAAGCCGAAAGGTTACACTGCTGCCGCCATTGCGGGTAAGGGAACCCCGCAGTGACGTCACAGCCACGTCCGGACTCCCGGAAGTGGGAAAGGATACCTGTCTTTGACAGGTATCCTGTCCCCCCCCCCCGAAAGGTGGCAATTGTGGCACCGGAGGGGGGGAGGAATCCAATGAGCGAAAGTTCCACTTTAGGGTGGAGCTCCGATGTAAGCCTAGGTTCACACTACTGCAATGCGATATACTGCGAATTTGATCCTGTTTTTTTGTCCTGTGTGAGGTGCGAATTTTCCTTGCGTTTTAAGGTAGACGGGTGCGAATTTACTGAGATTTTACTGTGAATTTACTGTGATTTTAGTGCGAATTTCAGGAGGCAGACAGTGAACAATTCACAGAGATGTGAACTGTGTGCTACGAGTTTACTGCAAGTTCAGTTGAAGGATATGAAGATAAAATTCGCACTGCACCAAAGGATTCGCATCGCACCCGCAGTCAACACACACAGGACCCTTTTTTTCTCGCACCAAGGCTTAAGCTAGCCATATACTACCGTGTTTCCCCGAAAATAAGACCTACCCCGAAAGTAAGCCCTACTGTCATTTTTGGAGAAGGCTGCAATATAAGCCCTCCCCCAAAAATTAGCCCTAGTTTGGGGTTGTGTGGTCTAGACTGTGTATGTTTCTTTGGTGAATACTGCTGCTTAGCTGATTCCCGCTGCTCTCCTCCTCTTCTGTCAGCACGTATCTCGGCCCCCCTCCCTCTGTAGTGCTCAGAGCAGGAAAAGACCATTCAGGCGGTACATGGAAGCGCCTATCGTCGCTCAGCTGATTCTCCGCTGCTCTCCTTCTGCCAGCAGGGGATCTCGGGGGTCCCCCTCCCTCTGCAGTGCTCGGAGTGGGAAAAGACCGTTCAGGCAGTACATGAATGTGCCGAGCGGCTCTCAGCTGATTCCCCGCTGCTCTCCTTCTGCCAGCTGTCAGCAGAGGATCTCAAGCCCCCCTCCCTCTGCAGTGCTCAGAGCATGGAAGACCAATCAGGTGGGTCACGGAAGGACCAAGGAAGGCGCTGTAGGAAGGTACGGTGCACACTTTACATTGTATGGGGGCTGTAATACAGTGCATTTTATGATTTTACAGGCACTTTTAACTCCGTTCCAGCCAGGAGATGGGGAGAGAAGACAGCACATGACAAGCCCTACCCCGAAAATAAGCCCTACTGGGTCTTTTGTCAAAAAAATAATATAAGACCGGGGCTTATTTTCGGGGAAACACGGTAGTTGAATGTCATAAAAAAAATATAAAATTCAGGATGTTCGTTCAATTTTCTACTCATTATGGGGCTTAAAGTGATGTTCATCTTCAACATTAGCGATGAGAAAATCTGAAGTGGCAATATGGAAAAAATTTCAAAATTGAAAATATTAAAGCGTAATTACTGTAAACTCTTCAATACAATGCTAGAAAAACACACAATCCCATTTATAAAATTCAGCATGCAACTAATAAGGACTCTAAATAGAAATTTTATTGTGCCTACTTTTTTGTGTAATCTTAACCACTTAAGACCCGGACCAATATGTAGGTAAAGGACCAGTCCCCTTTTTGCGATTCGGCACTGCGTCGCTTTAACTGACAATTGCGCGGTCGTGCGACGTGGCTCCCATACAAAATTGGCGTCCTTTTTTTTCCCACAAATAGAGCTTTCTTTTGGTGGTATTTGATCACCTCTGCCATTTTTTATTTTTTGCGCTATAAACAAGAAAGAGCAAAAATTTTGAAAAAAAACCAATATTTTTTACTTTTTGCTATAATAAATATCCCCCAAAAATATATAAAAAAAACTTTTTTTTCCCTCAGTTTAGGCCGATACGTATTCTTCTACCTATTTTTGGTAAAAAAATCGCAATAAGGGTTTATCGATTGGTTTGCGCAAAATGTATAGCTTTTTACAAAATAGGGGATAGTTTTATTGCATTTTTCTTAATATTTTTTTTTTTACTACTAAAGGCGGCGATCAGCGATTTTTTTTTGTGACTGCGACATTATGGCGGACACATCGGATAATGTTGACACATTTTTGGGACCATTGTCATTTTCACAGCAAAAAGTGCTATAAAAATGCATTGTTTACTGTGAAAATGACAATTGCAGTTTGGGAGTTAACCACTAGGGGGCGCTGAATGGGGTTAAGTGTGGCCTCATATGTGTTTCTAACTGTAGGGGGGAACAGACGATCAATGACAGCGCCACAGTGAAGAACGGGGAAGGTATGTTTACACACACCTCTCCCCGTCCTTCAGCTCCTGTGACTGATCGCGGCACTTCGGTGGTGATCGGGTCCGCGGGTCCCGCGGCCACGGAGCTTCGGAACCGAGTCGCGGGCGCTCGCCCCACGGCTGGGCACTTAAAGAGGACGTACAGGTACGTGATTGTGCTCAGCCGTGCCATTCTGCCGACGTATATGGGCGTTAGGCCGTCCTTAAGTAGTTAAAGCGCACCTTCAGTCATTTTTTTCAACTTTCCATCTATTAAATCTTCTGCCCTTGTTGTTTTAACTTTGGATAGTAAAAAAAATTTGGTCGTGCGACGTTGTACTCAAACAAAATTTACGCCCTTTTTTTCCCCAAAAATAGAGCTTTCTTTTGGTGGTATTTGATCATCTCTGTGTTTTTTCTTTTTTTGTGATATTTTGAAAAAAAAAAACCACAATATTTTGTACTTTTTGCTATAATAAATATCCCCATTTTTTTTTCATTTTTTTTTCTCAGTTTAGGCCAATATGTAAAAATAAAAATGGCAATAAGCGTATATTGATTGGTTTGCTCAAAAGTTATAGCGTCTACAAAATAGGGAATGTATTTATGGCATTTTTATTATTATAGTTGTTTTTACTAGTAATGGCAGCAATTTTTAGCGGTACTGCAACATTATGGCGGACACATCTGACATTTTTGACACATTTTTGGGGCCATTGGCATTAATACAGCAATTAGTGCTATAAAAATGCACTGATTACTGTGTAAATGTCACTGGCAGGGAAGGGATTAAGACTAGGGGGCGATCAAGGGGCTAATTGTGTTCCCTGACTGTGTGTTCTAACTGTAGGGGGAGGGGACTCACTATAGGAGATGACAGATTGTGGTTCCCAGCGTATAGGAATTCACTATCTGCATCTCCTCTCAGAACAGGGATGTGTGTGTTTACACACACGTCCCTGTTCTGACTCTCGTGTCCGTGATCGCTCGTGGCCGTCAGTCATCGCGACCGCCGGTCATGAGCATCGGCATCCCCGCAGTGCAGAAAACAAACTGACGTACAGCTACGACGGTTTTCAGGATTGTGCCAACCTCCCTCAATATAATGATGGCGGCAGGTCAGCAAGTGGTTAAATTATCTGTCCTTTTTTTCCCCTACAAATAGAGCTTTTTTTTGGTGCTATTTTATCACCTCTGCAGTATTTATTTTTGTGCGCTATACACAAAAAAGAGCGACAAATTTAAAAAAATATATGTATTTTTTTACTTTTTGCTATAATGAATATCCCCCCCCAAAAAAAAAATGTCTTCATCAGTTTAGGCCAATATATATTCTTCTACATGTTTTTGGTAACAAAAAAATTATTGGTTTGTGCAAAATTTATAGCGTCTACAAACTATGGGAAAGGTTTATGGCATTTTTATTATTATTTTTGACACTTTTGACAAATTTTTGGGACTATTTACATTTATACAGCGATCAGTGCTATACAAATGGTAGGGAAGGGGTTAACACTTGGGGAGAACAATGGGTTAAATGTGTGTTCCCTCAGTGTGTTCTAACTGTATGTGGGATAGGACAGAGTAGGAGAGGAGAGGAGGCATTTCGCTGTTCCTACTTACTAGGAACCAACGACATGTCTCCTCTCCTCTGATAGCACAGGGATTTGAGTGTTTACACACACAAATCCCTGTGCTGGCGCTCGTGAACATGATCGCCGGCCAGTGCATTGGGTCCCCCGCCATGCAGCGAGTGCGCGTCCCTCCAGGGGCTGTTAAAGGAACCCTGTACCTGTACTGGGTTTTGCACAGGGGGCCATTCTGTCCCCATATATGTACGCGAGGCGGTCGGGAACTGGTTAAAGCAAAGAAAAAATGTGATTGCAAAGAAAGGAATAATAAGCCTATGCCAGCGATCTGCCCTCTCTTGGAGAGCTAAGCTAGTTGCAGAATTTTTATCATCCAGCACTTCCAAAATCGTTGAATGTCTGATCCCTCCCTATTTGTTCTCTGTGGTTTCCTCTGCCACCCTTAGGTCAATACAGTACACCAGGGCTCAAAATTTCAAGTCCTGAACTACTAGCCAGGCCTTAAGAGTTACTCGCCACCAGTTGCCCCACCCAAACCCTACCCTGCCCTGCCCCTAAATCAGCCCCTAAACATGCCCACGCCTCCCCCAGTACATCCCTACCTCCAATGCCTCCCGCAGTACATCCCTACCTCCAATGCCTCCCCCAGTTTTTACCATTCTGCAGCCACGGGGGTCAGTCATCACTGCACACTGAGGGTAGAGCGTCGTTTGAGCCTGGGGCGGTCCCAGGCGGTGAAGTGCACGGTCTGTGTGTCTGGGCAGGGATGTGCAGAACAGAGGAGGAAGAGGGCAGTCCCAGGCGGCTCTTGCCAGTATAGTGCAGTGCACGGTCTGTGTGTCTGGGTGGGGATGTGCAGCAGAATGAAGGCGGAGAGGGGCTGTCCCAGGCGGCGAAGTGCACGGTCTGTGTGTCTGGGCGGGGATGTGCAGCAGAACGGAGGTGGTGAGGGGCGGTCCCAGCGGCTTTCAAGCTTAATGAACAGCACTCTCTGCGAGCCTGGGCGGGGATGTGTGGCAGGAGGTGGAGAGGGGCGGTCCTAGGCGGCTGACATTTATGTGATAGCACAGCCCTATCATTACTCGCCCTCCTCATTTGTTTACTCGCCAAATGCGAGTAGGCGAGTGCAAATTTTGAGGGCTGCAGTACACAGTAGTAATCTCAGGGCTGGTAGAAGAAACCACTGAGGTGGAGCAATGGATCAGGTATCTAAAGATGGCAATAGACAGCTATTTAATAAAAACTAAGATTCCTCCATCCACACAAACAAACTTAATGAAGGAATCCCCCACGCCGTGACATTTTATTCTGGCAGTGAGACTCACAGCTGTCAGACTACACTAATTAGAGGCTGCAGACTCTGATTGACAAATGTTTCCTTCTATGTCCCTTTAACAGAAGTCAAATAATAAGAGATTTCTGTCAAACGGGGACTGCCAAGCACTGAAACAATAAGGAAAAAGTTCAGAGAAAACAGGTGCTATTACATGTTCAAGCAGTATGACAGTAAAAAAAATAACTTTGTTAACCATTTCCCGCACAGCCTATAGCAGAATAATGGCCGGACGTGGGTTTCATTTTTCTGACTGGACTTTATATTACGTCCTTCAGAACAAGCCGCTCGCACACGCCCCCAGAGGCGTGCAGCGTGGCGATCGGTGGTGTGTCTATGACGTATGCTCTTTATCATGTGATCAGCTGTGAGGAGAGGAGAGCCAATAAGAAGCTTTTCTCAGTGGCGACATATGCACTGATAATCAGTGCAGCCCCACCAGTGATGCCAATCAGTGCCACCTATCAGTGTCCATCATTTACGCCTATCAGTGCCCATAAGTGTTGCCCATCAGTGCTGCCTATCAGTGTTTGTCAGTGCAGCTTCAACAGCGCACATCAGTGAAGGAGAAAACAATGTATTTACGTATTTTTTTCCTAAATTTTTGGTCTTTTTTCGGTTGTTTAGCAAAAAATAAACCCAGTGGTAAATAAATACCAACAAAAGAAAGCTCTTGAATCAGGAAGGCTGGAAACATGGATGCTCTTAAATAAAATAAATAATAATAAATAATAATAATAATAATAATAAAAGTACTTTATTTGTTACATGGGTATACAGGTACAGGCTATATTCTGACATGTTTTGGCTATGGTGAAAGCTCTATTTGTGTATAAAAAATTATAAAAATGTAGTTTGGGTACAGTGCTGCATAACCGCGCAGTTGTCATTCAAAGTGTGACAGCGCTGAAAATTGGCCTGGGCAGGAAGTTGGTGAAAGTGTCAAGTATTGAAGTGGTTAATTGTTATACAAAAGAAAATGGGAAGTTCCCCGTTGGGCTTTTAGGCAGCAATGTCAAAGATATAAAAGTACTGGTTACTGTATAAAGGTAGTATTTATTAACAAAAAGCTTAGAAGTCACACTGTATAAAAATTACAATACATAAAATGAAGTACAAAGAGTCATATTCCATGGTGCAGTAGACATGATGATTACACATTATTATATTACATGATTGTACAATGTTGATCCCCGACGCGTTTCGACCAGTAGAGGTCTCTTCAGGGGGATAGTTAATTTCTAAAAAAGTATATCACAAAGGTATGAAGTTAATAAAAGAACTAGCATGTCAATATACATCACATAGATACGACCATGGGAATATATTTACCACTAAAACATGGAATGGAAGGTATATGAAGCCGCTGCATAGTCCGATAGGGCCTACAGGAAGTCCCCACATTCCGGAGGGTAGGGAATCCACCCAAGGGGGGTCTTCAAGGAGCCTCATTAATGACACCCACCCAGTGGGGGGAGGGGAGGAACCGGCACCTGCAATGAGCACCCACAGTAGCCATAGTTAAATTGGGGAAGGTTAAATAGAGTAATTACAAGTAAACCTATCAAGGTAATGGTTAAATTGTATGTGTGTATACGAAGTGAAAGGGCGAAGGCAACTGCAAGTTGCCAATATATAATAGTCAAGGCATTTATAAACGTCCATGGATAAACAATAAGCGGTAGCCGGTAGGAAGGTTGGGATAGTCTCAGAATATGATGTGTATTACAATATAGTGTGAAAAAATAGAATAAGATAATAAACTGGATAAACAAGTGCAGTTTAGGTGCATGTGACAGGACTGCCAAATAGAATGGTCAGAGGATAAATACTGTGGTGTAAGATACAAAAGTGAGTGAAAATAAAAAAATAATGATTCTGTGAAAACAAATGGCATGTGTACCCAATAATGAACTTGAGCAAAATTAGTTGTAAGATAAAAAGATTAAATAGGTGTGAGTGTTGGAAGGTTTGTTATAAAACTATATAAACTAATGAAAAAATATGCAGGTATTACCTAGTACGGTGATGTAGATATAATGGGTAGTTGAGGTTTGGCTGCAAATTGTGCAGAGCAAGTGAAGACGCAATGCCAGGACAGTGGGATGGTCTGGTCTATGTGAGATGTAATAAACACACCCCAGTGGCCAGTTATTATATAGTGCCCTATGAATGGCTAATCAGGGTGATCAGGCGCACAGGTCCCCCCCCCCAATACCCACCAGGAGATGCGGCATCCAGGCCCCACACTGGGGCCCACATGGGGCTCCCCCGGCGTCCTGGAAGGCTGGGAAGCTCCGACCACCGTCGTCCTCTCCGCTGGTCTCTACTGGTCGAAACGCGTCGGGATCAACATTGTATAATCATGTAATATAATAATGTGTAATCATCATGTCTACTGCACCATGGAATATGACTCTTTGTACTTGATTTTATGTATTGTAATTTTTATACAGTGTGACTTCTAAGCTTTTTGTTAATAAATACTACCTTTATACAGTAACCAGTACTTTTATATCTTTGATATTGCTGCCTAAAAGCCCAACGGGGAAATTCCCATTTTCTATTATCCTACAGGGCGAGCAGCTTTACCATCTCTATAGTATGTGTCATTCCCATTTCGTACAATATTTTTCGGTGGTTAAACACCTCTTCCCCTTTGACACACAGAGACAAGACGCAAGTTCTTGTGCTCTTCCATTGTTTTTTTTTACTCCTGCATTAAACTCTTCCATTAATGTTGACCCACTCCCTATTAGGTACCTAGGTCAACTGGATTTTTTAGGTGTTACATCCACCTTCCTTGTTGTTGTTGAGGGGATTGGATTCATCCATTCATACTTTTCTTCCGTCCTTGTCCCCCCCCCCCCTGATATTTTTAGGAGGTACCCCCAGATATTTATATACTACAGTGTTGTATATTTCAACACTTCAGTATGTTCAAATGTTCTATATGAATATTTGTTCCAACTCAACTAACTTAATATAACAAACGGATTGGATTGAATCATCTATCCTCTCTCCCCTCTCCTACATGCATCAGGAGGCACTGACTCCTGCACAGACTCCTGCAATGCAATATGTCCAAATATCTAATTAATTAATATTTGTTCTAATTCATTTAAACTTATATATGCAAGGAGTTTTAATCATGGAACCTATGCACAGCTCCTGTTCAAATACATTTTGTCAAATTGAATTAGCTGCATCTTTATGTAACCACTACAACTAGCTGCCATCATCTATGTCATTTTATTTAACATTTAACACTCAATATATGGACATGGCCGCTGTGGGGTCCTTTGGACCTGGCAGTCCCTGTTCGATTCTGGGGGCTGGTTTCCTCCCATTTGGGTCTTCACCGGCGGGGGGGGGGGGCTTGAGGGAACTTGTTCCCTCTTATTTGCCTCGGTGGGTTTCAGGGGGTTCTCCCCTGTATGCCGATGCGAGCCCCCTCTGCCGGCGGCGTTCTTTGGATCCTTCTGGACAGTCTAGACTAGCGCGTACGCGCAAAAATCGGCGTGCGCGCTACGTCATGACGTCACGCAGGTTGCAGCGGAGAGGACTACGGTGGTCGGAGCTTTCCAGCCTTCCAGGACGCCGGGGGGAGCCCCATGTGGGCCCTGGACGCCGCATCTCCTGGTGGGTATTGGGGGGGGGGCCTGTGCGCCTGATCACCCTGATTAGCCATTCATAGGGCACTATATAATGACTGGCCACTGGGGTGTGTTTATTACATACCACATAGACCAGGCTGGATGCTACCGCATCCACGCTGTCCTGGCATTGCGTCTTCACTTGCTCTGCACAATTTGCAGCCAAACCTCAACTACCCATTATATCTACATCACCGTACTAGGTAATACCTGCATCTTTTTTCATTAGTTTATATAATTTTATAACAAACCTTCCAACACTCACACCTATTTAATCTTTTTATCTTACAACTAATTTTGCTCAAGTTCATTATTGGGTACACATGCCATTTGTTTTCACAGAATCATTATTTTTTTATTTTCACTCACTTTTGTATTTTACACCACAGTATTTATCCTCTGACCATTCTATTTGGCAGTCCTGTCACATGCACCTAAACTGCACTTGTTTATCCAGTTTATTATCTTATTCTATTTTTTAACACTATATTGTAATACACATCATATTCTGAGACTATCCCAACCTTCCTACCGCTTATTGTTTATTCATGGACGTTTATAAATGCCTTGACTATTATATATTGGCAACTTGCAGTTGCCTTCGCCCTTTCACTTTGTATACACACATACAATTTAACCATTACCTTGATAGGTTTACTTGTAATTACTCTATTTAACCTTTCCCAATTTAACTATGGCTACTGTGGGTGCTCATTGCAGGTGCCGGTTCCTCCCCTCCCCCCACCGGGTTGGTGTCATTAATGAGGCTCCTTGAAGACCCCCCTTGGGTGGATTCCCTATCTTCGGGAATGTGGGGACTTCCTGTAGGCCCTATCGGACTATGCAGTGGCTTCATATACCTTCCATTCCATGTTTTAGCGGTAAATATATTCCCATGGTCGTATCTATGTGATGTATATTGACATGCTAGTTCTTTTATTAACTTCATACCTTTGTGATATACGTTTTTAGAAATGAACTATCCCCCTGAAGAGACCTCTACTGGTCGAAACACGTCGGGGATCAACATTGTACAATCATGTAATATAATAATGTGTAATCATCTACTGCACCATGGAATATGACTCTTTGTACTTGATTTTATGTATTGTAATTTTTATACAGTGTGACTTCTAAGCTTTTTGTTAACCACTTACCCCCCGGACCATATTGCTGCCCAAAGACCAGAGTACTTTTTGCGATTCGGGACTGCGTCGCTTTAACAGACAATTGCGCGGTCGTGCGACGTGGCTCCCAAACAAAATTGGCGTCCTTTTTTTCCCACAAATAGAGCTTTCTTTTGGTGGTATTTGATCACCTCTGCGGTTTTTATTTTTTGCGCTATAAACAAAAATAGAACGACAATTTTGAAAAAAATGAATATTTTTTACTTTTTGCTGTAATAAATATCCCCCAAAAATATATAAAAAAACATTTTTTTTTCCTCAGTTTAGGCCGATACGTATTCTTCTACATATTTTTCGTAAAAAAAAATCGCAATAAGCGTTTATTGATTGGTTTGCGCAAAAGTTATAGCGTTTACAAAATAGGGGGTATTTTTATGGCATTTTTATTAATATTTTTTTTACTAGTAATGGCGGCGATCAGCGATTTTTTTTTTGGTATTGCGACATTATGGCGGACACTTCGGACATTTTTGACACATTTTTGGGACCATTGGCATTTTTATAGCGATCAGTGCTATAAAAATGCATTAGATTACTATAAAAATGCCACTGGCAGTGAAGGGGTTAACACTAGGGGGCGGGGGAAGGGGTTAAGTATGCCTGGGTGTGTTCTTACTGTGGGGGGGGGGTGGCCTCACTAGGGGAAACACTGATCCTCGGTTCATACAGTGTATGAACCGAAGAAAAGCATTTCCCCTGCTGACAGGAACGAGAGCTGTGTGTTTACACACACAGCTCCCGTTCCCCGCTCTGTACCGAGCGATCGCGTGTGCCCGGCGGCGATCGCGCCCGCCGGGCACACGCACGGGAGTCGGGGGCGAGCGGGGGGCGCGTGCGCGCGCCTGCGGCGGCGCGCGTGCGCCCCTAGTGGCGGCTAAAGGGTAGGACGTCATAATACGTGATCTCGCCTAGGAGAGCCACCTTGTGGACGTATTATGACGGTGCGGCGACGGCAAGTAGTTAATAAATACTACCTTTATACAGTAACCAGTACTTTAATATCTTTGACATTGCTGCCTAAAAGCCCAACGGGGAACTTCCCATTTTCTATTATCCTACAAGGCGAGCAGCTTTACCATCTCTATAGTGTCATTCCCATTTCGTACAATTGTTATACAAAATGACCATCAATTCCAAAAATTATCCCAATTGAATTACCTAATATCAAAGTAATAACCTCTATCCCATTTCCTTAAAGTGGAGGTTCACCCAGAAATGTAAATTTTTAACATTAGATTGATGCTCATTTTGTCTAGGGGAATCGGCTATTTTTTTTAAAAACTAAGCAGTACTTACCGTTTTAGAGAGCGATCTTCTCCGCCGCTTCCGGGTATGGGCTGCGGGACTGGGTGTTCCTATTTGATTGACAGTCTTCCGACCGTCGCATCTATCGCGTCACGATTTTCCGAAAGTAGCCAAACGTCGGTGCGCAGGCGCCGTATAGAGCCGCACCGACGTTTGGCTTCTTTCGGCTACTCGTGATGCGATAGATGCTACCGTCAGAAGCCTTTCGGAAGACTGTCAATCAAATAGGAACGCCCAGTCCTGAAGACCATACCCGGAAGTGGCGGAGAAGATCGCTCTCTAAAACGGTAAGTACTGCTTCGTTTTTTAAAAAAATAGCCAATTCCCCTTGACAAGATGAGCATCAATCTAATGTTAAAAATTTACATTTCCGGGTGAACCTCCACTTTAAGGAAATGGGATAGAGGTTATTACTTTGATGGTCATTTTGTATAACAATTGTACGAAATGGGAATGACACGGGTGAACTCCCGCTTTAAAAGGAAATTACAACTTTGTCAAAGTCTAAAAACAATAGCTGACCGAACAAGACCTACTGAATTTATTAAGTTATTATACTCTTATTATGTAAGTTGATCCTTATATGGTTTATTGCATTTTTGCAATTAACTACCAAACTTTGAAATTTCCTGATTCCCGTTTAACTATCCGAATTTCGATACATCTATGGCCAGCCTAACACACCAGGAAGTGTGTCAGATACAAAACATTCTACAAAAAGCTTCCCTCTTCTTGAGCAAAGATCAACAGAATGGGTGAATGGAGAGGTTGAGTAAGAATTCTATTATTTGCAGTGTAAAAACATGAATCAGAGCCCTGCCAAGTTTTTGCTGTTATCTTGTTTCCCATTTGGGAAGATTATCCAATCAATTTTTTCCGGTGACTATTGTGACTGAGACATCAAGTTATCAGAAATTATAAATTTTAGACCTGTCCCCAAAACAAGAGGTGACGGTAAACAATCCAATGATCAACTGTCTAAGAGAAGATTTAAATAACATTTTAAAGATTTCTCTCACTTCCTGTTGTGATTCCAAGACAGGAAATAAAAGAAAGTCTCCCCAATTAACATAAAAATTACCTTTTTTTAACCATTCTCTTCTCTATCTATATTTGTAAAGAGGTGAATGTGACTTTCACTAAAACATTAACTACTAGTGAATTACTGTCAGTTAACCTGTTCGCTGCCACCAGTGTAAGGTGTATGTTGGTGGCAGCGGCGTGTGGGTACTTAACAAGCCGACAGCTTTCTGTTAAAAGTGATTTGGGCCACTTGATCATACAGCCACTTGATCCCTTCCGCCGGTACTTCAATATACTACGTGACTTTCCCACCTTGTATCCTGGGCTCTGCTTTCCTACCTGTATTCCTGGGCCAGGCATGGCTCATAGCTAGCCTTCCCCAGCAGCATAGCCGAGGAAACAGCTAATGGAGCACAATCTGTGCTCTATTAGCTTCAGTGGAGTGCAGAAGACCCCTGATGTCGCAAGAAAGAGAATCTGTCAGTGGCAATGCTGGCAGCACTCATATGTCTATTTCCCAAAGACAATCTCTGGATATGATGCTGAGCACGTGCACTCAGCTTGTTTGGTCAACCATGGCGAGGCCTGCTTTGAGTGGAACCTGTCCTGTTAAACCGCTGTATGGTCTTGGCCACCATGCTGCAGCTCAGTTACAGGGTCTTGACAATCTTCTTATAGCTTAGGCCATCTTTGTGTAGAGCAACAATTCTTCTTTCCAGATCCTCAGAGAGTTCTTTGCCATGAGGTGCCATGTTGAACTTCCAGTGACCAGTATGAGAACGTGAGAATGATAACACCAAATTTAACGAACCTGCTCCCCATTCACACCTGAGACCGTGTAATACTAACGAGTCACATGACACTGGGGAGGGAAAATAGCCAATTGGGCCCAATTTGGACATTTTCACTTTTGTTGCCAGTGGTTTAAACATTAAATGCTGTGGGCCAGATTCACAGAAGAGATACGACAGCGTATCTCCTGATACGCCGTCGTATCTCTGTGATCCGCCCGTCCTAACTATGCGGCTGATTCATAGAATCAGTTACGCATAGATAGCCCCAAGATCCGACAGGTGTAATTGACTTACACCGTCGGATCTTAGGATGCAATTCTAGGCAGGCTGCTAGGTAGCGATTCCATTGCGGTTGGCGTAGAATATGCAAATGACTAGTTACGGCGATCCACGAAGATCCGTGCGTTCGTCGCAATCTCGTACGTCGTCGCTAGTCGGTTTTTCCCGTCGCAAAGTTACACCTGCTTTAACATGGCTTATCTTTAGATCAGCCATGTTAAAGTATGGCCGTCGTTCCCGCATTGAATTTCGAATTTTTTTGCGTAAGACGTCCGGGAATCCGAAACGCCGTAACGCACGTCGCCGTTCAAAAAAAACGTCAGGGCGCCGTAATTTCACGCAAAGCACGTCGGGAAATTTTAACACGGAGCATGCGCAGAACGTTCGGCGCGGGAACGCGCCTAATTTAAATGGTGCCCACCGAGCGCTTTTATGTTACACCGCCGCAAGTTTACAGGTAAGAGCTTTGTGAAACAGGCACTTACGCTGTAAATCTGCGGCGGTGTAACGTAAATGGGATACGTTACGCCGCCGCAGAGTAACGTAAATGTCTCTGAATCTGGCCCTGTGTTTTGAGTTATTTTGAGGGGACAGCAAATTTACACTGTTATACAAGCTATACACTCACTACTTTACATTGTAACAATGTGTAATTTCTTCAGTGTTGTCACATGAAAAAACATATAATACAATATTTACAAAAATGTGAGGGGTGTACTCACTTTTGTGAGATACTGTACACTACAGTGCAGAATATATATTACAGTGCAGTCAGTGTGAATATATATTATGGTGCAGTCAGTGTAGAATATATTTTACAGTGCAGGTAGTGTATAATACAGAATACAGTGCAGTCAGTGTATATCATGCAGTGCATAGTATATACTACAGGACTGGGCGTTCCTATCTGATTGACAGGCTTCCGACCGTCGCATACAGCGCGTCACGAGTTGCCGAAAGAAGCCAAACGTCGGTGCGGCTCTATACGGCGCCTGCGCACCGACGTTCGGCTTCTTTCGGCAACTCTTGACGCGCAGTATGCTACGGTCCGAAGCATGTCAATCAATTAGGAACGCCCAGTCCCACAGAAGACATACCCGGAAGCGGCGGTGAAAATACGGTATGTACGGGGATAAAAAAAAAAAAAAACACAGCCGACTGTCATTATGACAACTCGGCTGAATGTAATGTTAAAAATTTATTTTTTGGGTGAACCTCCGCTTTAAATACTTTCTCAAAAGTATTCTTTGCATATGAGAAATGTAGCACACCCCCTGCAGGAGCCGCTAGTTTTGTAATCCCTCTGTGGTTATCCTGCTTTCACTGAATTGAGTGGTGCAATACCTGAACCGGTCTGACACACCCTTTACACAATAAAACTAGAACCCTAAATTTTCCTCGATACAATCACCACTGTTTTCCATTCTGGGAAACACTATTTTCCTTCTAGGTACCTAAATAGGTGTGTTTAGGTTCAATAAAAGTTTTATTAGAATTTTTTTGGACAGAAATCAAAGAAAACAAGAACCGAGCACCCAACAATGGGTGGGACGATGCATAATGTAATACAGTATCACCTTCCATAACATAGATTATAACATGGGTACAATTGCATTACCCGCAAAAACATTTACACCGACATCCCCAGCATACCCCCCCCACACGTCCAACCGTCGCCACTCCCAGCCCTGGCGCCCCACTGAGAGCCTGCTGCGCCCATGGCTAGGAGAAAGCATGAGGATAACACACATACACTAGGAGTGCTGCCACCAGGGAGGTAGTGGGCTAACCATGTATCTAAATCAGCAAGAAATAGGCCAAGGGAATTAACCTGTAGCAATAGGAGATCATCGAATAGCCTTGGTCCAATTTAACGCATTCGTGGAAGGCAAGAAGATTAACAGGAAAGAACAAAGAAAGAATAAGTCCGGAAAATAGAACAGAAAAGAGAGAGAAAAGAGAACAAAGAAAGGGTAGAAAAGAAGAAGGTGAGTGGGAAGGGAAGGGAGGGGGGTGTGGGTGGTGTGCCTGGGCTCCCCGAGCTCCGGGTCTATATGTCCAGCTCAAATCCTCTCAAACCTTCAGGTCAGAGGGGAGGTTGGGTCGGGTTAAAGAAGTTTCTTCAACGCATCTGAGGAAGAGTAATGCCTCCAAATTCCCCATGTGAAGGAAAACTTAGCATGGTTTTCTAGAGCTTTAGCTTGGAGTTCTTCCATCAGCATGACTCCATTCATTTCATTGACCCATTCAGCCAGGGATGGGGGCGATGAGGATTTCCAATGTCTAGATATCAGTTGCCTACCCGTACTGAGGCAGAATCTTAGAAGAGTGTGTTTCTGAAACTTAAAAGTCCCCGAGAGAATAGACAACAGGGCAACCGTAGGGGTGGGAGTTAAATAGGTGTGTTTAATAACCTTCTAGAGAAGGGCTGTTTTCCGGCCTCACATTTCTTGAACGTTGAGACCTGGCCAACGGTTGCCTCATTGACACAACCGGGCGGCTGGTATGAGATACATTTCTGGCAGGCGTTGCAACTACACCATTATTTGGGGTCATTGAGACCACCGACAAATTATCAACGTCAACAAACAATATTTGAATCATACTGTGATGAAAAAGAACCTCTTCCTCGGACAATTTCCAAGATATATGCTCTGCTAATTACTCCCTCCCTGTGATGCCGGGCCTTAGCAAATGGGAAAGAGATCTTAATAAGACCTTTACCCTAGCTCAGCATCAGAATATTATCTATCTCTCGTTGAACTCATCTATCTGCACGCGAATCCATGAATCTAATTATAAATTATTGACACAATGATATTATATCCCGTCAAGGCTTTGCTAATTTTTTTCCAGAGGCCTCGGATCACTGTTGGAGATGTAGAGAGGAGTAGGGGACCTTATTTCACATATTTTGGTCTTGCCCAAAGATTAGACAGTACTGGCTGGAGGTACAGAAGATCTCTCAAACGTACAGCTTTTCCAATACCAGATGATCCCGCTTTTTTTTTTGCTTCATTGTTCACAAATTCCTCCGCAGACATACAAAAAATCTGTGCTATGTCATTTGGTTAACGTCGCCAAGGCCTGTATTACTCTGCTGGAGAGACGCTTAATCTCCTTCTATTGCCTCATGACTTAACAGGGTAAAAAATATTGCAATTATGGAGGACTTATGCCCGATACACACGATCCGATGATCGGACGAATGATCATCTGTTTTTTTTTTTTTTTATTCTAATCTCACGTTGAATCTGATGAGTTTACTAAAGTCACGAAAATTCTCGTACGACAGAATAAAAAATCGGAAGTGATGTCATGTGTTGTAATGCATTTGTATTGCATTTTCGAACGACAGCTGTACAGTTTAAACGAAAATCGTACGATCTGGCATCATACGAAAAAAAATTCTGTGCATTACCGATAGAATAATATCGGATGAACTGTCCTGATCGCCTCTCGAAAAGCTCTGTACGAACGATCCGATTATCGTACGATCGTTTCGAAAGCTGCATTTTCCGTACGATTTTCGGATCGTTTGTACAGGGCATTAGTTCTCTCGGTTCACGATAGAAAAAAGCAATATACTAAAACATGGTCAGCCTGGGATCGATTTGGATACTCAGAAGAGGGGAATAGACTGCTGGAGAGTATCTCCGGGGAGTAAGGTCCTCCCGCCTGCATTTCTATAAGTGTATGGAGGTCGCTTGTCTCCTCTGGGAATAGGTGTTGGTTTCCCCCTCTCCCCTGGTGGGTGTTTTGGTTGGTTTTGTCTTTTTTTTTTTGATTGGTTTGGTATTTTTTTGATGTGTTTGTTTGTAAAAGATAAAAATGAAGGGGAGGATCAAAGAGTCCATGGGGGCAAAATCTGAGGTATTGGTGGTAGTCTTTTTTCTTTTAGATTATGAAGACAAGAGGGAGCTTCATTGAGGATATTAGATATAAATATAATTGAGGAATATTAAAGCAGAGGTTCACCCAAAAATCAACTTTCTGCCATTAGATCCAGCATACTGCTGACATCTGCAGTATGCTGTTTTTTTCGTACTTATCGTTTTATCAGCAGTTGTTATCCGGCTCTGAGCGGGGATTCCTTCTGGGTATAGGCGTTCCTAAGCCAAGCGGAGTTGATTGACGGGCTGCTAAAGCGCGTCACGCCTTCCGAAAATACCCGAAGTGATACTCGGGTGTTTTCAACGCCTGCGCAGTCAGTTCTACAAGGCAGGCGCAGGCGCCGTAAACACCCGAGTGTCACTTCGGGTATTTTCGGAAGGCGTGACGCGCTTTAGCAGCCCGTCAATCAAATCCGCTTGGCTTAGGAACGCCAATCCCCCCTTTGAAATCCCTGCTCGGAGCCGGATAACAACGGCTAATAAAACGATAAGTACAAAAAAAAAAAAACAACAGCATACTGCAGATGTCAGCAGTATGCTGGATCTAATGGCAGAAAGTTGATTTTTGGGTGAACCTCTGCTTTAAGCTAGTTTAAAATGTAATGATGCAAAAGAGACTGTGTATGTATTAGGTGGAACTTGATGTAATAATGGACTCCCTGCCTCCTTTTGTATAAAGAATAAAAAAATTAAAAAAAGTCAGCAGCTACAAAAAGTGTAGCTGCTGACTTTTAATAAAGACACTCACCTGTCCCATGGTCCAGCGATGTGGCCGCCCAAAGCCTTGCTTCTCTCCCCCTCCTCTATGTGGTGCCAGCATTGCAAGTGTGGGCGCCCAGCTGTGGTGCGCACTGCGCATGCTGCACGTTTTGAATGGCCGGACAATCTTCTGGGACGTGTCCCAGAAGATTGCAGGGAGGGGGAGAGGGGAACTTCCGCTTGGCGCCAGGAGAGCAAGTGGGAGCTGGGTACCTATGCAAACTAGGTACTCTCTCCACCCTCAAAAAAATGACATGCCAAATGTGGCATGTCTGGGGGTCACAAGTACTTAAAAAGAGGAAGTTCTATTTTTGGGTGGAACTCCGCTTTAAAGAAGTTGCATTTCTTTTTTTATAAGTGTTCTGTCCCCCAGGTGACAAAGTGCTGTGGAAGGTTAGATCAGCCTTTCTCAACCAGTGTGCCCTAGCGTGCCGTCAGAGGTCCTCAGGTGTGCTGCAGTATCAGTGGAGAGAAGGGCTGTCAGATGAGCCCAATCTCCTGCTGAACTGTACATCGGCATTGTGAGAAGCTCTGTCAGCCTCGAAAGTGAAAGTAAAGTGCAGGGGAATGTGCTGTGCTCTCTGCTTCCCCCTACAGTGCAGTACCTGGCTGAATAAGGAAATTGGAAAGGTACTCTACTAGATTCATTTGGACTGGGGTGCCTTGAGACTGAAAATTATTTTCAAGGATGCCCTAACTGGAAAAAGGTTGAGAAACATTGGGTTACATACATGGTCAGACAGGGCCTCCCCTCCCACCCTTGGCTGTCCAGCAATGCAGCTAGCAAGGGGACGGCTGCATTGATAGCCAGTGCTTATCTCTGGCTCCAAGCACTTTACTGAGACAAGCACAGGCAGGAGGAATGAAAATGAGAGGAGGGGGCGCCTTGTATGACCATATATCTAATACAGCCCTTTTCAACCAGAGTGCCTTCAGGGGAAAAAGCTAAAAAAAATGCCCTTAAATTTTATACAAGCCAGTGGGTGAATGAAGCCTGCCTTTTAGTTACACAAAGCCCCATTTTTTGTTGTTGTACCTTTACAACCTTTCAGCTGCCAGAGTCCTAGCATCGAATTATGGTACATCATTGGTTGATAAGGAGGATGTTGGGTGCATGCACAGCATCATTTGCACCTCTCCATTAGCACTGGGGTCATATTAAAGGGGAGTTCCACCATGAAAAAAATCTTTCCAGCAAAAAAAAAAGAAAAAGAAAAATGAAAAAAAAAAAAAATTTTTACTTACCCTAAATAGCTGTTGCTATGCGGAAGTGCCGAATCTGCCTCTTCATCCACCGCGGTCGATTCTCTTCCTCCTCCTACACTGTTTCTTCTTGTGAATGGGGCGCACTGCATTCTGGGAACTGTGTGTATCCCAGAAAGCAGTCGGCCCATTCACAAAGCGCCGCGCTGCTCGCGCATGCGCAGTAGGAAACAGGCAGTGAAGCCGCAACGGCTTCACTGCATGTTTCCCTTACTATGGATGGCTGCGCCTGGAGCTGCCAGGATCAAGGATCGGCCTCGGCGGGGGCCGACATCGCTGGCGACTAGGACGGGTAAGTGTCCTTATTAAAAGTCAGCAGCTACAGTGTTAGCAGCTGCTGACTTTTAATCTTTTTTTTTTTTTTGACCGGAGCTCCGCTTTAACTGAGTGAGGGAGAACAGAAAAATTGGAATACTACTCACTTTGGAATAATAAATCATGTCTAATGTTGGGTGTCCTATGTGTGTTGATTTTGCTGCATTATGGAATGGTGTGCCTTGCAGAATTGTAAAGGGTATATTGACTGAAAAAAAAATGTCTAACCTACCACAGCACGTAGGAAGATTGGACAAAGCATTAGGCTCTATGGACACTGGACGCTAAAAAAAGCTATAAAAAAGCTAGTAGCTTTGCAGGGAGCCTTTCAATGTTTTTTAGCATTTTTGCAATAGCGTTTTTCAGTGTAGAGTTTATTTGCTTTTTTTCAATGGATAAAAAACGCTAAAAAACGCTGGCGATCTGGGTTTTTCCTGCCAAAAAAGTCACTTTGAACGCAAATTTCTTCCGTTCAGAAAAAAGCCCATAATCTCAGTTCCCAGAATGCAGTGCGCCTCATTCACAAGAAGAAACAGAGTGTAGGAGGAGGAAGAGAATCGACCGCGGTGGATGAAGAGGCAGATTCGGCACTTCCGCATAGCAACAGCTATTTAGGAAAGCAATAAAGTAATATATCCGCACTAGGACTAAGGATTGAACGCTGCTGCCTCCCTGTAAACGTCCCCAAACGGGTGTCAGTGATTGAAAATATTGCTATTAAGGGAAATTGGCGCCGCTGTCCTGGTACTCAACTATGATTCAATATGTTATAGACAGGTAAGTAATCCACTAAGTGGTGTCGGGTTCCCTCCTGCGGTTTAGCTCATATGTGAAGAGCCACCAATGTGGTGTAGGGTTCCCCTTTTTAACAGCTATTTAGGGTAAGTAAAACATTTTGTTTTTCATTTTTCTTTTGCTGGAAAGATTTTTTTTAGGGTGGAACTCCGCTTTAATATGACCCCAGTGCTAATGGAGAGGTGCAAATGATGCTGTGCATGCACCCAACATCCTCCTTATCAACCAATGATGTACCATAATTCGATGCTAGGACTCTGGCAGCTGAAAGGTTGTAAAGGTACAACAACAAAAAATGGGGCTTTGTGTAACTAAAAGGCAGGCTTTATTCACCCACTGGCTTGTATAAAATTTAAGGGCAATTTTTTTTAGCTTTTTCCCCTGAAAAAAAAAAACCAGTAAAAAACACATACAGTGCCTTGCGAAAGTATTCGGCCCCCTTGAACTTTGCGACCTTTTTGCCACATTTTAGGCTTCAAACATAAAGATATAAAACTGTAATTTATTTTGAAGAATCAACAACAAGTGGGACACAATCATGAAGTGGAACGACATTTATTAGATATTTCAAACTTTTTTAACAAATAAAAAACTGAAAAATTGGGGGTGCAAAATTATTCAGCCCCCTTAAGTTAATACTTTGTAGCGCCACCTTTTGCTGCGATTACAGCTGTAAGTCGCTTGGGGTATGTCTCTATCCGTTTTGCACATTGAGAGACTGAAATTTTTGCCCATTACTCCTTGCAAAACCGCTCGAGCTCAGTGAGGTTGGATGGAGAGCGTTTGTGAACAGCAGTTTTCAGTTCTTTCCACAGATTCTCGATTGGATTCAGGTCTGGACTTTGACTTGGCCATTCTAACACCTGGATATGTCTATTTGTGAACCATTCCATTGTAGATTTTGCTTTATGTTTTGGATCATTGTCTTGTTGGAAGACAAATCTCCGTCCCAGTCTTAGGTCTTTTGCAGACTCCATCAGGTTTTCTTCCAGAATGGTCCTGTATTTGGCTCCATCCATCTTCCCATCAATTTTAACCAACTTCCCTGTCCCTGCTGAAGAAAAGCAGGCCCAAACCATGATGCTGCCACCACCATGTTTCACAGTTGGGATGGTGTGTTCAGGGTGATGAGCTGTGTTGCTTTTACGCCAAACATAAAGTTTTGCATTGTTGCCAAAAAGTTTGATTTTGGTTTCATCTGACCAGAGCACCTTCTTCCACATGTTTGGTGTGTCTCCCAGGTGGCTTGTGGCAAACTTTAAACAACACTTTTTATGGATATCTTTAAGAAATGGCTTTCTTCTTGCCACTCTTCCATAAAGGCCAGATTTGTGCAGTATACGACTGATTGTTGTCCTATGGACAGAGTCTCCTACCTCAGCTGTAGATCTCTGCAGTTCATCCAGAGTGATCATGGGCCTCTTGGCTGCATCTCTGATCAGTCTTCTCCATGTATGAGCTGAAAGTTTAGAGAGACGGCCAGGACTTCGTAGATTTGCAGTGGTCTGATACTCCTTCTATTTCAATATTATCACTTGCACAGTGCTCCTTGGGATGTTTAAAGCTTGGGAAATATTTTTGTATCCAAATCCGGCTTTAAACTTCTCCACAACAGTATCTCAGACCTGCCTGGTGTGTTCCTTGTTCTTCATGATGTTCTCTGCTCTTTAAATGGACCTCTGAGACTATCACAGTGCAGGTGCATTTATACGGAGACTTGATTACACAGGTGGATTCTATTTATCATTATTAGTCATTTACGTCAACATTGGATCATTCAGAGATCCTCACTGAACTTCTGGAGAGTTTGCTGAACTGAAAGTAAAGGGACTGAATAATTTTGCACGCCCAATTTTTCTGTTTTTTATTTGTTAAAAAAGTTTGAAATATCCAATAAATTTCGTTCCACTTCATGATTGTGTCCCACTTGTTGATTCTTCAAAAAAAATTACAGCTTTATATCTTTATGTTTGAAGCCTGAAATGTGGCAAAAGGTCGCAAAGTTTAAGGGGGCCGAATACTTTCGAAAGGCAATGTAAGTATGAATCTAGCATTAAAGGAGAAGTCCAGCCTAAGCTCGTTTGGCTAGGTTTCCCCACTCCTGTGACCCATTTTCTGACGTCCCTTTAATCAGTCCAGGCACCGCGTCATCACTACAATGGAAGTCAGGATCCCCCAGGTGCCTGGATTGACACCCGTCTCAGCGACCCGCTAAGAGCCTGAAACGGCTGCTCCCCACCCCTCCACAGCTCAGCGCTCCAATGAGTGTGGAGGAGCAGAGCGGAGAGCTGCTGATTGAGAGTCAGCAGCTCTCTGCTCGGAGAGCTGTGAGAACCGAGCCATCAGTGACGTTCAATCACTCTGTCCCCCGATGCCTCTGCACTGAAAACCGATGCAGCATCCGACAGAGGCTGCACCCACCTAGGTAAGTATGATGGAGGGAAAAAAAACCTAACCCATACTTCTATTTTAAGAGTGATCTGAATGTAGCCCTTAAAGGTGTTGTAAAGATTTTTTTTTTAAATAACAAATATGTTATACTTACCTCCACTGTGCAGAGTGCACAGAGGGGCCCGGATCCACGTCTTCTGGGGTCCCTCTGCAGCTGTCTCTGGTCCTCCCCGCAAGAACTCCACACATTCATGCAAGCTCCCTCACATTGTGTGGAGTCCCTGCGGGCGCACTCCCGTGATACAGCAAGCTGTATCACTCAGTCCTGCCCATCGGCACGCTGCATCATTGGATGTGATTGACAGCAGCACCAGCCAATGGCTGCGCTGCTTTCAATTCATCCGCTCTAGCCAATCAACGGCCAGGCTGAGCGGCAAAGAGGATGTCGGGGCCAAGCGCAGGACTTTCGAGTGGTCAGGTAAGTATAATGGGGGGCCGGTATAGTCTGAAGTTTTTTCACCTAAATGCATTAAGGTGAAAAAACTTTTACCTTTACAACCCCTTTAAACCCCACACTAAGAGTGCTTGCAGAGAGGCTCCATTTACTTGAATGGGTCACATTCGACGGGCACTACACCTTATGAAAGCAACTCCTGCAGCGGACGCTATGCAAAGCATCGCAGTGTATGTAAACCCGTGGCCGCTGAAACGAAGCCCCTTTTCATGTATTAAAAACTTGCATTCACACTTATGATTTTGTTTGCACAATTGCCACAAAATTCCATTTGCTTAACCCCTTAACGCCCGCCGCACGACTATTTACGTCCGCAGAATGGCACGGACAGGCAGATGGGCGTATATATACGTCCTTGCCTTCTAGTGGGTGGGGGGTCCGCGTGCGGGTTCCCTCGGGGAGCGATCCGGGACGACAGCGCGGCTATTCGTTTATAGCCGCTCCGTCGCGATCGCTCCCCAAGGCTGAAGCACGGGGAGAGCCGTATGTAAACACGGCTTCCCCCGTGCTTCACTGTGGCGGCGTATCGATCGAGTGATCCCTTTTATAAGGGAGACTCGATCGATGACGTCAGTCCTACAGCCACACCCCCCTACTGTTGTAAACACACACTAAGTGAACACTAACCCCTACAGCGCCCCCTGTGGTTAACTCCCAAACTGCAACTGTCATTTTCACAATAAAGAATGCAATTTAAATGCATTTTTTGCTGTGAAAATGACAATGGTCCCAAAAATGTGTCAAAATTGTCCGTCATAAAGTCGCAGTCACGAAAAAAATCGCTGATCGCCGCCAATAGTACTAAAAAAAAAAAGATTAATAAAAATGCAATAAAACTATCCCCTATTTTGTAAACGCTATACATTTTGCGCAAACCAATCGATAAACGCTTATTGCGATTTTTTTTACCAAAAATAGGTAGAAGAATACATATCGGTCTAAACTGAGGAAAAAAAATTTATATATGTTTTTGGGGGATATTTATTATAGCAAAAAGTTAAAAATATTGATTTTTTTTCAAAATTGTCGCTCTATTTTTGTTTATAGTGCAAAAAATAAAAACCGCAGTGGTGATCAAATACCACCAAAAGAAAGCTCTATTTGTGGGAAAAAAAGGACGCCAATTTTGTTTGGGAGCCACGTCGCACGAGCGCGCAATTGTCTGTTAAAGCGACGCAGTGCCGAATCGGAAAACCTGGCCTGGGCATTTAGCTGCAAAATGGTCCGGGGCTTAAGTGGTTAAATGAGCTGTGCTATGTCGTGGCTAAGAAGCTCAAGAACCAAATGTTTTTCAGCCAGACACGTTTTTACACATGCATTTTGCCTCGTTCCTGGCCCTGGCAAAAATCACATCACGTTTGAAGCGCCATTCAGTATAATGACTCCCAAACGCACGTTTTGCCACAATTCCTAATCGTGTGAATGGGGCCTAAAGGCGGGCAGTTGTTGAGAGGAAGTAAAAGCATTGCAAAGTCTTGCCATTCTCTAAATCACTGTGTGAACGATACCCTAGGATAGAAGAAAAAAAAGAGATTTGTGACTTCCCCTCACTATAGGAAGAAGCACACTGACACAGCACAACTATCCACCATCTATGAGGGAAGAGAAGAGACTCCATCGCAATAGTCAGGACAGGGCGGCCGGTGTTCCGGCTATATGTGGGAGTTCCCGCCATCCCCGTCCTCCCTCCTATGACATGGCCGCCATGGCTCTCCTCAGCTCTCTGCTCCCCGTCCTTAGAAATTATTATATCGCAGTGAAAGTCATCCTACAACAGCTGCTGTGCCGAGCCTTCGCCTTGCCAGGTCAGACAAGTGCCTTTAATTATTTATCGCTTCTCTAATAGGAACGGCCTCTCAGTCTCAGCAGGTGTCGCCTATCGCGCATGTCGTGACGACATTGTCGCCTGCGTGGCGTTTCAATTGTCCTATCGCGATGTCTGAGTGATCGGGGTGTTGCGGTGTGAGGGGAGATCCGGGGATCAGGTTTGTACGATCTACGAGGATGAGGTGATAGGACGGGAGCCCGCTTATCCCGGTACATGTTCTGCTGAGCGCTAGCGGGGACGAGCTTCCCTCACAGTGCGTGCCCACGGCGCTCCGTACACGAGACTTCACTTCCACAGCTGTGCTTATAGAGAACTGTCATGACTGACTTGTGACAGGACAGACCCTTCAGTCATGGCTGAGCCTCAGATCAACGACCAGGAGGGGTGGAGGAGGACATGAGTCCCCCAAATGTACTCTTCTTCCAGGTCACTGTCACCAAAACATGGCCCTCAGTAGCACTAGGTTCCCATCTCTGAGCGTCACAAGTGCGTTCACAATCACTCACTTTATTGACATGTGGAGAAATGCACTACATTTTACTAAGGCCCCTTTCACATGTGCGGACCGTATGTCCGCTTTTTCATCCATCTGTTTTCAGATGAAAAAGGGACATACATTGGTCCCTATGTGATTGCGGGTGTCAGCGGATAAACATCTGCTGACACCTGTAATCACCCGCCTCCGCAAACATCCGATTTTGCGGACGGAAGAAAACCTTATTTTTTCTTCCGTGATCGGATCGAATGAACACGGACACACGGTCCGTGTCCATCCGATCCCCCATAGAGGAGAGCGGAGAAAAGACAGGGCGGTCCCTGCACAGTGTGCGGGGACCGCCCTGTCAGCCGCCGGCTCAGCGGGGATATACGGAGCGATCCCCGCTGAGCTTACGAACACACGGAGGCGGATCATTACCGATCCGCCCCGTGTGAAAGAGCCCTAATGTGCAAGGGGGCCATTAACCAATTAAGGTGAAAAAGTGGAACTTCTGCTTTCTGTGGTGCGGGTGACCCCCTTTTTGGCTATTGGTAATATTTTTTTTTTTGGGGGGGGGAGCAGGTACCCTGTTTTTACAAGCACCCATCTCCCACTTCCTCCCCCGGCTCCACGGTGCCAGATAGAAGATCACCTCCAACCCCTTCCTCCCTGCAATCTTCTGGTAAGTGTCACAGGTCCCAGAAGGTTGCCCGGCCATTCACAGTGCGTGGCTCCCGCGTGTGCAGCGCTTGGATGTAAAGCTCACAGTTAGAATGCTGGAGCCGCGGAGTGGAAGAGGAGAGGAGTGGGGGCTTCTTGTGCCCGCATTGCTGGACCGTGGGACAGGTGAGTGTCTGATTATTAAAAGTCAGCAGTTACACTTTTCTGTAGTTGCTGACTTTTTACCCCGGAAAAGAATTGGCTGCCCAATGACCGGGCCATTTTTTGCAATTCGGCACTGCGTTGCCTTAACTGACAATTGCGCGGTCGTGCTACGTGGCTCCCAAACAACATTTACGTCCTTTTTTCCTCACTAATAGAGCTTTCTTTAGGTGGTATTTGATCACCTCTGCGGTTTTTATTTTTTTACGCTATAAACAAAAGAAGAGTGACAATTTTGAAAAAAAAAATTATTTTGTACTTTTTGCTATAATAAATATCCAATTTTTTTAACTATTTTTTTCCTCAGTTTAAGCCGTTATGTATTCTTCTACATATTCTTGGTAAAAAAAAATGCAATATGCGTATATTGATTGGTTTGCACAAACGTTATAGCGTCTACAAAATAGGGGATAGATTTATAGCATTTTTATTATTATTATTATTGTTTTACTAGTAATGGCTGCAATCTGCGATTTTTATCCGGACTGCGACATTATAGCGGACACATCGAACACTTTTGACATATTTTTAGGACCATTGGCATTCATACAGCAATCAGTGGTATAAAAATGCACCGATTTCTGTAAAAATTTCACTGGCAGGGAAGGGGTTAACACTAGGGGGCGATCAAGGGGTTAATTGTGTTCCCTAATGTGTGTTCTGACTGAAGGGGGATGGGACTCAGGGAAATTACAGATCGTGGTTTCTAGCTATTAGGAACTCACGATCTGCATTTCCTCAGCTCACAGAACACATCACTGTTCTGCCTCTTGTGCCCAGAGATCACTCGTTGCCGGCGGTCATCACAACGGCCGGTCACGAGCATCGGCACCCCCTTAAAGCGACCGGCATACAGCTACGATGGTTCGCCCAGCTGAGCCAACCTGCCGCAATATAAAGCGGTTAGGACCGGGCCTATTTTTTACACTTGGTGCTTACAAGTTAAAATCATTATTTTTTGCTAGAAAACTACTTAGAAGCCCCAAACATAATATATATATATATATATATATATATATATATATATATATATATATATATATATATATATCATTTTTTTTTTTGCATATATATGCAATACATTGTCTTTGTATTTGCGCAGCGGTCTTACAAACGCAATTTTTTGGGAACATTTTGTTTTTTTATATAAAAAAATAAGACACCAGTAACGTCTATATTGGGAAAGATGATGTTGCGCAGAGTAAATTGATACCCAATATGCTTCAAAATTGCGCCAAATGGCGACAAACTTTGGTTACCAGTTTAGAGTTACAGAGGAGGTCTAGTGCTAGAATTATTTCTCTCACTCTAATGATCGTATGTATTCGTAAGTGGCTTTTTAACTTAACTTTTTATGTTTTTTAACTTTTTATGTTTTATTTTTACATTGTCCCTTTAAAAAAAAAAATAATTGGGATGACTTTATTCCTATTGCAGAGAATGTAAATGTCCCTTGTAATAGAAAAAAAAATATATATGACAGGACCCCTTTAATGTGAGATCTGGGGTTCAAAAAGACCTCCAATCTCACATTTACACTTAAAGTGGAGGTTCCACCAAAAAAAAAATATTTCACCAAAAACCTAAAAAAAAAAAAAAAAAAAAATTTTTACTCACCCTAAATAGCTGTTGCTATGCGGAAGTGCCGAATCTGCCTCTTCATCGTCCGCGGTGGATTCTCTTCTCCTCCTACACTGGGCGTCTTCTTGTGAATGGGGCGCGCTGCATTCTGGGAACTGTGTGTGTCCCAGAAAGCAGCCGGCCCATTCACAAAGAGCCGCGCTGCTCGCGCATGCGCAGTAGGAAACGGGCAGTGATGCCGTACGATCCTGGCGCTTGGAGCTGCCAGGATCGAGGATCGGCCTCGGCGGGGGCTGACATCGCTGGCGGCTAGGACAGGTAAGTGTCCTTATTAAAAGTCAGCAGCTCCAGTGTTAGCTGCTGACTTTTAATTTATTTTTTTTAATGGAACCTCCTCTTTAAATGCAATAAATAAAAAAAAAAAACATTTTTTTATAAAAAAAATTCAAATAAAAAAAAATTCCACTTTAAGACCATTGGACGGCAGTGACATTTTGACGTCGCTTCCGTCATTCAATGTTATGGAGTTGAGTGGGGGCCATCATTCCCTCACTCAACTTCCAGCCTCAGAGGAGAAAGGACCGGATCGTCTCCGCCACTACCGACTGCTACGAGAAGTGGTGGAGATGACCGGGACATGGCGGGAGGGGGATGGGCAACTCTCCGTCGCAGATAAAAGTGTTCTCACGGCAAATCGGCCACGAAGACCACTTTTATTTAAAAGTGGACCGCCCGCAGATTTTTTTTTAATAATAGGGCTATGGCAGTTATCTGCTACCATAACAACGGTATTCAATGTCAAAGTGGCGACGTATAATGGCGGCGGGGGGTCCGGAAGTGGTTAAAGAGGATCTTTTGCCTGTTTTCAAAAAATTAGAACTCAGCAGCTACAAATTCCGTAATGAGTTCCTGCCGGCCGTACATATATGCAGCCCAAATGTAAACAATTCTGTGGTGAGATTGCGTGCCCGGCTCTCTTCCAGCGCAGGGCCCGCCGGGAACCAGAAAGCTCCTGATGCCTATTTGCGATCGGGAGCTTTGCGATCATGTGATAGCTAACCACATCGGTCACATGACCGCAATGTCTGGCTTCTGGCATTTAGAACTTAAAGGGTCAGGAGGCAGTCAGCGGGAAGTGGTTAATAAAATGACACCTGTCCAAGGATCCAGCGCTGCCCTTACCCAAGCCAGTTTCTCGTCTGTCGCGTCACCGGTTGTGACTCTTGCCACTTCACAGCCAGCTTCCCACTGCGCTGTGCGAATGGTCACGCAGCCTTATGGGACCTGTGATGTGTCCTAAGGGGATGGGGGGAAGTCAGAACTTCCAGTGGAATCACCTAGGAGATCCAAGATCCGGCCAGAAGTGGGAGCAGGTACCCATCCTCCCCCAAAAATGCCCAAGGTGGTAAGAGGATGGGAGAGGAGGACATAAAGCGGAATGTCCCATTTACGCTAGGTTCACACCTATGTTTGTGGCTTTCTAGTTTGCAACCGCAGCCAAATCACACTGCTCTTAGGAGACATGCGGGGCTGCCATTCATTTTGAATGCCACCTTTACACATCTTACCCTGAGGCGCGTTTGCAGGGGCAGGAACTACATGCAAATCGCATGGTCAGAAAGACCATGTGGTTTCCCTGCAGCTGCGTTATTGAAAAGGGTTTTATTTTTTCAGAAATACAAGCACAGCAGCCCATTCGTTTCTAACAGAGTGAAGAATTGCTTTAATGTTACCAACAATAAAGACTACAAAAAGTTTATTAAAGTAGAACTATGGACAACGTTTTTTTTTTTTTTCATTTTGGATAGAGCAAGGGAGGGTTATAACCCCTGTCAGATTTTTTTAAATAGTTTTGCCATATGCGTCCCACTGGGGAGATTTCCCTACACTTTCTCAAAGCCATAACAGGAAGTGAGAGGAAATCCCTGCAAATGAAGGGTATTCCTTGGGTGCCCCCAGGTCACCAGAACTAATGTTGCCATTTGAAGATTCTTCCTCTGTTACTTTTCTGGGGACAACCCACAATTTGTGATTTTCTTTTAGTTTCACTTTCAATGATGAGTGTAAACAGGACAAATGGAGAGGGTGAATCTCCCTAATAGGGGCACAGACAGCAATAAAAACCGGACAGGTGGTCTAATCTTTCTCCACTCCATCCAAAACGACATGAAAGATTTGCCTTTAGTTATACTTTAACTCTCATGGCTTCTCGGCCTTTTGGCTAAGATCAAGTGTAGTATCTGTTCTTATCAGTTGTCAGAGGAGCGCTGAAGCACCTCCATTGAGAGGGTGGATGCAATCCAATGACGTCATTGCACCTGGTAGGATGGTTTCAGCAGTGACTACGCCGTGCTGCCCGACAGATACTGGGGGCCGGCCCATGGTCTAGTCTGAGCCATCCTGGTGAGGATGGGTGCTGCACTGGTCTGGTCTTTTTGCCGAGTTCTAGTCTGGCTTTCTGGTGTAAGTGCTATCTCTGTCAGCGATCCGGTTGGAGGAGCTGGTAATGCCCTGGGATAAGATGGGGTAGGACCATGCAAATCCGCCGGGTTGACGGAGGGTCTGGAAGGGCTAGTATTGGTGGAGGCTGCTACCTGAGCGGCACTGGCCGGTCTGGGGGTTGGATATGGAACGAAAAGCCTATGGTGCATGTGCCCCTGGAGTGGCAGTCCAGGGGTATCTTAGAATCACTGTGTGTGAGGGACACTTTGATTTAAGGATACCACGATCACTGCACCAGCTACACGCTTTTTTTAGCACTTGCCTCCTGGGCCGGGCCTTTTGGCTAGGACTGGAGGAATTTTTTATTCCTGGCCAGAGGGCCTGGTCATTGTTGAACACAATGACCACTTCTTTCACTCTCCTCTTCACTATCCCTATCCCCCACTTTATTTAATTTATTGCCTATGTTTTGTCACGTTTTTGTCTTTTTTTGTTTGTGCACGTTTTGTCTCACTGTGTGATCAGTAGGCCAGCCCTGAACGTCTTGGGAGTGGGTGGACATGACCTTCTGGCTTAGTTCGCCTGCTCTCAATGGGGTCTCCCTTCAGGGGAGCCCCACCTAGTACTGGGAGGGTTCTGTTTTGGCAGTCCCTCCAAAGAAAGTTGGGTCCGTGTCGGCTTCGGTTGCTCGGACCACAGTACCTCAGTTTTTTGGGTGTGTTCACACGCCATAGGCTTTTCAAAAAAAAGAAAATACTTTAACTCTCATGAACAGTATAGAAAATGATCTGTCTTGTCACTGGCCTCACTTTCATGGAGTATTCTCTACAGTTTATGCAGAGATCATTCCCTGGGACACTGCAGGCTTCACACATTATGCATTCAGCCCAGTCTGTTTGGACAGTATGATCATCTGACTTGGCACTATCCACAGGCAGCTTAACTCTTCAATAAGGCACAGAAGTTGAAACATTTGAAGTGTAATGTCGCGTACACATGATCTTTTTTCGGCATGAAAAAAACCCAACGTTTTTAAAAACTTAATTTAAAATGATCGTGTGTGGGCTTCACATCGTTTTTCGGCTTCTGAAAATTTTTCGTTTTTCGGGTTGTAAAAAATGATCGTGTGTGGGCTAAAACGACGTTTTAAACCCGCGCATGCTCAGAAGCAAGTTATGAGACGGGAGCGCTCGTTCTGGTAAAACTACCATTCATAATGGAGTAAGCACATTCATCACGCTGTAACAAACAAAAAAGCGCAAATGGTCGTTTACTAACAAGCAATCGGCTAAAAGCAGCCCAAAGACGAATAGAACTTCCCCTTTAGAGTGCCGTCGTACGTGTTGTACATCACCGCGCTTTGTTCATCATTTTTAAAAAAAACGATGGTGTGTGGGCAACATCGTTTTTATTGATGAAGTTGGAAAAACTTTGTTTTTTTGGACATGCTGAAAAACAACGGTTTTTTTTTTCATGCCGAAAAACGATCGTGTGTACGCGGCAATAGAAGATAATGACTTTCCTGAGCTCTGTCTGCAAAATACCAACAGTGACTGAGGGAACATGGGAGAAATGAGGAGGGTATAGCTAGAACTGAACAAAATATCACCAAACAGGTGGGGAGGACAGAGGAAGATACAAAACTTACATAGTAAACCAGCTGTAGTGACCCAAAGCTGCCAATAGGTGTCAGCATACTACAAAACAATAATAACCTGATGCAGTTCAATAAAACGCAGAGAAATTACATGAAGGGGGGCAGAACACATACATATTTAGCAATTTATGTGCCAAAAAAAAGATGTCACACAACAATTAATTAATATTTTGCATGATGGTGTTGTGCTGTTTATCCGTACAAATCCACCTTTGTTCTCTTCCGTGCAAGCAGTGTTACTCCTTGTTCTTTGTATCTCCTCACTTCAGTATTTACACCCTTATTCTTATTGTTATCAATGCGACAGTCAAAGTTAAAAGCCAAAGTCACATTCAAGTCGCACCCATCCAAAGTTGCTTCAAAATGGCAATGTAAAATTGCAATGGAAATTTCATGCATTTGGAGTCGCTCAATTGCGAATGAAACCTAAGGCTGCATTCACACACGATTGTGGGCGGAATCTGTCCTATTCCACCCTGCGTTTTTAAATGATGGCAAAACGTGGGATGCAATTGCTGCGATTGTCTCACAGTCAATTGCGGCAAATCGCAATGTGCAACGCTGTCACCCAAAAGAAGCTCATGTTTCTTTTTGGAACAAGCATCACACATTTGCAGCGCGACAATCACAGCAAAATCACAGTGTGATTGGGTTATCATTAGAAGTAATGGCATTGCAAATGCGTCCTGCATTTTTCAACCATTTGAAATCAATGGGTGGAATCGCAGCGATTCTGCCTGCAATCATGTGTGAATGCAACCTAGGGCAGGAAAAATGTGCTGACATTTACTTTAGAAAATTATGTATTTCCCTTTGTTGTTAATCCTCCTTATTTTATTTATTTATTTGACAAACCTATAACATATAACCTGTGAAAGTAGCTCCTGGTCCATAGAATAGGAATTTTCAGGCATCGGTTTATATCCTTAGATATTTCCAGTGCCCTGGGAGCCACAAAAACAGTGATATTCTGTTGCAAGAGCTTTTTTCAGAGCTTGTGTGGTCATGGGCCTCCAGTCACCCCTTCCCATTGTCAGCTTAATGCTGTGGGTGACCAAATAGGCCAATAGGTAAGTGCAGGGAACGAAGGAATGCAACTCGGAGCATAACCTAGCTTTGTAGATCTTATCCCCCGTACACACGTGTGGGATTTCCGACGGGAAAAGTTTCTGTCGGAAATCCCGAGGGTAAAGCCGAGAACCTGCTCGGGCAGTCTTTCCCCCTACACACGGCCGATTTTCCTGACAGGAAAACTGCGATGAGCTTTGGTCGGGAATCCCGCTCACGTGTATGATCCATCGCAGTTTTTCCCATAGGAAAACTGCCAAAAACCGCCAGGCAAAAGTCCGCCGGTTTTCCCAACGGCAAAAAGAGCTGGTTCTCTTTATTTGTCCTGCGGGGATTCCTGGCCAAAAGCTCTCCTCGCAGTTTTCCCGTTGGGAAAACCGGTCGCGTGTATGAGGCATTAGATTGTTCTCATACATATATATAGGGGTTTTTCACATCGGTTTATTTTTTCCCGGTTTGAAATACAGCCATATATCATGACATAAAACATGCCTCACACAGGCACATTGGGGACAGTGATACTGGATTGTGTAGAGATGTTTGTGGTGACAAGTTGTCCTCCATGCACTTAGTGATGTACTTTAATTACAGTGACTTACTGAGATTTCACCTGTAATTTGGACCACTGTTGGCAGACACAGTACTGGTGTTCTCACTATGACCTGAGCTTTGCTGACAGAGATAACTTAATTACTTTATGATAGTTTTTATCATTCACTTCTGTAGAGTGTAAGGGCTCTTTCACACGAGCGGATCAGTAATGATCCGCTTCGTGTCCGCAAAAGCTCAGCGGGGATCCTCCGTAAAGTCCCAGCTGAGCTGGCAGCTGACAGGGCGGTCCCCGCACACTGTGCAGGGATCGCCCTGTCTTTCCTCCGCTCTCCCCTATGGGTGATCGGATGAACACGGACCGTATGTCCGTGTTCATCCGATCCGGCAGACGGAAGAAAAATAGGATTTTCTTCCGTCCGAAAAATAGGATCTTTGCGAAGGCGGACGATTACGGGTGTCAGAGGATGGTCATCCGCTGACACCCGCAATCACATAGGGACCAATGTATGTCCCGTTTTCATCCGCAACGGATGGATGAAAATGCGGACATACAGTCCGCACGTCTGAAAGTGCCCTAAAACATGTCAGAATAACATGTGGAACCCAGTTGTTGCAGTTTTTATTAAAGCAAACCTGTACTGCACAAATATCTTTGCTGCCATTGTACTCTCCTAGTTGCTGGGTGCCATACTGATTGCAAGGTGGCATGCTTTCTTAGCCTTCAGCCTAAGGCAAGCCATAAGTGATGCAATTTTATTTCCTTCCACTATGGGTGTATGGAAAGAAAATGGCTTGATTTCCACATCAGCAGAGTCAGGGCTGATGGGGCAGACCCTCCCTGCAGCACTCTTGTATTCTGCGAGCAGGGAGCCTTCCTGGCTGGCAAACATCTGACAGGATGTGTGACAGACCCAACTGGGACAGGGGCTTTTGGAGGGGGACTACAGGGTAGCATTGTGATAGACCAAACTAGGACAGGGGCTTTTGGAGGGGACTGTAGGGTAGCCTCTTGACTACTGACTATGTGCCCTGGCATTTGAGGGAGCTACAAGCATCCAGGAAGCTGTCCTGTTATATAATGCAGGAGGACATGTTATTACCATGTTTAACAATCAAGGAACCCATGATGGTCTCTATAAACTCAGTGAGAAGATTAAAGTGAAAGGAAAGTTGGTTAATGAGATCTGTTGCCTGACTGTCTGGGGTGGGCACTATCTAACTAATCAATGCTCGTCTGGGGGCCTAGCTGTTAATTAGCTTACTGGTTAATTAGTTAGCTGTTGATTGGATTGCTGTTTGATTAGATCACTGTTCGCTGCTGGTTGTTCATTGGATGTAGTGTTAGATGTACTGATGATATTAAAGTTTGCATTCTTTAGGATATTGTGATAAAGCTTTTATCTGATTTTGTGTGCTATAAATTCTGTGTAATCTTACAATAAAAAGTTCCAGCTTGCACCTGAACTAGTGTCTTCTAGTTCTTGGGTGTAATTCTCAGCTATAATACCTGGTTCCTGGTTTTAGGGTGGAGGAAGCTGTATTTTGGCGGAGGTGGGGTGCCAGGTGGTCCATCACAGGCTAGTTGTACTGAAGTTGGTTGATGGATCAACTCCAGTTAGCCAGCATGCCCGATAGATGGATTGAATCTCAGCTGGTTGCTACTGAACTGGCCAAGACTCGTCTCGATCCATCTATGTCCGGCTTATGCCGCGTACACACGATCGGTTCAACCGATGAGAATGGTCTGATGGACCGTTTTCATCGGTCAAAACCGATCGTGTGTGGGCGCCATCGGTTATTTAACCATCGGTTAAAAAAAAAGCCAACTTGTTTTAAATTTAACCGATGGATTCCTAACCGATGGGGAAAAAAATCCACGCATGCTTGGAAGCATTGAACTTCGTTTTTTTCAGAACGTCGTTGTGTTTTACGTCACCACGTTCTGACACGATCGTTTTTTTAACCGATGGTGTGTAGGCGCGACGGATCAGTCAGCTTCATCGGTTAACCGATAAACGGTCCATCGGTCCGTTCTCATCGAATGGACAGATCATGTGTACGCGGTATTAGTCTCGGTTCACAGTTATGCGGTGCGGGATTCACAATGACTCCAGTGCAACAAAAAAAAGTTGCATTTACAAAATGAACGGCTCAAATCACACAGCAAAGAATCACATGTGAGTTGGCAGGAATAGAAGGAAAAAGAACCGCTGCTCCAGGTGTATGATGAAAACCTGAAATGAAATGTCTCATAGAGTGCCAGCCCCGGCCCGCCTCCTTGGGAAACTTGTAAGAGAAGAAGCGAAACGGCTGCACATCCAGAGATTCTGATTGCCTTTTATTGTTCACAGTGAATACACCAACACAAAGTCACGTAGACGCGTTTCACACATACATCTTGTGCTTAATCATTACATCAGTAATGATTAAGCACAAGATGTATGTGTGAAACGCGTCTACGTGACTTCGTGTTGGTGTCTTTGGTGTCATCACTGTGAATAATAAAAGGCAATTGGAATCTCTGGCTATGCAGCCGTTTCTTTTTTTCTCTTATGCGTTGGCAGGAATGCTGTTCGATTTCTGTCCGAATCACACGCGGTTTCCCGCACTGCAATAGTGTGAACTAGCACTTAGGGGGGAATTCACGCCTGCAAATGCACCCGATGCCAATTGCATGGAAGAACCAGCCAGATTACATGCATGTGATTGCTGCACTAATGATTACGTACAAACGGCTGTGATTAGCTGTGGGAGGTGGCAGCCTCCCACTGCAGGGAATGCACCCTAATAGTAGGTTGGTAGACACTGCTAGCATTTTCAGGAGGAATCTCAGCAATGACAACCTCCTTATTCATTTAGTACAGCTTTCCTGAAGGAATTCTCACCCTTTCCTGCATAGCCCCCTCTACCCGAGAGTGCCCGGGGGTAGTCATTATGACTTGTAGATTGGCAGGCACAACTATGTCCACAGGTAATTTAGTAAAAGCACTAAATTGGTCAGTTAGACCCCTTTCACACTGAGGAGTTTTGCACTGCATACTCAATGTGAAAGCCCGAGGGCTTTCACACTGAGGCGATGCGCTGGCAGGAGAAAAAAAATCTCCTGCCAGCAGCATCTTTGGAGCGGTGAGAGGAGCGGCGTGTATACCGCTCCTTCACCGCTCCTTCCCATTTAAAACAATGGGAAACCACGGCAATACCGCCCACAATGCGCCTCTGCAGAGGCGCATTGCGGGCGGTATTAACCCTTTATCGGCCTCTAGCGGGAGTTAATACCTCACAGCTAGCCGCCAATTCCCGCGGTTAAGCGCCGCTATTTTTAGCGGCGCTATACCGCCACCGCGGCTCCCGCCCCAGTGTGAAAGGGGCCTAATGGCAGCCTCCATATTTCACTCAGTACAGGTTTTCTTCAAAGATCTTTTTTCTTCAAAGATCACTTTTTTAGGACCGAGTACAAGTACCGATACTTTTTTTCATGTACTCGCCGATACCGAATACCGTTACTTTTTTAAAAATGTGTAGTATCGGTATCGGAACAACCCTAGTATGGGGGCATGGATGGAACTGGGATTGGATCGGGGGGGATGGAGCCGGAATGGTATGGTGGATGGATGGAGCTGGGATTGGATCGGGGGGTGGATGGAGCAGGGATGGGATTGAGGTGGGGTGTATGGAGCTGGTATGGTATGGGGGCATGTATGGAACTGGGATTGGATCGGGGGAAAGGATGGAGCCGGAATGTTATGGGGGATAGATGGAGCTGGGATTGGATGGGGGGGGGGGGGGTGTATGGAGCAGGGATGGGATTGAGGTGGTGTTTGGAGCTGGTATGGTGGCATGTATGGAACTGGGATTGGATCGGGGGGATGGATGGAGCCAGAATGGTATGGGGGATGGATGGAGCTGGGATTGGATGGGGGGGGTGTATGGAGCAGGGATGGGATTGAGGTGGGGTGTATGGAGCTGGTATGGTATGGTATGGGGGCATGGATGGAACTGGGATTGGATCGGGGGGATGAATGGAGCCAGAATGGTATGGATGGATATTCTCTTACCCAAATCACTCAAAGTAAACTTTTTGCCTGTCCCCCCTCACTCACCCACTTCTTCATCCCCCCTCCAATACTCACTTTTAGATTACATAGATGACAAACCTCTGCGCGCTTGAGGTACAGGTGCCTCCTTCCCTCCTCCTCCTTTGACCCCTGTGCACAGGAGGAGGAAGTGCCGGTTCAGTTTGCTTTGTTCCACAGTGCAGCTGGGGAGAGGAAAGATGCCAGCTGCAATGCACAGTGGGGTGGAGCGGAAATACAATTCGCTATAGCAAGTAACAACTGTAATAGTATAGTACTTTGAGCCTTGTATGTCCTCTTAGCAGCTTTAGCAGTATGCTCATTTACCTGACTATAAGTCAGGGCTCGACAAAATCCGGCACCCGGTCGCAATTGAGACAAGAAATTGTTACCTGGCGCCCGAGGAAGCTTAGACCTGCAGAAGGCCGCAGCCTCAATTACCGGCCGGGGCCCGCCGCGATCGCGCGAAGACACAGGATCCAGTGGCTTTGCGGCCTTCTGCAGGCCTAAGCTTCCTTCTGTGGCCTGGCACCATCTTGTGGTGGCCGTTGGCATTACACGTAAAACAGCAGTTCTAATGTGCTTTTCACTGCCATCTCCTTCCCTCTAATTAAAACCCCCAAACATTATATATATTTTTTATTCTAACACCCTAGAGAATAAAATGGCGGTTGTTGCAATACTTTCTGTCACACCGTATTTGTGCAGCGGTCTTACAAGTGCACTTTTTTTGGGGGAAAAAATACACTTTTTTAAATTAAAAAATAAGACAACATTAAAGTTAGCCCAATTTTTTTTTCTATATTGTGAAAGATAATGTTACACCGAGTAATTGATACCCAACATGTCACGCTTCAAAATTGCATCCGCTCGTGAAATGGCGACAAACTTTTACCCTTTAAAATCTCCATAAGCGCCGTTTAAAGAGGAGGTCTAGGGCTAGAAATATTGCTCTCGCTCTACCAATCATGGTTTGGTTTGGAGTGCGGCCATCCATCTTTCATTTTACGCCAATGCTTGCCTAGTGCACTGCCAGCACCCTTGGAATCCTACACCTGTGTATGACCCTATAGCAGACCCACCTTGAGCGGTGATTTTCCTTCTTCTAGCGGACAAAAAAGGGTTAATACTGCCCGATTGATTTCAATGGGAAGGCGCGGTATAGGAGCGGTAAACACCCTGCTCCTATACCGCTCCAAAGATGCGGCTAGCAGGACTTTTGGAGCGGTCCTGCTACCGCACTGCTTCAGTGTGAAAGCCTTCGGGCTTTCACATTGAAGCCTGCAGGGCATGATTTTTTCATGCGGTATAGCAGCGCTATATTTAGCGCTGTACCGCATGAAAAACGCCTCAATGTGAAAGGGGTCTTACTTTCTTAGCTGGCTCCTAGATTCCAAGCAAATTTGTCAAACCCTGCTATAAGTAATTATTTTCATTATTTGCATACAGATATAAACTGGTTAGCTATAAGACAGCCTTTCATAATATCGACACAGGGATGTTTCCTGGGATCATTTGCAAATTTACATACAACAAAACAATGGTAGGTTCTTGAGAGATTGCTAAGAGTGTTAAATATCTACAATACTGCCATACATGACTATTATCTGTCAACCAACATTTGACTGTCTAAACGGCAAACTAAATGGTCCTTATAATATTCCTTTGCAGTTAAATACATAAAGACAGCTCTACCCAAATACAGAATTTAAAATCTGAGCTGATGAGCAGTGTCAGATCTTATAAAGAGGCTCAAATCACTGGCCTGTTAAACTCTTTCCATAACACATTCACCCAAATCAAGTATATTGGGGTATAAAATAGATCTTCTGGAGTTGCTGCATTATGAATCAATATTAATCTAACCATTACATTTAATATTGTATTTTAAACATACTTTAACAAAATGTCACTAAACTTGTGGCCATACTTAAGCATCCTCATTTATCTATATCTTCCTGCCTTTTAGCAGATCCATATTAATGACTGAAGGCATAACTGAAGAAGAGGAACACTAGGGAGACTATGGAAGCTAAAAGCAATGAAGTCTTTCAGCCAGATCTAAAGCTGGTTGCCCACCCTAGGGCAAAGAGTAAAGTATGGAAGTACTTTGGATTTGATACAAATGCTGAAGGATGCATTCTGCAGTGGAAGAAGATCTACTGTCGTATATGTATGGCTCAGATTGCCTATTCTGGAAATACTTCCAACCTTTCTTACCATCTTGAGAAAAACCATCCAGATGAGTTCTGTGAGTTTGTAAAAAGTAACACTGAACAAATGCGGGAAGCATTTGCTACTGCTTTTTCTAAGTTAAAACCTGAATCATCCCAACAAGTTGTTCAGGAGTCATTAATAATAAAGAACCCTCATAGTTTTGATGGGAAGAAGCAAATTGAAGTGTCATCTGCTGTAGTAAACATGATTTGTGAAGGTATGTTCCCAGCTTCCATATTGGATGAACCTACTTTCAAATCCCTACTGAAATGTCTGGATCCAAGGTTTGACATACCGAGCAGAAAATATATAAGCAGCAGGGTTTTGCCTGAAAAATATCACACAGTTAGGGATGTTTTGTTGAAAGAACTGGTTGATGTTTTGTGGTGTGGTATTTCTACTGATATGTGGAGAAATGATTATCAGAATAGGTCATATGTGACCCTTTTCATTCACTTCCTGACTCCTGATCTTTCTAGTTGTTTGTCTTTGAGCTCCCGGTGTTTAAAGACATTTGAAGTACCTGAGGAAAACAAGGCAGAATCAATCACACGAGTTCTGTATGAAACTTTTATTGAATGGGGAATAAGTAACAAAGTTTTTGGTGCTACCACAGATTACAGAAAATACATTATTAAAGCATGTTCCCTCCTGGATATACCTATAGAAATGCCTTGCTTAGGCCAAACATTTGACATGGGAATACAGCAAGCTTTTCAGCTCCCAAAACTGGCAGGACTTCTTTCAAGGTGTAGGAAGTTGGTGGAATATTTTCAGCAGTCTTTTGTTGCACGGTACATGCTTTGTGAGAAACAAAAACAGCAAAACACTCTTAGTTGCATGCTTATAAGCGATAAAGTTTCATGGTGGGGTAGCACACTTGCAATGCTGCAGTGCCTTAAGGAACAGCAGTTCATGCTAGCTGGAGTTTTGGTAGAGGACAGTAATAATCATCATCTCATGCTTGAGGCAAGCGAATGGAATACCATTGAAAGTCTGGTGGACTTGCTGCAACCTTTTAAACAAGTCACAGAAATGCTGTCAGTGTCAAAATATCCCACTATAAGTATGGTAAAGCCTCTTTTACATATGCTCCTTAACACATCATTAAACATCAAGGAGACTGACCTAAAAGAAATAAGCATGGCCAAGGAAGTCATTGCCAAAGCTTTGTCGGCTACTTATCAACAGACACCTGAAATAGATATGTTTTTAAACGTTGCAACCTTTTTGGATCCGAGGTACAAAAGGCTTCCATTCCTGTCTGCATTTGAACGTTCTCAGGTCGAAAATCGTGTTATCGAAGAAGCAAAAAGTTTGCTGGACAGAAATAAAGAGCACTTAAGAACTGAGGAAAAAGTGTATACAATTCCACAAGAACCACCAGTAAAAAAAATGTTGATGTCCTCTACCACTCTTCCATCCAGTAATATCAACAACATGCTGGCTGAAATCTTCTGCCAGTCTGGTGCTTCTGAAGACCAAGAAGAGTGCCATGCTCAAGTGGTTGAGGAACTGAGCAATTTTAAATCCCAAAAAGTACTTGGATTGAATGAAGATCCACTGAAATGGTGGTCTGATCGTTTGCAGTTATTTCCTCTGTTGCCAAAGGTTCTCCAAAAATATTGGTCTATTGCTGGCACCAGAGTATTCCCTGGGCGTCTTTTTAGTTCGTCATCAAATGTTGTAATTGCTAAGAGGAACAGATTAGCTCCTGCTCATGTGGACGAACAAGTGTTTTTGTATGAGAACACAAGACATTTTTCAGAAGCAGAACCCGAGGATGATTATGAAGGAGATTGGGGATTCCAACAAGAACATTTTTTTAATTTGAATGAATCAGTTGGCGTAGGCAGTAGTATATTTTCAGTTAGGGACAGTGGGTTTGTTTAAATGCCTGCAACTGGATGAATTTGCCTTTATGAATCTTACCAACTACCAGAATATGTGGGCCTACTAGTATGTAAAATCTATAAAGGCTTACATGTATCAGTTACTGTGATGAGTCCATTTTAAATGTGTATATTGTTTAAAAATTACAACCAAAGCTTTGTTCTAATGTCATATTTAATATTTATTCTGTGTAGACTATATTTAAAATAATAACAGAATTAGAATAATTTATTACAGTAAATGTAAATTGTTTTATTAGATGTCCAGCAAAACACATTAAATAGTATGTGGTCTTTTTAGATGCCTTATTTTTAAGTATGAAGTATTTTTCTTTTGATCAAAAAAATGCCTTGTTTATCAAAGTTGTTGAATGGAAAAGTTGTGCTGTAAAAACCAACAATCCCTTCATACTTTCATACTTTTCATACTTTCATTCTTTCATACTTCAAAGAGAGAATTGGATTGGACGTTGAGGGTCACAGGCAAAGACATTTATCCTTAGCACACTAAGAGAAATGATGCCTAAGTAATTGAATATAAGGATAGACATGTCCTACTAGAAAAAACAGATATGATGATAAAATAGGGACAGATTATATCGTTCAGTGTAGCCATTCCCCTTGTGATATATTTTAACAAACCAAGAAAACAGGAATTAAATCAAGAGGCTACCAAGCAATAAGAGTATGTATTGAGGAGATGGAACATCAATTTAGAAATGTTCTCATACCTGTAAATCAGTGTATGTATATGTTTTTTGTTTTGTTTGTTTGGATAGAGTGGAGAGGTATTAGAACGCTTGTCAGTTTTTATTACTGTATGTGCCCCTGTAAGGGAGATTCACCCTCTCTATTTGTCCTGTTTCCTTTTATCATTTGAAAGTCAAAGTAAAAGAAAATCCCAAATGTGGGGTTGTCCCCAGAAAAGTAATAGAGGGGAAATCTTCCAATTGGGACACTAGTTCTGGTGACATTGGGGCCCCCAGGGAATCCCCTTAATTTCCAGGGACTTCCTCTCACTTCCTGTTTGGCTGTGGCACGGAAAGTGAAGATAAATTTTGTCAATGGGACACTGGGATGGCGTAAAAAAATCAGGTGTTATAATATTATATAATGGTAACTTTAAAGCAGTTCTTCACTCTGAAGAAAAGTAAAAGTCACCAGCTACTGTAGCGGACTGTAGCTGCTGACTTTTAAAAACAGGACAATTGCCTGTCCAAGGATCCTCACCTGGTCCAGTTTTTTTTCGGTCTTCGGGAGCCCGCCTCCCGACATGTTTAGTATAGGGAAGCCGGCTGTAACTCAGAGTCATAAAGCTTCATAGACGGCTTCCCACTGCACATGTCTGAGCTGTGCTGAACTGTGAATGGTCTGCAGCTTGCAGTCACTAAAAAGTGACTCCAGTGCTCTTCCTTCACCAATATGCACTTACCATAGTGCCATTGAAAAACAGCATTAAATGTTAATCAAAACTAGAGAGATTCCCAGCAGTCTGTCGATCAATCCTCTAGAGAGCTAGTTCTCAAGCCAGGGGAACCCTAGCCAGAAAATGCTCACCACACGGAGCCCAAAAAAGCAGTATATAATTTAGTATATTTATTAGGATATATTGCAAAAACAGCTAGTAAAACATTCCATATGGTTTACACCACAGTATAAAACAAACGGCCGGACTTACAATGATGGCCACATGTTTATATTGTTAAACTGAGAAGTGTCACCTTCAGAGGACTTTCTCATTTATTATTTCCTGAACTTTGTAGACTTTTTAATACAGGTTCTCCTCACTTAACCAGGTTGTTAAACAAATTGGTCGTTAACCGAGGTGTCACAAGTAATCAATATTTTATGCATTCTTAAGGCTTCGTGTACATGGGATGTTTTTATAACCTCTCCTGAGCGATTTAACTTGACAGATAAAAAACCCAAAGTAAAAGAGGGAAAATCTTCCAATGGGTAGACTAGTTCTGGTGAACCAGGATGCCCCAAAGATATTGCCTTAATTAGCAAAGATTTCCTTTTTTGAATATGGGACAGGAGGTGAAGGGAAATCTCCCCAATGGGACAAAAATTGCAAAAAGAAACCTTAAAGGGGTTGGAAAAAAGGTTTTGCCTATAGTGCTACTTTAATATAATTACTCTTTCTTTTAACAATTGTTGAAAAATAATCACTATGTGAAGCACTGTGAAGGAGGAAGCAGTGCCGGCAAATGTAATAACTATGACTGCCTAAGTGGATATATTATTAAAAATAATACATGAAAACAATGTCTTTAAATACAGTAATGCGTTTTTTGATAAGACGATTTACACAAAGCTGTCTCTTCTATGTGTTAATCTAAAAAAAAAAATCTAAAAAAATACATTCAGTTTACGTAAAATGGCTTTTTTCTTTTAATTATATTTCTTTTGCATCTGGCAATCTCTAACTTATTGTTGAACATCTGCTGCTCATTCTGGTGATGGAGCTGCTTTTTTGGTTGCTTTAAGTTTTTGCACAGAAGTAAGTGGCAGATGTTGGTGGAAAAACAAAGGGCAGAAGTCTCAAGCATATCTCTAAATGCAATGTTGCTTAAAGTATGACACCATTCTTTTTACCTATTTTGGTTGGGGAGCAGCAGCGCAGATGTAAAAAGCCACATTTTCATTTGGGGTTTACGACTATTACTTACGACTTATTTCTCACTTATCACTGAGATCGTTTTAAGGACATTTTTTTAAAGGTGGAATGGATGGTATTATTCAAAGGGTTAAAAAAATACATCTTTTTCACATTATTAGGAAAGTATATTTGCAAATTCTTTAACTTTCCAGTCTCCTAGTTGTACAAAGCAGGGAGATACATTTTGCTGGCTTCATAAGCTAACGGTAGAACGTTACACAGTTGTATTAATCGAACATGGAAGATTGTGCCGTTCTGCTGTCTACATCAAAGGGTTATAGGATAAAATCCTTTCCACATTCCTACGCACGATAGGATCGCCAGAGGACAACGGTCTGAAGGACCGTTTTCATCAGTCCAAACCGATCGTGTGTAGGCCCCATAGGTTATTTAACCTTCGGTCAAAAAAATGAGAACTTGCTTTAAAATTTAACCGATGGATGCCTAACCAATAGGTCAAAACTAAATTTGTAAAGTCGGTACAACGTTAGGTACCACCGTAACAATATTTTATGGGATAATTCCCACAAAGTGGCGCTCTTGGACGCCAAAAAAGTACTACAAATAGCTTTTTGCCATTGATTATCGGTGAACGTTGCTTCCAGGTCTCACTCCCACGCTTCAATGTTTGTAGCTCTAATGAATATGTTTTTATTATTTAAAAGGTTATAAAACAAGGAAATCCCCTTGATATTGGTTGTGGGATTAGTAAGGTAAAGCGTTGCACGCCAAGGTAGCATTGTAGAAGTCTGAGATGTATTCTGGAGAAAGTGAGCTATCTGAAGGTACCTATAGTGGTCATTAGTGTCTAAGCCGTACTCTAATGTTTTGAGTGAGGGACCTACCATCATGTCCTACACCACCCTGATGCCCTTAGTAATCCAGTGTGAAATGTGAAGGTCTGGAATGATCAGTGGTAAGCTTGATATGGTGAGTGGCAAGGGTTTGATAACCTGATCTATACAAGTTTGAGACGTACACATCTTCCAAGCTTGTATTGTAGCTTCCGTTGTGGGATAAAGATGTTTATGAGCTAGCGTAAGTAATTTACTTGATAGTAATATGTCGGATAGATTATTAACAGGGACCTGCGATTCCTTAAGATCTAGCCATCTAGGATTGTGCAACTTGGAAAACCATACTCTGGCCTGAGACAGAATCAAGGCCGCGTGGTAGTCTTTCAGAAGTACATGGCCAACCCCTCCAGCTTTCTCAGCCGCTATCAGCTTTTTAAAGGCACACTTTGCTTTCTTACCTTGCCGCAGAAATTTATTCAATAGGGCTTGGGCTTTCGAAAAGTAAGAGTTAGGACTGGAATTGGTAATGTTCGAAAAAGATATAGCAGTTGCGGCAGGACTATCATCTTAAATGCCGCTAAGCAGCCTGACCAGAGCAATTCAACTTTAGAAATCTCCTGTAGTGCCCTAATCATAGTGCTAAGGAACGGGGTGTAATTAGCTGTGAGCAGGTCTTCAGAGGTAGCTGTGAGGGTTATCCCCAGGTACTTTATCCCACTATCTTTCCAGGAGTAAGGAAACCGAGAACTGAGCCTTCTCCTCAGAGGAGGGTCAATGCCTATTCCCATTATGTAAGATTTGTTTTCATTGACCTTGTAATAGGATAACTCAGGGGTTGACAAATTTGCTTGGAATCTATGAGCCAGCTAAAAAAGTTAGGAGCCAGAAAACGCGCCCCGTCCCGACGAGCTTGCGCGCAGAAGCGAACACATACGTGAGCAGCGCCCGCATATCTAAACGGTGTTCAAACCACACATGTGAGGTATCACCGCGATTGGTAGAGTGAGAGCAATAATTCTAGCCCTAGACCTCCTCTGTAACTCAAAACATGCAACCTGTAGATTTTTTTAAACATCGCCTATGAAGATTTGTCGGCATTCCACGAGCGGACGCAATTTTGAAGCGTGACATGTTGGGTATGAATTTACTCGGCGTAACATTATCTTTCATAATATTTAAAAAAAAATGGGGATAACTTTACTGTTGTCTTATTTTTTTATTAAAAAAAGTGTAATTTTTTCCCAAAAAAGTGTGCTTGTAAGACCGCTGCGCAAATACGGCGTGACAAAGTATTGCAATGATCGCCATTTTATTCTCCAGGGTGTTAGGATAACAAATATATATAATGTTTGGGGGTTCTAATTAGAGGGCAGAAGATGGCAGTGAAAATAGTGAACAATTACATTAGAATTGCTGTTTAACTTGTAATACCAATGGCCACCACCAGATGGCGCCAGCTTACACATCTGGTGGTAATAACTTGTAATACCAACGGCTCACCACCAGCTCATTTTGCCCCCCTTCCAAGCCAAGTCGCCAGGACCCTATTTCTAGTCGCCATGGCGACCTGGCGCCCGGGATTTGTCGAGCCCTGGGATAACTTATTGAATAATTCCAAAGCTAAATGGGCTGAAGCCAGGGAAGTCTCTACATCAGTGAGGATCATAATGATGTTGTCCGCAAACAGACTGATAGTATGAGTAGAGTTGGGTACAGGGAAACCTCTGATGCCAGGGTGAGAGCGAATATAAATTGCAAGGGGCTCCATTAACAAATTTAAAATTAAAGGAGACAAGGGACACCCTTGTCTGGTACCATTTGAGATGTCAAATGGCTTGGACAAGACTCCCAAAGTAAGTACTTGGGCAGAGGGCTTAGAATACAGAGCTAGAATCGCAAACAAGATGGGGCCGGAGAAACCGAACCTCTCAAGTACTTGGGCCATATATTGCCAGTGGATATGGTCAAAGGCCTTCTCTGCGTCCAAAGCTAACAGCAGAGAAGGCCTTTTGTGCAAGTTGGCCAAATGTATTATATTTGTCAGTCTGCGAGTGGCATCAGAGGTCTGACGGCCCTTGGTAAACCCTGTCTGATCCGGGTGGATAAGAAGAGGGAGAATATCCAATAGGCGGGCTGCTATAAGTTTGGCATAAACCTTTAAATCGATATTAAGCAGTGAGATCGGCCTAAAGTTTGGGGGAGAGGATGGATCCTTCCCTGGCTTCGGGAGAGTCACGATAATAGCATTTAACATTTCAGGAGGGAATGTGGCTAAGGCAGCGGTAGCATTAAAAGTGTTTTCCAAATAAGGGGACAAAATTAGATTAAAGGTTTTATAATAGTCTCCGGTAAAACCGCCTGGAATCTATAATTTTATGGATTTCTTCCCTACTAAAAGGCTGATTACATTTTTGTAATTGTTCGTGTGAGATGGTGGGTATGCTTAATTTTTGCAGAAATTGGCTGATAGCGTCAGGGTTGGGTTGGTAATTGTCAGCATCATCCTTTAAATTATACAAGGTATTATAATAGTGGCTGAAAGCATCAGCTATGTCTTGGGGGTGATAAAGCTTATTATTACTAAGAGGGTGGATAATATATGGTATCTTGGTTTTATACCTCAGTCCCCTCACTCTGTGCACTAAGGCCCCGTACACACGAGAGGATCTATCCGCTGGAATTGATCTGCGGATCAGTTCCAGCGGATAGATCCGCTGGTGTGTACAACCCAGCGGATCTTTTTCCGCGGATTTATTTCGGGCCGACCGATTTCCAGCGGATAAAAATTTCTTGGCATGCTAAGAAATCTATCCGCTGGAATCGGCTCCAGCGGATCGATCCGGTGGTCTGTACAGATTCGACACATGCGTGGATATCCTTATATGACAGCGTCGCGCCGTCGCCGCGATGATGACGCGGCGACGGCGCGACACGTCACCGCGGACGGAATTCCGCAGGGATTTTGATCTCCTGGTTAGTACAACCAGGAGATCAAAATCCGCCAGAGGATTTATCCGCGGATACGATCCGGAGGACCGTTTCCGCGGATAAATCCTCTCGTGTGTACCCAGCATAAGAGTTTTCCTGCTTTATTACCTGTGGCGTAGTAAGACATTTTTAATCTTCGGGACGATTTTTCAAAACTTTCTAATAAGAGGAGTCTAAGGTCATATCTCAATTGGTTTAGTTTTCGTGAGATTGCAGGGGAAGGGTTCTGTTTGTTGCTCGATTCTAGTTTAAAAATGTAATTTGTTAACTCTTTTACTCGTTGCTGCCGCTGCCTCTTGGCCCTCGCCCCCAGTTGTATGAGAATGCCCCTAATGTACGCCTTATGGGCATTCCACAATACAAATTGGTCCTGTACAGAGTGAGCATTGTTACTGAAAAAACTCTTTCAGATGAGATTCAATATGATTCCTGGCATCTATCTGCTGCAGCAAGTATGAGTTCAACCTCCACATTGAAGTCGTGGTGCTAGTTGCAGAGTCCTCTAAAGAGAGGGTGATGGAAGCGTGGTCTGACCAGGTTATGGAGTTAATGGAAGCGGCTGTTACTTTAGAAAGTGTGGATTGGTCCACCAGGAATAGGTCAATTCGGGAGTAAGCTCCGTGCGGCAAAGAAAAAAAGGTAAAGTCTTTTTCGCCTGCATGAAGGCACCTCCAGGCATCAAATAAGTCTCTATTATGGATTGAAGACGAAAGGGAAGGACTTGTGCATTTGACACCTGAGGATGAGTCCATACTTGGGTCAGGTGTTGCGTTGAAATCACCACACAGAACCAGCCGACCCTTTTGGAGGTTATTTACCTTGTGCATCAGTTTGTGGAAAAATCGAACCTGGTGCTGATTTGGAGAGTAGACATTTTTTTTTTTAACAAAAGGTTGTTTATTGATGTAAACAGACAGAGTAATCAGCAGTAAATGCAGCATTGCACACAAGATAAGGCATAATGAATTAACAAAGAAGACGAACGTCCCTGCAAGGAGCGCACCCCCCTGCCCTACACATAATGATAGAAATCGCAAAAGAAGAGAATAAACAAAAAGGGGGGGGGAAAGCTCAAATAGTACCAGGGAAACGAAGAGTATCAGATCACAGGTTGGGCATGCAGTACATGGTGAAGCTGACATTAAACCTACCATTTACTGTAGTACCCCTCCCTCCTCCCCACACAAAAAAAAACACATATGACGGGAGTGACAGCTGCGTGCCATAGTTCACACTGTAGACGGGTCTAGTGTCTCCTTCCAGGGCAAATGGGAAGACCTCCACCACCGCACCACGGAACAAGCATCCAGGGGAATAGGAGATGGGCGGAGGCAGAGGGGGGGGGGAGAGAGAGGCCCTGCCATCAGACCCCAGGAGAATCTTGACTCAGGCTACCACCCCAGTGTGTCCCCACGTGGCTCCACCTACACCCAGCCCCAGGGTTCGCGAGGGTTACCAGGCCATCTCAAGCCACCACCCACTAATCCAGCTCCAGCCTCTCAGCCTTCACCCAGGCCGCCCAAATTTTATCAAATTTCCCAGGACAGTTGCGACCCAGATATGTGAGTTTGTACAGGGGAAGGGCCGCATTAATCAATGCTCGCCATTGCTGCACCGAGGGGGGAGGGACCTCCTTCCATTTTAGCAGGATTGCTTTCCTGGCATAGAAAGCTGCGAAAAAAATAAACAGTTTCTTGGCTTGAGTACCGGGTAGTGTGTCAACTATATCCAAGAGCAACGGCAAGGGATCACAGGGTACACTTATCTTACTCACGGATTGAATCACCTTCACTACCCCCTGCCAGTAGGTTTGCAACGCGGGACACGACCAGACTACATGAAAAAATGAGCCCTCCTCTGCGCTACATCTTGGGCAGGAAGGACTCCGCTGCGGGAATATTTTTGCCAGGCGCTGGGGGGAGAAATAGGCCCTGTGCAAGAATTTAAGTTGGATAAACCTATCCCTGGCAGACACCACCAGTGTAAGATATTGTTGTATCCCTTCTTCCCAATCGTCATCAGCCAGCACCAGGATATCCGCCTGCCAGACCGAGTACAGCTGAGAGACCTTAGAGGTGTCCAGGCCCACCAATAGCGAGTATAGGGCAGACAAGGGCTTAGTCTCGTCCGACTCACTCAGCAAGCGTTCCACCCCCGTAGTCTCCAGCACCACCAGCCCAGGGAATTGTGAACCAAAGGCGTGACGCAGCTGAAGGAACCGAAAGAACATCTGGTTCGTCAGTCCCTTTCTCTGCTTCAACTCATCAAAGGTGAGTAGTCTGCCCGCCGGGGCTATGTCCACCAGCGTCTTAACCTCAAATCGGGCCCACAGAGCCGGGTCAGGTATGGACTGAAAGTGCGAGAGACGCGGGTTCCCCCACAGCGGCGTACGCGGGGACCAGCGACCGGTGCTCTGAACCCTGGTCCTAACAGCCTCCCACACCCTCAGGGTAGTCTTCATAGAAGGGGTAACCGCGGGACTAGACCTGGGGCCCCTGTGAATAAGATTGCGGAGTTCAGAGTAAGATCCCAGAAGCGCAGCCTCCAGAGTAGCCGCCGGGTTGGCCGGCTCCTCCGAAAGCCACCACCTGAGCGTGACAAGGACAGCAGCCCAGTAGTACTTCTGGAAGCATGGCAGAGCCAGACCGCCCAGAGTGACCGGTAGCTGCAGGGTAGACCTGGCTATTCTAAGGGTTCCCCCGTTCCAGACGAAGGACGTGATTAAGGAGTCCAATTTCCTAAAAAAGGTGTTGGGAATGGGGACGGGTGTCTGTCTAAAGATATAGAGAAACTTCGGCAGAACGGTCATCTTGACCAAATTGACCCTCCCAACCGGGGTAAGGGGCAGTGTCTTCCAAGCAGCGCACCTCTGAGTCAGGAGGGACAAGACCGGGGTCAGGTTAAGGGGGGTGAACTGCTTAAGGTCCCTATGTATCTCCACACCCAGATACCTGAACTGTGTTACCTATCGCAAAGGAATACCTGTTGGGACCACCGTCTCCGATGTCTGGAGGGCGAAAACGACCGATTTCCCCCAATTGATGCGGACGCCTGAGAATCTGCCAAATGTGTCGATAAGCTCCAGGGCGGCTCCAAGAGAGCGAGAGGCATCCCGCATGTACAACAGCGTATCGTCCGCGTATAGGGAGATTTTTTCTTGGATCGAGCCTATAGGGATACCGCGCACCGCCGGGGAGGAGCGAAGGAGAATCGCCATGGGCTCAATAGCCAGAGCAAAAAGGCCGGAAGACAATGGGCACCCCTGCCTCGTGCCCCTGTGCAGACGAAAAGGCTGGGAAAGAGTCGACCCGGTGCGAACCCTAGCAGTGGGCGCCCTGTAGAGAGCCTGTACCCACGATACAAACCTGGGACCAAAGCCGAACCGACGCAGGACCTCCCATAGATATGACCACTCGACAGAGTCAAAAGCTTTTTCCGCATCCAGGGAGACCACCACGTCGGACTCGGCCAGGGCCCCCCGAGCCCCCAGCACCGTGTACAGTCTACGGAGGTTTATATCCGTACCCTTCCCGGGCATGAAACCGGTCTGGTCCTCATGCACCAAGGACAGTATGACCGAGTTCAAACGTCTGGCCAGAACTTTAGTGAGGATTTTAGCATCTGCGTTCAAAAGCGAAATAGGCCTTGTGATGCATTTGCCTATATGTCTCAGTTTAATTCTCCCTGCTTGCCCTGTGTGATTCTGTCCTCGGCTAACATGTTATTGACGTGCTAATGTCCCCTCACTATTTCTAAAGGTTAATTGATCTATTGTGTTGTGTGAAGGAGATCTGTGTTTAAGTGGCTTGTGTTAATTATTCTGATTGCTCCATTGTGGTAATTATCTCTCTATATGCGGGGTCGAGCGGTCTAGTTAATGTATTCAGTACAACTAGTAATCAGCGTCATTGATGTCATTGTCTAAAGAAAATGTGTTTTCAGCATCGGCTCCGTCGTGTCTGTCTAATCATCTGTATGGAAGCCCCAGTGTGAGGGGGGCGGAGATTTGTCATTGTAACAGTTTTGGAAATTACATATAAGCTGTGTGATATAACATTAAAGTCTGTCTTGTTCTAGCAGTAAGCCTGGACTAATGTGTGGCTTAATGGGCGATCTCAGGAATATTCCTCCTAGTGGAATATTGGGTGATGTTCTTATGGAAGAAGGGAATCTTTGACGGGGATATCATACCAATACCGTTACAATTGGTTGGCAGCAGCGGGATTTTCCCTTCTACTCTCCTTTACACCCGGATTCCAAGCAGACACTGGAAGAACTACTGGAAGTTCGTGGAAGGATTGCTAGCAACAAAACCAAGCGGGTCATCATAGCAGAATTAATGGAGCTAGACCAGGAGGACGGGATTGCAGCAACGCCAGCAGTACAAGAGATGGAGACACCAGTGATTCAGGAGGAGGAATCGCCAGCCAACAAGCTAATGAGAGAGAAGCTAGCTTGGTTTGGTCCGAACCCAACGCCGGATGTGGTGCTGAAAGTGATGGACCTGTTAGTAAACGCAGAGCTACAGAAGGATAAACAAATAAGAGATGCAGAACTACAGAAGGCTAAACAAATAAGAGACGCAGAACTACAGTTAAAACTGGCAGCAGTCCAACAAGCAGCCGCACATTCTCCAAACAGTGAGTACAGCACAGCAGACGCAAGGAAGATTCCGTTTAGCGCTTTTAAAGCTTTTGATGAAAAGGACTGTGAAATTGATAACTACCTGGCAGATTTTGAGCGACAATGTAACCTGCACCAAATAGCTAGAGGAGAGTGGGTTGCAATATTGTCAGGCAAACTGTCAGGCAAAGCTTCTGATGCTTTCCGGACCGTGCCAGATCAGGATATCCATAGCTACGCCCGGGTTAAAGAAGCGCTCCTAGCTCGTTATGCAGTAACCCCAGAGTCCCACCGACAGAAGTTCAGGGACTCACGCAAAACCACAAAAGACTCTTACGCGGAATGGGCATGCCAGTTGTCCCTGTCGGCCTCTAACTGGGTTAACAGCAGCCAGGCCACCACCGCAGAGGACATTTTGCAACTAATGCTCCTGGAGCAATTTTTCAATCGCATCCAGACGGATGTCAAAGATTGGGTGAGAGATCGCAGGCCCATGACTCTACCAGAGGCCGCGAAGTTGGCGGATGAATATGCGGATACTCGCAAGACAAACCAGGTCACACCACGGGTACAACCTCCACGACCAACGGCGCCCTCACACCCACCAGCCGCTAGATACCAACCGCCTAACAGACCGATGACATCTAGCCCTCGCTATCCACGCCAGGAGGACAACGAACAACGCTGCTTCCGGTGCAAACAGCTGGGTCACTTCAAGCAGAATTGCCCCATGAACGACAACACCAGGTCAAATTGGTCTCAACCTGGGTACCGCCCACCAGCAGCAGCCCATTGTGTAGACTCGGCTTGGGATCTCCAGGAGCTGGGTCCGGAAGAACCATTGGACACCATTTACGAAGTCCTCACGGTACAATCTGGTATTACGGACAACAGGGAACACCATTGTCAGCTGGTCATGGGCGACAGCCATGAGCCGGAGGGGCCCTGGAGGGAGCTGGGCAGAAAGAGGCACCGCCGGCTACCCCCCAGGAAGAAGAGGTCCTGGAAGCCGTATAACAAGCTGACCTGGGAGGAGAAGAAGCGACTGGAGGAGAGGGAGTCGCAGCGGGCGTCCCAGATGCGGGCCGAGATGTTCGCCAAGGGCCCACCGGTGGCCCCTTACACCACCACCCAGTTCCTGATGATGAAGGACCACGTGGAGAGCCTGCAGGACATGAGCAAGCAGGAGCTGATCCGTGAGTACATGGAGCTGGAGGAGTGCATAAGCCGCATGGAGGAGGAGGAGAACAACCACCTGAGGTCACAGCAGGCTGACCCCCCCAGGCTCCATGAACTGGAGATGGAGCTGGAGAAGCTCAAAGAGGAGAACTGGCGGCTGCGGAGGGAGCAGAGGGTGGCTGACCCTATGGGGCCCTGATTCCCCCCCCCCCGAACTCTGAGCACCGGTGCTACAGCATTTCAACAAATATAACTTTTTCTTTTTATGAATCGCCTGTGACTGTCACTTCAGAGCCATAACCTGCCCCTCCCATAGCGGGACACCTAGATGGCGGCGCACAGACCCATTCGCCGTCTTCACACTGACTTCTGGTGACTCTGCAGATCGCACAAAGACTTGGGGACTGACCGGCGTGTGATCTGACGACCCGGTGGCATACCTGAGTCTGAAGCAGTTGCCAAGGGAGGTCAGTCACGCCAAACGGAGTTAACCTCGGACTAAAAGCTCTGAACCCGTCAACCCTACTGGACCAGGGAAGGTCCAACCGGGTTTGCCGTAGCAGGGAGAAAAAGGGGGGCCATTGTGATGCATTTGCCTATATGTCTCAGTTTAATTCTCCCTGCTTGCCCTGTGTGATTCTGTCCTCGGCTAACATGTTATTGACGTGCTAATGTCCCCTCACTATTTCTAAAGGTTAATTGATCTATTGTGTTGTGTGAAGGAGATCTGTGTTTAAGTGGCTTGTGTTAATTATTCTGATTGCTCCATTGTGGTAATTATCTCTCTATATGCGGGGTCGAGCGGTCTAGTTAATGTATTCAGTACAACTAGTAATCAGCGTCATTGATGTCATTGTCTAAAGAAAATGTGTTTTTAGCATCGGCTCCGTCGTGTCTGTCTAATCATCTGTATGGAAGCCCCAGTGTGAGGGGGGCGGAGATTTGTCATTGTAACAGTTTTGGAAATTACATATAAGCTGTGTGATATAACATTAAAGTCTGTCTTGTTCTAGCAGTAAGCCTGGACTAATGTGTGGCTTAATGGGCGATCTCAGGAATATTCCTCCTAGTGGAATATTGGGTGATGTTCTTATGGAAGAAGGGAATCTTTGACGGGGATATCATACCAATACCGTTACAGGCCTGTAGGAGGCACACAACTCGGGGTCCTTGCCTGGTTTGGGGATCACTACGATGACGGCCTCCGCCATAGAGGGAGGGAGGTCGCCATCCTTAAGAGATGCGACTACCATAGCATGAAGCCTGGGGGACAGTAGCTCCCCATGCTCCTTATAGAATTCCGGGGGAAGGCCGTCCACCCCCGGGGTCTTCCCCGCCTGCAATTCCCCCAAGGCCTGTTGCACCTCCTCAAGGGTAATTCCACTGTCCAGGTAGGTACGGGCCTCATCTGAGAGGCTCGGGAAGGTCAGTTGCCCCAAAAAGGAGTCCAGCTCCTCTCCCGTGTAGTCCACCCTAGATGAGTACATCGTCCCGTAATAGGAGGCAAAGCACGTATTGATAGGCCCTGGGTCCACCTCAACCATCCCATTTGCGTTTTTAATCCTAGCAATTGTAGTAACGGGCTGTTGCTCCTTAGCCAGCCAGGCCAAGAGGCATCCCGTCTTCTCCCCCTGCTCAAAGATGCGCTGTGTTTGGGCCAACTGTATATTTCCCGCTTTGGCCACCCGGAGAAGCATAGTCTCACGGTAGGCCGTCTGCATATATGCATATGTGACAGGGTTTTGGGTAACAATATATTGTTTTTCTAACTCCTGGGCTTTAGCCTCAGCCTCCTCCAAACAAATAGTGGCAGCTCTACGTTCCCTAGAGATGATAGCTTGGTAGCATCCCCGCATGAACGCCTTAAAAGCATCCCACCTGTTGCCTACCTCCGTGGAATCCTCATTGTCCCTCCAAAACTCAGGAACATGTCCGGGGATCTCCGCCACCACCCTCTCATCCGAGATCCAGTAGCGAGAAAGTCGCCACAGTTTCTCCGATGGGGGCGTTTGGGTCCGCAGTTCAAGAAGCACAGGGGCGTGATCCGAAATACCCCTGGGGAGTATCTGCACCTTACTAACCCTCGAGAGCATTCCCCCACTAACATAAACTAAATCTATCCTAGACATAGCTCTGTAGGAGGTGGAGTGACACGTGTAGGCTCTGTCGACTGGGTATTTCCAGCACCACACATCCGTCGGGCCATAGAGTGAGGCCCAGCGCTGCAGGGGAGAGTCAGTGGCCGCGTCGGACGACAGCCTGTCCAGGGACAGGTTTGGAACCATGTTAAAGTCCCCTGCGATAATAATATTGTCAGTGGGATAAGTGGCTAATATAGGGATCAGGGATTTTAAGAGTGATACCGTTGCCGGTGGCGGAATGTATAAGCCCATAATTAGCATTTCAACCGTGTCCACCACAGCATGGAGGAGCACGTATTTGCCCTCGGGTCTAGCCTAACGTCTAGAAGGGAGTAGGATAGGGACTTGTGTATCAGTACACTAACCCCCCTGGCGTAGTTGGAGTACGTAGCATGGTAAGAGTGACCTATCCACTGCTTTCTTAAGCCCAGAATCTTACGTCCCGTCAGGTGAGTCTCCTGGAGGAGGCATATATGTGTAGCATATTTCTTAAGGTAGGCCATGACCAGCGACCTCTTTATTTTATCATTGAGCCCGCGGACATTCCACGAGATTAGCCTAATGGGAGCCATTGAAATCCTATCAACTCAGGGCAGTTAGAACCATGACCGTGGAGCTACCGCGAGGAAGGGCACCCCACCGACCACACACAAATATTCACCTCAAAAGCATTAGGCACCCAGCCCGGCCGCCAGAAACAGGACGGGCTAGGTGTCCAAGGCAACATACTGCATGCATTAGTCTGGCAAGAAATTTGGCAACTTATAAGAGCATCAAACAAAAATGAAAAAAACCTGAAAACAAAACAGAACCTCCCCTCCCCCCCACCCCGCACGCCCAGAAAAAGTACCGGGGTGCTTAGTCCCCGAACCAACCCCATCAAACCGTAGGAAGGTCTCCTATGGGAGCAACTGGCAAGGAAACCAGACCAGAGGTACCAGAAGAGCAAACATCCGGCTCAGCAATTCCCTCAGGAGAGGACCCCACCCCCCAGACCCATACATATCGCCGGGTAACATTGGATCCACCCATAACACATTGGTTCACATTTAGTCAGCTTAAACAAAACAAACTATAAAACTTAAAGCATAGAAAAGTTCACCTAGTCCTAGCTAGGGGCACATACTTGAACAATATAACGTTACAGGCCCAGACCCGGTCATCAGCAGGCCCGGGAGCCTGGGTCAGACCCGGGTTGTTCCCCCTCAGGGCCCCCCATGCATCAGCCAACACTCGTTCCCGAGCCACCCCCATGTCCCCCATCCTCAGGTGTACCCCTAGGAAACCTGGAGTCAAGCTGGTGAGCCACAGAAAGTGCCAGACGGCGTCCATGTGTAGCGTTTGTGTCGGGTCACCAGGCGGGACAAGCAGAAAAAGCGAAGGGGAAAGGAATGGCGGGGGCAGGGGGCCAAATACTCCATCAACATAGAGGCACAGTCCTGCCCTCCCATCCATGTGGCTCTTGGCAAAGGGAGCAACGTTCAGGTGCAGCCACTCAGAAAATAGAAAAGGGGGAAATATACATGGAGCCGGGGGGGGGGGGGGCAAAACAGCAAGCAATATAGTTACCGATGCCTGGGCAGAGTGTCCAACCAGTGTGAGGCATCTTCCGGTGATGTGAAGTAGCGGGTAGATTCGCCATCGATGACCCTCAGGCGCGCTGGGAACAGCATGCTGTACTTCAGGCCCTTGGCGCGGAGCAATCCCTTGACATGATCGAATGTCCTGCGTAGCCTTTGGGTGTCCAGAGAATAGTCAGGGAACATCATAAGCCGCGTGTTGTCAAAGCGGAGCTCCCCCACTCGTCTGGCCTCCCTCAAAGCCAGATCCCTGTCACGGAAGTTGAGCAGGCAAAAAATAAACGTGCGCGGGGGGGGGCCCAGGTATGGCACGGCCCGGCGGCATCCTATGGGCCCTCTCCACCACGAAGTGCGGGGAGAATTGGGCCTGCGGCAGTAGGTTCCGGAGCAGGGTTTCAGTAAACTGCGTCGGGTCTTGGCCCTCAGCCCCCTCCAGGAGACCGAAAACCCTAAGGTTATTCCTCCTGCTACGGTTCTCACTATCTTCTGCCCGTGACTCCAGGGCCTTCACTCTCACCTGCAGGGTGTGTATGGAGGCCCGCTGGTCCCGGATGGAATCCTCCGCGTCTCCAACCCGCCGCTCAGCCTCCCCCAGCCGCTCCCGTATGTCATCAAGGTCCCTCCGAAGGAGCCCGAGATCCAGCTGTACGGTGTCGATCTTACCCGTAAGGGTGGTCTGACATCCCTGGATTGTCAGCATAAGAGCCTGGAAGCGGTCCTCCTCCGATGCATTCGCCGGGGAAGGCGGCGTCTGGGACGCCATGTGCGCGCGGCCTACAGGAGTCAGCGGCGGCCTCGGCAGGGGACTCGATTTGGTCGTGGCGCCTCCTTTTCGTCCAGGGCCGGACTTGCCCTTACGCATACGCGAGAGCCCCCGGTGTCGGTCAGGGTGAAAAGTAGAGGTGGATCCTGCGGGTTAGCGGGGAATTAGGTCCCGAAGAGCGGAGCTCCTCTAGCACACGCCCGCTCAAGTCGCCATCTTGGCCACGCCCATGGAGAGTAGACATTTACAACAGTGTATGTGGTGGAATTGAGGTCACACACTAGGATGAGGTAACGCCCCCTGGGATCTGGCACAACCTCATGGAGCGTAAATGCCACCGTATCTCCTACAGCTGTAAGGACCCCTTTTGTTTTGTTTTGTTATGAGCATTAGCCGAGAAAACATGGGGAAAGCTTTTATGGGAGGGGATGAGGCAGAAAAGTGTGTTTCCTGGACACAAACGATGTCTGCTTTGTTGGATAGAGCTTCCTTCCACATAGACTTTCTCTTAACTGGATGGTTAATAGAAAGAATTTTCAAACCCATTTTGGAGGTATCTGTGTGTTTGATGAAGATGCACAGAGTGATGGCATAATTGAGGCAAAGACGTGTAGTGAACACCATGTGTCAGAAGGTACTTTGCGATGTACTCACTGTTGGTTGAGGGTGAGGAGATCATCCAAGTTACCGTGAAAGGCCCAAGTAGACCGATTCCTACTTCGGATGCTGTGTGAAAAGATCTTTTCCATGGATAGGTGCTGAGTGCAAGGCTGAAACAACATTCAGGAACGAGGAGACCGGAATATAGGAACACAAAAACAGAGAGAAAAATTGAACAACCATATAACTGGCATAGTACCAACAAAATCAAGGATTGGCCCTTGAGATTAACACTTGAAAACAGAGTACCCGTATCCAGCAGTAAGCTGCTCCAGTTAGGAAAGGGGTAAGTCCAAGCCTATAGGCTCTCCTATCCGCCTTTCAGGGAATAGTAATAGGTACGATGCCATTCCGGGTTTAATTATGTGATTTGGCATTTTTATTGGTGACTTTTTTCCACTCAGGCTCATGCTGTTTCCCAGGTCTGGTGGTGTTTTGGGCAACTGTGTCCTCAGGAAGCATCTTCCATTCCTCTAGCAGAGAGATGCCATTTTCCAGCCACTCAACAATGTGCGTGCGGCCATCCCTCGTGATAGACAATTTAGTAGGATAACCCCACCTGTATACAATATTGTGGTTTCTGAGAACCTTTGTGATGGTGTTTTAAGTTTTTCCTTCTTTGCAAGGTGTATTGGGACAGGTCAGCAAAAAACTGAAGGTTTTGGTATTTTGAGGGAACTTGCTCTTTTTTGTGCATTGCCGCCATCAACTGCTCTTTTGCGTGATAGAAATGGAGACGGAGGATTATGTCTCTGGGCACCTGCTCGGGCAGGTAGGACGGTTTAGGCAACCAATGCATCCTGTCAATAGTGATCTCTATGTCAGAGAGGTCAGGGAGGAGCGACCTGAACAAGAATGAGGCAAAAGTGCGCAAGTCCGACTGCTGGACAGATTCAGGGACCCCTCTAATTTTCAAATTATTTCTGCTGCTTCTGTCCTCAATGTCTGCGAGCTTAGCCTTTATCCACTCTGAATCCCACTCTCTCTCCTCGTTAGAATCTACCAGATCATTAATGGTGGTGGCATACTCCCCCATTTTATGCTCAATGTGTTCCACTCTGGCCTCCACCGCCTGTATGTCGTAATGGAATTTGTGCATACATTGCATCATGTCAGACTGCAGTGAACTGCGCAGGGACAATAGCATATCCTTCAGAACAGTGTCCATCACAGGTTGGTGAGCTGTGGGGAAGGATTCAATAGAGTCAGGGAGCTCACGTGTGTCATCCCCAGAGTCAGTGACAGGGCTTGCAGCATGGACAGATCTCCCACTATCCATCCTGAATTTTGCTTTGGCCGGGCTGCCAGAGGCAGGAGAGGGAGAGAGAGACCGTGGGCTGTCATGGGAGCCTTTGTCCCGAGCCATCCTGCCCGACACAGAAGAGTTGCCTTGCGGCCTGGCTACAGGGGTGGATGATGACCCGGCGCCATCTTGCCTACCTCCATGCTGCTGCGGTGAGAAGTCTGTCAACCGCTGCGGCTTCCTCAGTTCCTTCCTCTTCCTGGACATGATTGCAGGCTGTCCCAGGGCCAGATCGCCTGAAGGAACGGGTGAGAAAGATCACCGGTATGTGCCGCTTTATTCCCGGTATAGCAGGAGCTCTGGATCTATGCTGCCATCCGGCTCCTTAGCAAGCCACGTCCCCTGGATTGCAAACTTCTTGATAATGTTGCGCACTATGGACAAAGGCAAATCTAGATCTCTGGAGATGGACTTGAAACCTTGAGATTGTTGATATTTTTCCACAATTTTGGTTCTCAAGTACTCAGACAGTTCTCTTCTCTTTCTGTTGTCCATGCTTAGTGTGGCACACACAGACACACAATGCAAAGACTAAGTAAACTTCTCTCCTTTTTATCTGGTTTCAAGTGTGATTTTTATGTTGCCCACATCTGTTACTTGCCCCAGGTGAGTTTAAAGGAGTATCACATGCTTGAAACAATCTTATTTATCCACAATTTTGAAAGGGTGCCAAGAATTTTGACCAGCCCATTTTTGGAGTTTTGTGTGACATTATGTCCAATTTGCTTTTTTTCCTCCTTTTTTTTGTTTTGTTCCAATATACAAAAAGGGAATAAACATGTGTATAGCAAAACATGTGGTACCGCAATACTTTTCTGTAAGAAATACTTGCTTTTCTGGATACATTTCTGGTGTGCCAACAATTTCGGCCATGACTGTACATTACATAGAAACTGCTGTTACCAGTGTGAAGACATCCGCTCAGGGATTGGAAATGGCATTTTGCCCTGAACACACTTACTCTGTGATGACCATAAACAGAACCATGTTTACAATATATCTTATAACCAAAGGGAGTACCTAAGGAGGGAGTAAAATGAATACAAGTCAACTTAATATTCAAATCTATTATATGCTTATGTAAGGAGTGCCACTATCACTTAAAGAGCAATGTGCTTATTGTGAATATACACTATATTACCAAAAGTATTGGAACGCCTGCCTTTACACGCACATGAATTTAATGGCATCCCAGTCTAGTCTGTAGGGTTCAATACTGAGTTGGCCCACCCTTTGCAGCTATAACAGCTTCAACTCTTTTGAGAAAGCTGTCCACAAGGTTTAGGAGTGTGTCTATGGGAATGTTTGACCATCCTTCCAGAAGTGCATTTGTGAGGTCAGGCACTGATGTTGGACTAGAAGGCCTGGCTTGCAGTCTCTGCTTTAATTCATCCCAAAGGTGTTCTATCAGGTTGAGGTCAGGACTATGTGAAGGCCAGTCAAGTTTCTCCACCCCAAACTCGCTCATTCATGTCTTTATGGACCTTGCTTGTACACTTGTGCGCAGTCATGTCCACATCCCCAAACTGTTCCCACAAAGTTAAGAGCATAAAATTGTCCAAAATGTTTTGGTATGCTGGTGCCTTAAGAGTTCGCTTAACTAGAAATAAGGGGCCAAGCCCAACCCCTAAAAGCCATTCCCACACCAAAATCCCCCCTCCCTCAAATGAATTGGACCAGTGCACAAGGATTGGCACCCAATCTTATTTCCTCAGTTCTCATATAAGCAAGGATGATACCCACTTTGGCCCACCCTCTGCCCACAGGACATGCCTGTAGGCTCCTGGGATATGTCACATGTCCCAGGAGGCTACAGGACCAGTTCCACAGCACCACGTAATTCTGCCCATGCACAGTGGGGAGCCGACTTTGATTATTCAGGAAGTCACCATTGGCAATATCCAAATTAAAATCTAGCCCTGGTTAAAGACCAAATTTAGGCTGGGTTCGTACTAGAACACGCAGCGGCTCACAGCAGAAGTCCACTGCATCTCCATTCACCGTTTCAGGTCCAATTTCAGCTCGAATTTTGAGCTGAAAAATGGACCAAAACTAGCACAGGGCTCCTGTGCAATTCGCACTGTAGCCGCTGCTGAGATGTGTGAACCGGCTCCAGAGAGAGACGGTCACAATCTCCTACTAAGCGAATTGGATGCCGGGAAACCCGTATGCAATTCGCATAAGTGTGAACCAAGCATCAATGTACGTTGATATTATGAAATATAATTCTGGGGTTGCAAAGGTGCTGCCATTACCACAGTCATTGTTCTATAATTTATAGTCACTGTGCTGCCTTCATCAGTCAATTTATTTACATTTGTGTTTATTGTGTATATAGTTTAATTTGGTCTACTGTTATGCTGCCACTTTTTGTCCAATGTGTTTAGGTACACTAAGGGGTTGATGTACTAAAACTGGAGAGTGCAAAACCTGGTACAGATTGCTATATAAACCAATCGGCTTGCAGGCTTTTTTGTTAAAGCTTAAAGGGGTTGTAAAGGTCTGTCTTTTATTTTCTAAATTGGTTCCTTTAAGCTAGTGCATTGTTGGTTCACTTACCTTTTCCTTTGATTTCCCTTCTAATTTCTCACTTCCTGTTTCTCTTCAGTAAGCTTTCCACCATCATCCGAGCGGTGGAAAGCCATTTAGAACAGCTTACTGAACACCTTACTGAGGAGGAACAGGAAGTGAGAACAAAGACAAAGAAAACAAAGAAAAAAAACATCTAGAAGGGAAATTGAAGGAAAAGGTAAGTGAACCAACAATGCTCTAGCTTAAAGTAACCTATTTAGAAAATAAAAAACAAACCTTTACAACCCCTTTAATTTGTCACTCTTCAGCTTTAGTAAATCAACCCCTTTACGTCTCGTCTGTGATGTAATTTCCTCCTTCTATAGTGTTAGTTCCTGTTTCTTCTATTCCACTGAGCTATCATCTATACAGCTACCTGATTCTTTCTACCTGCATACAATAAATCATATTCGTGAATATAAATTGCGGTTGATTATTTGACCATAAAATCTGCTTATTGCCACACTGATCAGGTTGGCATGGAGGTCTTGGGTAATGAAAAATTGCTGTAACAGAAGTTAAAGGCAGAATAGTAACTATAAAGAGAAAATAATTTAATTTAAGACATAAATTTGATATTGAATGGCACATAATTTTCTATGGATCTATGATTATTTATCTATGATTAATTATCTATGACTGAGATAAGTAATAGTTGGCATCAGATATTCTAAATACAGGGGGCCGGAACAGAAAGAGTTACTCAGACTCAGGTGATGCCTGGATGAGGGACTGGTTGGTGTCCCATCAGGTGCTGAGGACAGAAGGTACAACATCTTGGAGCAAAATAATAATAAATTGCTGTGACAAACCCATTGATGGACATACTGGGCCAGATTCAGAAAGATCAGGCGGATCTTTCTGCTGGCGTAACGTATCTCCATTACGCCGCTGTAACTTTGGGCGCAAGTTCTGTATTCAGAAAGAACTTGCACCCATAGTTACGGCGGCGTAACGTATGTGTTGTGGCGTAAGGCCGCGTAATTCAAATGGGGATGTTGGGGGCGTGTTTTATTTAAATTTGGCTTGACCCCGCGTATTTTACGTTTTTTTTTAACGGCGCATGCGCCGTTCGTGAAAACATCCCAGTGTGCATGCTCGAAAATCCGCCGCAAAACGTCATTGCTTTCGACGTGAACGTAAATTACGTCCAGCCGTATTTGCGAATGATTTACGCAAACGACATAAAAATTTCAAAACTCGGCGCGGGAACGACGGCCATACTTAACATAGGAAACGCCGCACATACCCCTCATATAGCAGGGGTAACTTTACGCCGGAAAAAGCCGAACGCAAACGACGTAAAAAAAAAGCGCCGGGCGGTCGTTCATTTCTGAATTAAACGTAAATAGTAATTTGCATATTCCTCGAATTCCCCGCCACCTAGCGGCCAGCCAGAAATTGCAGCCTAAGATACGACGGTGTAAGACACTTACACCTGTCGGATCTTAGGGATATCTATGCGTAACTGATTCTCTGAATCAGGCGCATAGATACGACTGACCCCACTCGGAGATACGACGGCGTATCAGGAGATACGCCGTCGTATCTCTTTTCTGAATCTGGCCCACTGTTGTCACATTCTACACAGATGTAGTGGTCTTAAAAAGCAAAATCCTTTGAACTGATACATGGGATTTTAATTAGCCAAGTACGATGTATACCAGGTAAACCTACTCAACCCCATAAAATGCTGCCTTCTGTAAAGAAAACCTTTGCCCAAACCATTGTGTAGATACAAGAAAATGCCTGGCTTTAGTTATTGAGTCTATATCAGCATGCTAACACTGTACTTACATAATCATTAAACAATTCAATGACACAACATACAATTACTTGTTACAGAACCATGTTTTATAAGCTTGTTAAACAAATTCCTAATTAACAGTTAATCTTGTGTTTTGATTGTCTTTGTCAGAATTAGGCTTTGTTTTTTACAGAGGCGCAACATGCTACCAGCACCATTACATCAGGTAATATATTCAACACTGATAGTTGTAACAAACAGTTACTGCGCTTTTAAATGAAGTCACATATTGAGATGCGACCTGCCCAAAGGCGCTTCTATCTCCCTACAGATCACCTATGTGCATAAACATGAACGAGAGAGTCTCCATTGTTAGCATCTTACCTTTTTAAGGCTCGACCCCGTTGGACAGCTGACAGCCTACAGATGACATTGCAGCCTGATGATGACAGTGTACCTCTGTTTAGTACCGTAGCTGTCAGATACAAATATAGAATAAAAAAACAAAAAATTACATGCTTCTTCCATAAAAAAATGTTGACAGCACAGATAAACAATTAGTATTCTTATTCTTCTAGAAGGCCAGTAATCGCAGCCATTATATTATTCTCATTTTTTGTAAAGCCAAACCTTTCTTTGACACAGATGACCTTCAAGACTTGAACAAGTGTTCCCATTATTAAAAAAAAATAAAAAAAGTGTATATAACAGTATATTATTAAAAACTATCAACAAATGCTGTATTCCATGCTGTTCATAGTCAATATGAGATTTGTTTTCTGTATTCTGCAAAAAAAAACTAGTTGCTCCTGCTGTTCTCTGTCTCCCCCCTCCTGTCCATGTCTCCAGTGTAGTTAGAGATTATGCAGAGCAGTGTTGGCAGATCGTGCACATGCTCAGTTTTCAGTGTATTTCTACCCTGAGCATTTCTTCCCTATCACATCTGAGTCACACATGTGGTTGTATACAGAGTGGTAAATGACTGCCCACTCCCTTCCTCTTCCCCCATGCCCACTAACCAGCTAAACACAATGGGGGTGAGATATTACATCTTCATTGATGGAGACTTAACCTCCCTGTTATTCTAAAGCCTAGTACACAATGCTAGTTTTTTTTGCATTCAACCCAGCAGGCTGAAAGGAAAAAAAAACTGACAGCTCAGGTCGGAGCTGCTGTACTAACAATCCAATGTTAGTACATTGATCTCCACTGCTGTTCTTATGTGTTCTGACAGGGGAGCGCCCCCCTCCGCCAGAACACTCTGGTCAGCGCTCTCAGCCACTGGCTTGTTTGTCCCAAAAATACAAATTTCAGTATTATTGGTAACAACAACATTTTTGGACAAATAAGTTGGCACATAGGTGATATATAAAAAGTTGTTTGGTCCACTAGGCATAAAGAACCTTTAGTCCTAAAGTCTCCTTACCTAATTTTATACAAAAATGGCTTCATCCACAGTAAACTATGGAATTATGGTCAGCCATTTTCCACAATAGAGTAGAGCTGCAGGAGTTTTTGAAAAATGAGAATCACAGTTTTTTTGCTTAGAATAAAGATCTCACAGCGTAACATCATCTTTCACATTATACCAAAAAATTGGGCCAACTTTGATCAACAATCAGCTCAACCCGGGTATGCCGCCTTATGAAGTGATCCATCTAGTGGTGAGAGCGGAGATTGTTTCCGACAGAATTATTTATTGAAACGCCTATGTTTAGCATTTGTCAGTGCAATTATAGGGGGGTTACCTCTCTTTTTATTAAATACATTTATAGTGTTTATGGAATTATGCTATGTGTACTTGCATTCCTCTTGTCATGAGTGACACATAGATGGATAGACCTGTTCCAAGAAAGGATTTTTCCTATGGGCTTATATCCACCTTTCATCTGGTGAGTGTATTACCTTAGGGGGTTAAGACACACGAGGTGTGGTGACGGCTGGAACACAGGACACAGATCATGTGTGAACAGAACAACCAATTTAACTTTTACATAAGATTGGACTATATGATAATTTTGGATGTTCATTTCTAAAGACATTTATATATTTGACTCTTTAGCGCCGCTAATACTGGAATCCCTTTTTCAGTATATTTATTACATTTGACTTATTATAGTGGCATCTTTATATCATCATATTTTTCCATATAATGCAAGAAAGTGGTTTGGTGCGTTTTTTTTATTTCTTATCCTCATTTTTCCACATTTACTTTATTGTAAACTTTACAGTTTTTAGTTTTTTTTTTTTTTAATTCATTAAAGTGTATTTTTTTTCCCAATTACATTTGAAAAAACGCTCCGCAAATACAGTGTGACATAAAATATTGCAACAATATGGGGCTTCTAAGTATGTTTCTAGCAAAAAATAATGATTTTAACTTGAAACCAACAAGTGTCAGAAAAAGATTTAGTCTTTAAAGGGTCACTAAAGGATTTTTTTTTTAGCTAAATAGCTTCCTTTACCTTACTGCAGTCCTGGTTTCATGTCCTCGTTGTTCGTTTTTGCTCTGATGTTGCTGTAATTCTTCTCTGTTCTGAACACTTCCTGGTTGTCTGTTTCCTGATGAAAAAAGTCATGGGAGCTTTCTCTCTGCGGTCACTAATCAAATAGGTGTGATTACTGTGTGTCTAAAACCCCTCAACACCAATCAGTTTCGTTTTCCAAACCATCACTGCCCTGTATTGGATCTGAGTCTCTGTACATCACAGAACCAGGAAACGGCATGCAAAAACGAAACTGAAACTGTAGGTACATTATATGATTGATTTTTATCAATTTTTAATCCTTTTTAAAAGGAATCAGTTAACTATTATGTCTCTATACCCTGTAAACAGTAATTTCAGCAAAAATTTTTTTTCCCTTTACAACTCCTTTAAGTGGTTAAACGTCCCTCATTTACAGACCAAAGTTCATTCATTTAATCTATAGAACAAAACATTCCAATGTTTATAGTTAGCATAACGGCTGTGAAATGTTGTGAAACTTGGCAGGTTTTTTTTTTTGACAGATGTCGGCTTCAGCAGAGAACTGTGCATAGAATTGGGAAAATGCTTTGTTATGATTGTGAGAGGGAAGAATCACGATCTCGATTCTTAACAATTAATCGTGCAGCTCTACAATGGAGTAAAACAAAAATTACATAAAAGTTGCAGCATTAAGCAAATGTTTTTCCTTTTTGTAGACTGAGTATGATGTGTAAAAAAAAAAAAAATCACAACGTTACAGCGCATTCAAAAATCTCCCCACTGCCTGTCTATAATGGCTTTTAAGAAAAATAACTATTTGAATTAGGAGTAGAGCAGCTTCAGCAGCTGTTAAGAGAATGGGCAGTTTTCAGATCTTCTGTTATCACCGATGAATGATCTGCCACATTATAGACATCTTTAATCCTTGTGCTCTGAATTTTTTTTCACTCAGTCAAATTGCTCACTGAAGATTAGTTCTGCCATGTGCTTTTCTTTGTGCTAGATCTTGGCAAAGTGAATGCAAACTGCAGTGTTTTTCCAATATTAAAGATTATCTAAACCCCCCCAAAAATGAATCTACTAAATTGTACCGATCCTTAGATGTGTTGGCTGTATTTGTTTTTTTCTTTTTTTTTTCTGGTTTTTACCCTTTATTTCCACCTGCTAATGTCGCAAATAACACATACCCTGCCCCTTGTCTACACTTGCGTCTCTATGGTATGTGTGTAAGGAGCCATGCTTGTCTCACGGGCTGGACCTCAACAGGTTTGCCTTTGTTAATCTCCATTGCATGGTGGAAAAAAAAATGCTCTAGCAAAGCGCGGTGACATACAACACATACGACGGCACTATAAAGGGGAAGTTCCATTTGGATGGCGCCACCCTTTGGGCTGCTTTTGCTGATTTTGTGTTAGTAAAAGACGATTTGTGCTTTTCAGTCTGTTACAGCGTGATGAATGTGCTTACTCCATTACGAATGCTAGTTTTACCAGAACGAGCACTCCCGTTTCATAACTTGCTTCTGAGCATGCACGTTTTTTTCACATCGTTAAAGCCCACACACGACCATTTTTTACAACGTTAAAAACGTTGTGAAAAATTAGAACATGTTCGAAATTTTGAATGGCCATTTTTTACATCGTGAAAAATTCTCTGGAGCCCTAACCTGATTGTTTTTAATGACATAAAAAAAACTAAATTTTTTACAACCCGAAAAACGGTCGTGTGTATGCGGCATGAGGGATAAAACATAGCAGGAGAGAATTCAGGAGCTTAATACATGCAGTCTGGAGGAAAGAAGGGGAAGGGGAGACATGATTGAAACCTTTTATTTCATCAAGTGGATGAATAGGGTTCAGGATGGCAGTCTTTTCAAGATAAAACCAAAATCAAGTACACTGGGACATGACTTTAAACTGGCAGGATCAAATTTCCAAACTAATCTTAGAAAGTATTATTTTACCGAAAGGATAGTTGAAGCTTGGAATAGACTTCCAGCAGAAGTAGTGAATAAGTCAACAAGTGGGTTCATATATACTCAAGAAAACTGAAAAAAAAAAAATATACAAAACTTAAAAGCAAATGAAACTTTGAAGTACTTTTGAAAGACAATCGTCAAGCCATCAAACATTGGCTCCCCTGCAGATACTACCCACTCTTGTACTCTATGTACTTGTCTCCTTCACGTAATCCCTGCTAAGACACTTCCTTAGCATTGCTTGTAATATCCCCAGCATTGGAACGGGCACACTTTTGCTATTTTAACAATAATTTAAACAAATTCAATAATTTACAATAATTTAGTAAATTTGAGAAAACAACACTTTATACCCTAACAGGTCCTGTGGGAGGACATGTTTAACCACTTCCATACCAGGCACTTACGCACCTTCCTGCCCAGGCCAATTTTCAGCTTTCAGCGCTGTTGCACTTTGAATGACAATTGCGCGGTCATGCTACACTGTACCTAAACTATTTTTTTATAATTTTGTTCCCACAAATAGAGCTTTCTTTTGGTGGTATTTGATCACCTCTGCGGTTTTTATTTTTTGCACAACAGCTAAAAAAGACAGAAAATGTAAGTTTTTATTTTTTTCTGTAATTTTCTTTGTAAATAAGTACGTTTTCTTCTTCAATTAGGGGCACGGATATGGTGACACTCATGGGCACTGATGAGATGGCACTGATAGGCGGCACTGATGGGCACTGATAGGCGACGCTGGTATGCGGCACTGATGGGCACTGATGGGCACTCATAGGCGGCACTGATGGGCACTCATGGGCGGCACTTATGGGTGGCACTGATGGGTACTTATGGGTGGCACAGATGGGCACTGATAGGTGGGTACTGGGCATGGATGGGCACTGAGAGGTGGCACTGATGGACACTGAGGGGTGGCACTGATGGCATTGCTGGACATCACTTATTTATTTACAAATTTTTGACAGTGCCCATGTTGCCAGTCAGTGCCCATTTGTGGGCACTGATTGGCATCTATTGTATTTTTTTTTTTTTTACATGTGGATGGCCATGGGGGATGTACCTGGCCATCCACATGTTGCCCCCTTCCCTGGTGGCCCAGTGTGGGCATCCGAGGGGGGGGCTGCGCTGATAAACAATTAGTGCGAACCCCCCTGTCAGCAGAGCCGCCGAACGGCTCTCCTCTACTCGCGTCTTTCAGACGCGAGTGAGGAAGAGCAGATCAACGGCTCTTCCTGTTTACATCGTGATCAGCCGTGATTGGACACGGCTGATCACGTGGTAAAGAGCCTCCGCCGGAGGCTCTTTACCGAGATCGGAGATGCAGGGTGTCAGACTGACACCCCGCATCACCGATCACCGCCCAGGCATGTTATCCTGCAGGTCGTCAATAGACGTCCAGTCAGGATTTCAGAACCACTTCCCGGACGTCAATTTACTATTGACTGGGCGGGGAGTGGTTAATGGGTCTATTGACATAATAAACTACTGCCTGATCAAATTCAATTGCATTTATACACTGCTCAAAAAAAATTAAAGGAACACTTTTAAATCAGAACTTCTGGGATATTGATCTGGTCAGTTAAGTAGCAGAGGGGGAGGGGTGTATACAGAGGGGGTTGTTAATCAGTTTCAGATGCTTTGCTGTTAATTGAAATTAACTACAGGTGCACTAGATGGGCAACAATGAGACGACCTCCAAAACAGGAATGTTTTTTCAGGTGGAGGTGTCTGACATTTTTTCCCTACTCATCTTTTCTGACTGTTTTTCACTAGTTTTGCATTTGGCTAGGGTCAGTGTCACTACTGGTAGCACGAGGCGATACTTGGACCCTATAAAGGTTGCACAGGCAGTCCAACTCCTCCGGTATGGCACATCAATACTTGTCATTGCCAGAAGGTTTGACCTGTCTCCCAGCACAGTGTCAAGAGCATGGAGGAGATTCCAGGAGACAGGCAGTTACTCTAGGAGAGCTGGACAGAGCTGTAGAAGGTCCTTAATCCATCAGTAGGACAGGTATATGCTCCTTTGTGCAAGGAGGAACAAGATGAGCACTGCCAGAGCCCTACAAAATGACCTTCAGCAGGCCACTGGTGTGAATGTCTCTGACCAAAAAATCAGAAACAGACTTCATGGGGGTGACCTGAGGGCCCAACGTCCTCTAGCGTGCTCTCTGCTCACTGACGGACATTGTGGAGCTCGACTGGCATTTTCCATTGAACACCAGAATTGGCAGGTCCGCCACTGGTGCCCCATGCTTTTCACATATGAGAGCAGGTTCACCCTGAGCATATGTGACAAACATGAAAGGGTCTGGAGAAGCCACGGAGAACTTTATGCTGCCTGTAACATCGTGCAGCATGACCGGTTTGGTGGTGGGTCAGTTAAGGTCTGGGGAGGCATATCCATGGAGGGACACACAGACCTCTACAGGCTACACAATGGCACCCTGACTGCCATTGGGTATCAGGATGAAATCCTTGGACCCATTGTCAGACCCTACGCTGGTGCAGTGGGTCCTGGGTTCCTCCTGGTGCACCACAATGCCCGGCCTCATGTGGCGAGAGCATGCAGCCAGTTCCTGGAGGATGAAGAAATGGATACCAATGAATGACCCCCACGCTCACCTGACCTAAATCCAAAAGAACACCTCTGGGACATTATGTTTCGGTCCATCCGGTGCCACCAGGTTGCACCTCAGTCTGTTCAGGAGCGCAGTGATGCTCTGGTCCAGATCCGGGAGGAAATACCCCAGGAGACCATCCATCATCTCATTAGGAGCATGCCCCGATGTTGTCAGCCATGCATACAAGCACTTGGGGGCCATACAAACTACTGAGGACCATTTTGAGTTGTTGCAATGAAATTTCAGCAAAATGGACTAGCTTGCTGCATATTTTTTTCACTTTGATTTTTGGGGTGTCGTTGAATTCAGCCCTCTATGCGGATAATTTTAATTTCCATCAAATTATGTGCCATCCTTTCATTCCTAACACATTACCCAGTCCATATCAGTATAGATATCCAGCATGAGATTTTTGCCCGTTGAGATCTGATATGTTTTCAAAGTGTTCCTTACATTTTTTTTAAACAGTGTATTTTAACCTCTGCAAAAAAGTGTTACATTTAGCTGAGACCTTCTTCTTCTTCTTCTTCTTCTTCTTCTTCTTCTTCTTCTTCTTCTTCTTCTTCTTCTTCTTCTTCTTCTTCTTCTTCTTCTTCTTCTTCTTCTTCTTCTTCTTCTTCTTCTTCTTCTTCTTCTTCTTCTTCTTCTTCTTCTTCTTCTTCTTCTTCTTCTTCTTCTTCTTCTTCTTCTTCTTCTTCTTCTTCTTCTTCTTCTTCTTCTTCTTCTTCTTCTTCTTCTTCTTCTTCTTCTTCTTCTTCTTCTTCTTCTTCTTCTTCTTCTTCTTCTTCTTCTTCTTCTTCTTCTTCTTCTTCTTCTTC